>NW_006922001.1:1689870-1708296 GCF_000298275.1 Orycteropus afer afer | reverse complement strand
GTGCCTAAGGCACTTGACTGCTAACCAGAAGGCTGGCAGTTCAAACCCACCAGCCACTCCTCAGAAGGAAGGTTAGGCAATCTACTTCCATAGTGGTACTGCCTTGGCAATACAAGGAACGGTGGCTATGAGTCGGGTCCAACTTGATGGCCCATAACAACAACAACAACAACCAAATATCTGGTTAAAAAAAATGAAATTAATTTATAAAATATGTGTAAAGAAATGTGCGTAATAAAGTATCTTGCTTAATATGCTATATAAATATATGTGAAAGATTGGACCGTAATCTCCCTCAATCTCTGTAGCCACATAAATACTGCAACATGCGTATCAAGTGGTATCTCATATGTTTTGAAATCAATTATATATGAAGAGACTCACACCTGCCTAGAAATTTTAAAAACTTATTTCTCCCAAAATATAAAATATGCATATGCATCATCTTAATGGAAATCTCCAGTGATGTTTGATATCATTTAATATTAGGTATACTTCTAAACAGATTTGCAAAGCAAGTATAATATAAAAAAGAGGGAAAAACAAAACAACAAAACGAAACAAACAAAAAATAACCTAAGGGAATTTCATTGCTCTCTCAAGAAGTGTGTCTCTTAGTAAAAGATGTCTTTGGTACAAAAGAATTATTATGTACAAAGGAATTTCAATATCCATTACAAGAAGTTATTCCTCTTTTATCTCTGTGCTTCTAATTTCATACATTCTTTGAAGATGGCAGGCAAGTAGACAAAATAAAAAATCCTCAAAATTTCCTTTTGCAAACACGCAGATAAACATCTTCACTTGATCACTCATTTCTGTGTATTAAAATAGATCATTCATATGGTTTCTATTTTATATATTTACTTCATTGATTTCATGGGACTTTATTACTTGATTAGCTGTTATTTTGGTTATACCATTTCATCAAAAAAATTCAGCTCTCTTATTCACCAAAATATTTACATAATGTATTAAAGATTCCTTTTTCTTAAAAGTTATTAATGTGGTACTAAAGATATAAGTGAAAAAGAAAATAGTCTTTGTCTAACAACCAGTGATTGGACAGGGAAAATAAGTGGTAAAACAAATATACCCATAAGTATAGTAAAATTACATCATACATTTTCTTTTTCTTGAAGCTCTATTCCTTAAGGATTCTCCCTCTCCCCGCCTCATGTAATGGTAACCCACTCACTTACTCACTGTCATCGAGTTGGATCTAACTCATAGAGACCCCTCTTTGGGTTTCTGAGGCAGTATCCCTATGGAAGTAGATTGCTCAACCTTCCTTCAGAGGAGTGGCTAGTGCGTTTGAACCGCCAGCCGTCTGGTTAGTAGTCCAGTGCCTTACGCATTATGCTATCATGGTAGTGCTCAGTTAAACTACACTTTGTTAATAAACTATTCCAATATTGTGACCAACACATATTTCACTGATTAAATTTATTTCCATGTTGAATTTTCTTTCTACTATATAAAACGTTCCCTCTAAATATAACAATATGAAATTGCCAATTATTTGTCATATCTTGTTGTTAGTTGTTGTCAGTTCGTCTCTGACTCACAGTGACCCTATGTCAGCAGAATGACACCGCCTGGTCCTGTGCCAGCTCTAAAACCCTTGCTATTCCTGAGCCCATTGTTGCAGTCACTGTGTCAATCCATCTTATTGAGGACCTTCCCTTTTTTTATTGATCCTCCACTTTACCAAGCATGGTATCCTTCTCCAGGGAATAGTCCCTTTTTATCACCTGACCAAAGTAGGGGTGAGTAATAGTTTTCATATAGCCATTATTAAGTAAAAATTAACCATATGACACCAATCGTTTTTATGTCTGTGTATATAATCGAGGGGATTCCCTGCTTGGTACAAATGGTTAAATGCTTGAAACGTTAGCAGTTCAAAACCATTCAGATGTGTTTTGGAAGAAAGGATGAGAGATTTAATTCTAAAAGGCCATAGCCATGAAAACCCTATAGAGTGTAGTTCTACTCTTCACCATGAGTCAGAATCAATAGGACAGCAACGAGTTTGATTTTGGTTTCTGTAATTGCTAGGTAAACATCCTCAGTCCCTGAACTCCCAATATTCAGAATTCATAAAACTCTCTTTGCTATTTCACAGAGATAATGTTTGAGAGGGACAATTTTCTCCTAGTTATAAAATATGAACACTTCCTCCCTATACAACAAAAGTTGTTTTTTTTTTTATTTTTTTTAACTCCTTGGAAGTGAGAATGGTCAGACCGTGTCTCCCCTATGTTGGTCACATTGTCAGAAGAGACCATTCACTGGAGAAAGATATGATGGTTGTTCAAGTGAAGTGTCAGAGTAAAAGGCAAACACTTTCAACAAAGTGGATTGACACAGTAGGTACAATGATGGGGAAAGGCATAGCAATGATTGTGAGGCTGGTGCAAGACCAGACGGTGTTTTGTTCTATTGTACACAGGGTTGCTATGAGTTGGAGCCATCTTGATGGCACATAATAACAATGATTCATGTTTCAACAACATTCATATCCATTAACCCAAAAGTGTCTCTTTTTCCTCAATGTCCTACAGTGACATTCTAAAATGTTGAACATATTATGTGATCCATTGGTTCTATGCTCAAAAGTATCTCTAACCAAAAAAAGGTATGTTCAGGTTTTTCAGACTAAGAATTGAGTGCACTGACAAGAAAGGACTATGGCAGCTTGGAATTCACTGGGGAGAATCAGTGGATAGCTGTATTTGGACACAACCTGATGATTACAAATACTGATTTGGAAATAGTGTATTCAATATGTACTCTTGACCCCAGATCCTAAAAAATAAATAAATAATACTCCCCCATCTGCCTGGTAGTGCTCTGAAGGAAGCACAGTCAGAATGCTCCTTAAAAGTGAGGATGGTGACATTTTGCCTCTTATACTTTGGACATGTTATCAGGAGGGACCAGTCCTTAGAGAGGGATATCATGCTTGGTAAAGTAGATGGTCTGTGAAAAAGAGGAAGACACTCAATGAGATGAACTAACACAGTGGCTACAACAATGGACCTAAAATAGCAATGATTGTGAAAATGGCACATGTCTGGGCAATGTGTTGTTCTGTCATATATGAGGTTACTATGAGGTGAAACTGACTCGATGGCACTTAACAACAACATTTACCTGTGGTTATCAAATCAATCCATGTTAACATTTACTTTTGTTTTTCAACTCAAAACATGTAAACCTAACCAATAAACAAAACCCACTTCTATCAAGTCAATTCTGATTCATAGTGACCCTATAGAATAAAGTAGAACTAACACAGAGGGTTTCAAAGACTGCAAATCTTTACAGAATCAGATTGCCACATATTTCTCCCTCAAAACAAATTAGATTTTCTTGATTTTGAATTTTACATATTCCATTTATCTGATACATTGTTCAAAGCTGGGCTACTTCATTAAGTCCTTAATAGATCATCAGAATATTCTAACAACTGATAGTAATTGATTATTTGGCATGATGTTTTGTACACAAAATGGTGAGGCCAAACTAATTGTGTGAATAGCTATATGCTTTATTCAGACTACAAAGAGAAATACTAGAACATCCAGGAGGCAATGTTTTCAACTTTATATGTCTCAACCTGTACTTCTTTAGAAACCTTTCATATTTTTTTAGAATTTATCAAATAACTTAAAAAAAATTGGGAAATATATACAGATTTCCAAATTTTTATGATTTCATTTTTTAAATAATGACCCTTCTCAATGCAATCTCATCTACACTATTAAAACAGAGTTAAAACATATTCTGATACTCATCAATCTGTGAAGGCTTTGCAAAACTTATTGATATTTTATAATGTCAGAAAGACCCGTACACTAGCTATCAGGAATAGTTCTCCTACGTAAAACTCCTCATCTTTCTACTGACATATCAGTTTTGAAAAGGCATAATAAAGCCAGTTTGATGGCAAGTGTGGATATATGTTATATCATCACCAGTCAGATTAAATAGAACAGCCTCAAGAGTTCCTGCTAGAATTATTATGATGTCAATACAGTGTTGTTCCATGAGTGGCAGGGCTAAGCCAGGAACAATTCACTCTCTCACCAGTGGATGCCCAGCCGCATGCTGGGAACACTCAGAGGAGTACATGTTAGGATTAAAAATAGCCTCAGCACGGCCAATATAATTTCTCCTCTCCAAGAAAATAAGCACACAACAAGCATGGTACAAAGGCATATGTTGAATTAGAAGGATTAAGCTATGTTTCTACCACTCACAATATGTTTGTTCTTAGTAAAAATAATTTAACAGTGGCATGTCCATAATGATCCACAGTCACAAGGAATATATTTCATAAAATATAAAAAATTCCAAGGATTTTAAGAATGAACATAATAATATTAATTAATATTAGTGTTAGCTTTCATGTATTTACTGAGTATAGCTAAATTTTAGCAAAAAAGATCAGCACTTGACTTAATTTTAACTACAGACAACTACCTTATCATATGGAAAAATGTGTTCTATCTTTGCTAAGTTTCAGTGATTAAGACATGAATATATTTACAGAGAGCAATCACAACTACTACTAATAGTAAAAATAGAACTATCCTATGCTACAATATGTGTAGTGAGTTTTCCTTTGCTTCCTCTATCAAGAAATAATTAACTGATATAAATCCTGTTTGTCCTTTATTTGGGCGACTGTAGGTCCCATTTTCTCTAGTTCTTTGTTTGATGGGTGTGATAAAGTCTAGAAACAGATTAGAAAAACAGGGCTGCTATGTAAATTAATTAAAATTTGTGTGTAATATTCTAAGTTTGACTGTTGGGACTATACATGAAAATATGAGGAAGGAAAATGGTAATAGGGATTATGGCAGAACATATACTCTTTGCTCTGGTACATGTTATCTCTCACACTTCATCTCAAAAATTCAGTTATAAATGTTGGGGACACACACTACAGATCATTATGAAGCAGAAAAGATGATATATAACTAATATCATTGAAAAATGAAAATCACTTGCTTTTACCAACTCTAATCAGTAATTATTTCATAACTATTATTATCAACATTACTTTTGCAAATATTTATAGTTTATAATTGATCCAGAGACCATAGCTATGGTAGTATAGGGAAAGGAAAAATTAAAATCACAATTTCAAATTCACATAGACCATCTTAACCATCATTAATCGAAGAGATTGAGCAGAGAAATAGAGAAATGTTGATGTGTATATAGGTCAAAAATCAAGCAAATATGTAATAAACAAGAAGGTTTGAAGTAGAGGTGGAAGTCAGAAATGAGCACATTTCAAAAAGAGAAAAGTTATAGACGTAACAACATTATATTCACTGACTTGGGCTTCAGAGATATATAAATAGAGAGTGAGATGTAATAGGGTGAGATAATAAGTTTAAAAACAAATGATTGTGTCCCATATTGTTGATTCATCACTGAAATGTTTCCAAGGATTCCAAGCAAAATTCTTTATATGAAATACTGGAAAAATTATTTCTGTCTTTTTCTATTATATACATATTTATTAATATTGATAATGATAATAACTCACACCTGCATCATGTTACATTTGATATGTAATTACATTTCCCACCATTTATTGATAAAAATGAAACCAAAAATGAATAATTGCTTTAGAAATATGAAATATAATATATCCCAGTTGATCACTTCATTTCATTGATCTTCATTATGTATGTAGACAGATAGTATTTATGGAACACTTTTAAATACTATGTTGAAATAGTTTGCAAATGTTCCAAAAGCATTTAATAATTTTAGGAGTCTATTCTATTTTACATTTTTACAAGAATAGAGAATAAATTTAGAGTATTCATGGCTGGGATTTAAACACACATGTTCTTTCTGGAGATCTAGCATTTTATTCAAGTCACCAACACTTGCCTAAAGCTAATTTCCATCTGAAAATTCTAAAAACAATAGGTAATAATTATCTTCAAACAAGCACAATAATCATGTGGTATAAAATTTAAATTTTCTTTTTCATAAAAGTAAAAATTCTCTCAAGTAAAGAATTAGGCCTAAGCTTCTCATTGTAAATTTCAACCAGTTCTCTATTTTTCTTATTTTAATCATCTTTTCCTATTTATTTACATATTTACAACTATTTTTTTTCTTTTTAAATCAGACTCCGTTATTACAAATGTTCATAAAGCCTCCGAGAACCTACAAAATGTAAAGATCCTTTTCATCTCTCTGGAAAGCATTTAAAATTAAATCTGTGAGGGTAGGAATAAAAGCCTTAAATTGTCAATTCCAACAGCTGTCATGCCAGCAATGAGCAGTGGACTCTCCCCATCCACAGGCACCCTCTGCAAATGAGTCAGCTCCTCTTGGCAGGAAATCATTTGTTTCAGGAAGAGTTGTTGGGATTCCTTTTCCCTACAGCAATCCTGAGGTTTCTTTGTGGTCTCTCCACAGAACAGCATTTTCACAGAGATTTCACAGACTATTCATTTTTTAAGAAATATTAGCCAGCAGAGCTCTCTGGGCAGGGTCTCCAGTCTGGTAAGCATGTGGGAGATCATGGATAGATTATATAAACACCATTGTGGGTCTGTGAGTGTGCTGTGGGATTTAGAATGCCTTACAGGGAGAAAAAAAAAATGCTACCAGTAATAATGCCTAAGGCACTTGCCTGCTAACCAGAAGGCTGGTGGTTCAAACCCACCAGCCACTCCTTGGAAGGAAGGTTGGGCAATCCTACTTCCGTAGTGATACTGCCTCGGAAACCCAAGGAGCGGTCGCTATGAGTCGGGGCCGACTCGATGGCAAATAACAACAACAACAGGGAGAAAAAAAATGCTACCAGTAATTTCAGCGACTCCTAAACTGGGTTTAGTCTTACCTTATAGCTGCAAACAACAATTATAAGCTGTATTTGAAATGTCTGGGAGCTCTGGTAGCATAGTGGCTAAAGCACTTGACTGCTAACCAGAAGGCTGGCGGTTCAAACCCACTAGCCACTCCTCGGAAGGAAGGTTGGTCAATCCTACTTCCGTAGTGATACTGCCTCGGAAACCCAAGGAGGGGTCGCTATGAGTCGGGGTCGACTCGACGGCACATAACAACAACAACAACAACATTTGAAATGTCTGGCAGTTTTTATGTAGATGACTTCTGGCAGGATGAAATGTCTTTACCACTGACAGGGTACATGTTTTACGTGAGTGCAGTGTAGTAAATTACTTTGTATGGCTTTTCTACCCATAAGTCATTGTAAATTCAATGGTGGAATGAGCAACTGAGGAGCTCCTGATTGTAAATGTTATCCACGTGGAGTATTTCTGTTGGGTGTGGCACAATACAATGTTCTGGGAGGTTCCCACTCTCTCTCAGGTGCTTAGAGTTCTGATGCTATGATTGGCTAGTTTGACCACCCTTCTGGGCCCAAAAAAGGAGGCCTCCTGGAGGCAGAACTCTCTTTGACTGCTGGTTGAGGAAGACGTGCTGCTGAAAGACACACATGCCCGGAAAGAGACACATGCTGCTGGAAAAGAGACGCAAGAGACACGCATTGCTGAGTGAGACACCGAGGGACCAGCACTGCTGGGAAAGAGACTGTGAGAGACTGTTGGCTGAGGGACGGAGGGCTGGGAGAGAGACTGAGCATTTTTCGTGAACTCAAACTGTAGCCTGTGGTGCTTCTCTAATAAACCTCATAATCTGTGAGTTCTGTGTGGCCACTGCAGCAAATTATCGAACCCAGGAGAGAGGTGGTGGGTGCTTTGGGAGAAAGGGTTGGTGAAAGGGCTGGAGGGAGGCAGCATGTCTGGCCTTGCAGGAATAGGCCTTGGTTTACTGCTGGTAATCCTGCCTTCCCCTTGTAGGGTTAGAGGAGTTCAGAAAATGTGGCTTCCTTGCCATTTTTACAGTGAGGTTACTGGTTTTAGAATTTTCTGTGAATATTCACAAAAGTAAAAGTCCTCCAACTTCCAGGGCTGGCCCATAAGCATATTACTGAATTCCATCACAGGCATTGGATAATGTCCAAATACAACCCCCCATTCACATAAACTTGGAATGAAGATTGGGCAATCAACTTTCATAGTGATACCACTTTGGAAACCCAAGGAGGGGTCACTATGAGTCAGGTCCGACTTGATAGCAGTGAGTTTGGTTTTTTGGTTTATTCACATAAAAATATTGATAGTTCAGTGAGAAAGTTGATATATATCTCTGTGCCATTGTGCCATGTTAGGGAAGTATAAATTATTGAAACTTGAAACCTATAGCTCATTTTTGTTTGTTTGTTTAATAAATTTAATTTTTTCTATCAGTTATCCCAAAATGTAAGGAATGCAATATGATCACCTGGCCATTGCCATAGTCACAACAGGATCAATAAACAGTCAAGACATCAGACAACGTATTGCGCTGAGAAAATCTACCTAACCCAAGCCATGGTATTTTCAATTGCCTCAGATGCATGTGAGAGCTAGACAACAAATAAGGAAGACCAAAGAAGAGTTGTTGTTTTTGAGTTATGGTGCTGGCAAAGAATGTTGAAAGTACCATGGACTGCCAAAAGAACTAACAGATCTGTCCTGGAAGAAGTGCAGCCGAAATGATCCTTGGAAGCGAGAATGGCCAGACTTCTCACCTACTTTGGTCAGGATGTCAGAAGGGACCATTCCCTGGAGAAGGATGTCGTGCTTGGTAAAGTGGAGGGTCAACAAATAAGGGGCAGGTCCTTGATGAGATAGATTGACACAGTGACTGCAACGATGGGCTTAGGTATAGCAGGAATTGTGGGGGTGGCACAGGATGGGGCAGTGTTTCCTTCTGTTGTACAGAGGGTCACTGTGAGCTGGAGCCAACTCAACGGCACTTAATAACATAGTCACATAATTCTTCAAATAAGGAATCACGAAAGGAAAACTGACAAATTTATCCAGATGCCTGTTTTGCATTTACGGAAATTATTTTCTGTGCACAGTTTAGTAATATAAATTTCTTAAATTTGGGTTCCATATATAAAAGAATATATAGTCATTGTTCTGAATCACAACTTAATTTTCACCCATAAAAATAAGGATGGGATTTTCCCTTCCTGTATTATTTCTGATTTTTTTGAATACTTTTTTTTTCTTTCTGAAAGTTATAACATTTTCATCTGGTGACATGAAATGTGAAGTAATCACATGGATGTGTTTATCACTGTTATGATTAGCATTCCTATCATTATATTCTATTTGCCCAGCCTACTCTGGGACAGAGATAGGAAGCCAATGGCATTTCAATTAATTATCAGTTTTCTATGCCCTCCTCGGTTTTCTGTGCATTTTAAGTGGAGAGCTGCTGAAGTCAATGGAAACCAACTCTGTGGAAAACTGGAGAGAAAAAAAAGCTAATACAATTTCTAGCTTAATCCTGAATTTTGTGTTTATTTAATTATACAAGATTAAGAGTCTCTAAAGTTATTCTGAGGATAAACTGGATAACATATATGAGATGTTTTCAATGTTTTGAACAAAAAGTTTCCATGAAAAATGCTGTGCTTTGATTTGTATTAAATGATACATGATGATTATTATTCCAGTAACCTTTGGGGATTCTTTGTCATTAATTCATTAAGTCTTCATTTGAATAAAAATTTCTTATTGAGTAAAAAAAAAAAAAAAGTTTCTAATCAATTTCACTAGTAGGTATATGGCATTTATTGCTACCACTTAAATATGAGAATTTAAACTATTTCTACCTCAAAATACTTTTAAGACTTGGAATAGTAGACAAAGATTTTTCTTAGTACTCATTATGACATTGTTAAGAGACAAAAAATACTCATATTAAAAATTGTACTTCAGTTTCTCTGTACTATTTTTTTTAAATTAGTTTTTAAAATATATTCCTGACCTAAGAAGTGAGAGTCCTCTCAGATACTTATACTCATGATAGCAACATTGTTGGAATGCCAACCACCTTGCTAGGCAATCTGCCACCTGCAAATCTAAGGTATTGATGCCATCCCAGACACAGGTATATACAATATGTAGGGTAGTGCCCCATGGTCCCTCTCTTTGGATCCATCCATTTATAAACTCTTTTAGGCGAGGGGCAGACTGAATGCGATGTGCTGAGGCATGGAACAGTTTAGCTGGCAGGTATGTTTCTGAATTTAGGCTTGTTCACAGTTTCTCATTGATCGTATGGTCATTTCTTAATTTCTCACAAGTATATAAATGCATGGATTGAGTAAAGGCAGAAAGTGAGAACAACAGGAACATTAGGGCACTGGAATTAAGAAACATTCTATTGATTTTTAAACTCTTTCAATGCTTCAACTCATCACCAAGTCCATGCACCTCCATTATACTAAAAGATAAAGCCAAATACGTTTATTGATCTGTGGTATATTTCTTGGAAACCATAGAAAGACATGAGGCACAAAAGGTGGGGGAGGGACCTTTCTAGGAAATAATTTTTAAGCAAGATTGACACACCAGAAAACTGAAGATAAATATAAGTCTCTAGAAAGAATTGCTTTGCTTCTCTCAATAGAGCAGTATTTTCTGAACTGCTACTGTGTTGTAATATAGTAACGCATTTCTGTTGTAATACAGTAATATATCCAGCTTTATAATATTTAGAATTAATGGTGGCATAGTGCCTAAGGCATTTTACTGCTAACCAGAGGCTGGTGGTTCAAACCCACCAGCCATTCCGCAGGAGGAAGGTTGGGCAATCTACTTCCGTAGTGATACTGCCTCAGAAAACCAAGGAAGGGTCATTATGAGTTGGGTCCGACTCAACGGCAGTGTGTTTGTTTTTTGTAACCAATATTTGCAATCTATTTAACTATGGTTATCAGAAAATCAGTTACCTCAACTGAATATCACAGAGTTCTTGATTCTTCTAATTATTTGGGATTTTGTGTCAACTCTGAGTATTGGCTATTATTACCTAAGACAATTGTTGTTGTTGTTGTTGTTGTTATGTGCCGTCGAGTCGGCCCCGACTCATAGCGATTGTAGTTGATTGATATTGCAATATTACATGATAGATCCTTACAGTGACATTGTTAAACTGTGATTCAATTATCATTGGAGTTCCACCAATTCAATTTATTTTTCTAATTTTGTGGTTTGATTTCAAAGATAATTTAAGGAAAATATTATGACTCAGTTCTAAAATTCCTTCTACTATTACAGTGCCCACTTTTACATTTATATTTAGAATTTTGTTGGCACTAAGTGACTTGAGTTTATCTTTTAAGTTTTAAGGCTGTAATCCTCAGTTGTTTTTCTTGTACAATTTGAAGAATTTTAGGGTTCTCTTAATGAATCCCTGAGTTTCCTCAAGTTTCAGACAAAAATGCAATTGGGTCCTCTTGAACTTAAATTTCATATTAACATAAGAAAAAAAAATACAACTTTAGATAATTGGGGTTGTTTTCATAGTTTATATTAAAATTTCACAGGGGAATTTTGCAGCTGCATGTCCATGCATGGGTAAAGCGTAAGGTTCATTAGGCAAGGGGATCCCAGAGAATTCACATACTAGGACAGGTTGGACATTTTGCAGGTACCACCTATTTTTTTTCACTAGATTGCAGTTTTCAAAAGGCAAATTCATCATACAGATTTCTTTTATACTATTAGGAATATATTTTGTTTTGTAGAGAAAATTTAAAATCCATCAAGACAGTGGAAATACTGATTAAGTATACTGTACATAAAATCCTTTATTTAGTTACTGTTACTGTTACATTACTGTTGTGTTGAAATGCATTTCCAAAGAAGGTCTATCTTAAATTCATTTTCTTTATGCTTTTATACCCATGTGATCCCATTTTTTTTGGTCACAAATGGTTCTAATGGAATCCTTTAGCTGTTTAAAGATCATTACTTTAGGGTTTGTTTAGCAGAGTTGCCTCTTGTTCAAAACTTTCTGGTTTCATTCCTTAGGACTACAATCACTTGATGGTTGATGAAAACAGAATACATTGGTCTAATAAGATAAAATTTACATTTTTAAGAATGGCTTTAGTTCCTTCATACAAAGCAGAAGTATGGCATTCAGAATTATTTGGTGGTACAAAAATATTTCAACATCTCTCAATTCCAATATACAGGTAACTGATTATTCAGACAAGGAGGAATGTAATTATCTTTTCCACAAGAGTGGATAATTGGAAATTGCATTATGGTTAGGTTTTAGGAATTAGAATGGATTAACCACAGAAAACCACTAAATTTTAAGATTTACTGACAGATTTATCAAGATTTCATTCACTATTATGGTTGGGCAATCTACATCTGTAATGATACCACCTTGGACCCAAGGAGGGGTCACTATGAGTTGGGTCCAACTCGATGGCAGTGTGTTTGTTTTTTGATTTGGAAGGAAGAATTGGCATAAAACCTATAATGTGTAGTAGAAAATACTAAAATGGTATGCTTTATTCCTAATGAAGCAAAAAATGTTTTTTTATGATAATGTTTAGAAATTAGCACAAGCTAACACAGTTCAGTTTTCAAAGGATGAAAGTGAAGTTATTCTATCATTTTTATTCTACTAAAAAATCTTATGTGAGTAATAAGAAATGTTTTTGGTTGTAGGATATAAATGATATCAATAGTGTGCTTTCAGAACTCATTTATTTCCAAGTTATCTATCTGTTTAATTTCCACATTCTGTTGGATCATTTTTCTTTGGAATGGGTACAAATATAGATTCCTTCCAATCAGTTAGCCAGGTAGCTGTCTTCCAAATTTCTTGGCATAGGTGAGTAAGTGCCTCCAACATGGCATCCATTTATTGAAACATCTCAATGGGTATTCCATCAATTCCTCAAGACTTGTTTTTTCCAGTTGCCTCAGTGTAGCTTCAACTTCTTTCTTCAATACCATTGGTCTACAATCAGCATCAATGGAAGCAACAGTCAGGAACTCAGATTGTGATTTGCCCACAAATCTGCTACAAAAGACATCTATAAAGAGTTGAAGAATAAAGATGTCTCTTTGAAGACTAAGGTGCACCTAATTCATGCCATGGTATTTGCAGTAGCCTCATATGCATGTGAAAACTGGACAATGAATAAGGAATACTGAAGAAGAGCTGATGTTTTTGAGTTGTGATGTTCATGAAGAATACTGAAAGAACTGTGGACTACCAGAAGAAGGAACAAATCTGTCCTGGAGGAAGTACAGCACGAATGCTCCTTGGAAGTGAAAATGGCCAGACTTCTCCTTACCTACTTTGGTCATGTCAGAAGGGATATGTCAGAGAAGGATATCATGCTTGGTAATGTGGAGGATGAGTGAAAAAGGAAAAGACCCTCAATGAGATGGATTGACACAGTGGTTGCAACGATGTGCTCAAGTATAGCAAGGATTGTGAGGATGGCACATGACCAGGCAGGGTTTCATTCTGTTGTACATAGGGTCACTATGAGTCTGAGCTGCCTCAACAGCACCTAACAACAACAACAACATTAACAAGTACTATATTTCAAAATAACTAAAATTTACATTACAAAACTCAAGCCATCTTTATTCATCAATAATTGCTATGTTTGAGACCACTCTTGTAGCCACTGTGTTGATCCACCCTGTTGAGGGCATTCCTCCTTTTTTCTGACCCTCTAATTTATGTATCATGATGTTGTTCTTCAGGTATAGGTTCCTCCTGTTAACATGTCCAAAGTAATATACTTTTAAAGAGCATTTTGCCTGTACTTCTTCCAAGGCAGATTTATTCATTTTTTTCAGGCAGTCTATGCTATATTTACTATCCTTCGCTAACACCATAATTCAAAGGTATCAATTCTTCTTCCAAAAAATAAAAATTAAAAACCTCACTGCCATCGAGTCAATTCAGACTCATAACGACACTCATTGTGTTCCTAAGGCTGTAAATCTTTACAGAAGCAGAATGTTTCACCTTTCTTCCACAGAGCATCTGGTGGGTTTAAACACCAGCCATTTGGCTCACAGCCAGATACCTAAACAACTGCATCACCAGAGCCCCTTAATCCTTCTGTCTTCCTTATTCACTGCCCAACTTTTGCATGTGTATGAGACAACTGAAAATACCATGGCTGTGTTGGGCACATCTTTGTCCTCAAAGTGACACTTTTGGCCTAGTGCCTAAGGCATTTGACTGCTAACCAGAAGGCTAGTGGTTCAAAGCCACCAGCCACTCCTAGGAAGGAAGTTTGGGCAATCTACTTCCATAAAGATATCACCTTGGAAACCCAAGGAGGGGTCACTATGAGCTGGATTCGACTTGAGGGCAGTGAGTTTGGTTTTTGGTTTTTAAAAAAGGTCTTTTACAGCAGACTTGCTCAGGTCAATATGTCAATTGATTTTTTGACTGCTGTTTACATATGAATTGATTGTTGATCCTGGTTGTGTTAGACTGGGTTCTCTAGAGAAACAAAACCAGTAAAGCTTATATATATATATATATATAGAGAGAGAGAGAGAGAGAGAGAAAGAGAGAGAGAGAGATTGATTGATTTTAGGAAAATGGCTCACACACTTATAGAAGCTGGCAAGTCCAAAGTTCCTGGATCAAATGTCAAGCTGGAGGCTTTTCCCAACTCTTGCAGCCATAGGGGCTGAGAAGCTCAGAGCTGGCAGGCAATACAACGGCTGTTGACTCCAATGAATGATGAATCCAAGATCTCCAGGCCGAATGGTGGATTGTTCACTCACGGACAGTTGTAGGCAGCACAACAGAATCCCAATCCATAGAAGAATGTCTCCTCTCCCAGGATGTCCACAGATATACTAGAAGCAGGCCACACCCCTAGGGAAACTCCCTTTCAACAGATTGGCCACTTAAAACATAGTCATCTGATCTCATCATGGAAATAACCACACTACAACAGCTCAACTCACACAGAATTGTGGTCCAGCCAAATTAACACACAGCTTCAACTATCACAGTCCACCACTTGTCAATTGGCAGTTGTACACATCTTCTTAATCATATATAATCTCTAAATAAGGACAATTATAAAGTCATATTTGTGCCTAACATGATATGCTAACACACGTACAACCAAAACCCATTAACCTTATTTACACTTCACAGTTCATAACAGAAGGAAACAAAAATATTTGATGCACATATACAATGAAGAAATATAACAATCACAGTCCTCATTTCCGCAGCTGGTCACGTGGTCGTAACTGATATTCAGAACTATCTTCTTCCACTACTCATTCTGTATTTCCCTTCCCCTCAGCAAGCACCTCAGCTGATCATTGTTCTCTGATTGTGGGGTGACCCACCTTCATTCCTGAAGGGTCTGGGCCATTAGCAGTCATATCAGAATTGGGTTGCTGTAATTTTCTACTGACTTTAATCACAGGGCATGGGAGTACTAAGAGACATCCTAAAGAATCTCCTGTATTCCAGACATATTCTTATTTACCTCCATTATGTAAAGACAATCCAATATCCTCTTAGTAATCAGGATCTATCACACTAGATAGTACACTAATGCCCTTTTTTTTCTGTTGATCCAGAGGCATGAGAAAGCCAAAATGGCCGGGTAGCATTCTTAATTTCCAGTTCAATGTAATCTGCATGTGTCTCCAGGTGGGAGTGTTCCTCCCTTTGGGACTAAGATCTCCAGACCCGCAGAGCATAGGGTAGCAGGGAAAGGATAGAAAAAATTTTTGAGTGGGTCACTAGGGGTAATAGTGAGTGGTATCACTCCCGTTTCCACCTCTTGGTTCCTGGATCCATGAATCCTGGCTATTGGAGAAAAAGAACCATATATTGGATGCTGGTTGAGAGCATATAGAGCCTCCTGTAGAACATTGTCCCAACCCTGCAAGGTATTGCCACCTAACTGGTACTGTAATTGTGTTTTCAGGAGGCCATACCATCGTTCTATCAAGCCAGCTGCTTCAGGATGATGGGGAACATGGTAAGACCAGTGAATTCCATGAGCATAAGCCCATTGCCGCACTTCACTTGTGTGAAATGAGTTCCTTGATCAGAAGCAATGCTGTGTGGGATACCATGATGGTGGATAAGGCATTCTGTAAGTCCATAGATGGTAGTTTTGGCAGAAGCATTGCATGCAGGGAAGGCAGATCCATATCCAGAATAAGTATCTATTCCAGTAAGAACAAAATGCTGCCTTTCCATGATGGAAGTGGTCCAATGTAATCAACCTGCCACCAGGTTGCTGGCTGATCACCCCGAGGAATGATTCCATATTGCGGACTCAGTGTTGGTCTCTGCTGCTGGCAGATTGGGCACTCAGCAGTGGCAGTAGCCAAATCAGACTTGGTAAGCAGGAATCCATGTTGCTGAGCCCATGCATAACCTCCATCCCTGCCACCATTGCAACTTTGTTCATGAGCCCATTGAGCAATGACAGGAGTAGCTGAGGAAAAAAGGACAGCTGGTTTCCACTGAATGTGTCATCCTATCCATCTGATTGTTAAAGTCCTCCTCTGCCAAGGTCACCTTTTGGTGGGCATTCACATGAAACACAAATACCTTTGCTCCTTTGGCCCATTCAGAGAGATCTATCCACATACCTCTTCTCCATACATCCTTATCACCAATCTTCCAATCATGCTCCTTCCAAGTCCCAGACCATCCAGCTAAGCCATTAGTCACAGCCCATGAATCCGTATATAATTGCACATCTGGCCATTTCTTGTTCCATGCAAAGTGAACAGCCATATGCATGGCTCGAAGCTCTGCCCATTAGGAAGATTTCCCTTCACCATTGTCCTTTAAGGAAGTCCCAGAAGGGGGCTGCAGTGCCACTGCTGTCCACTTTGTAGTGGTGCCTGAATATTGTGCAGAACCATCTGTAAACCAGGCATGAGTTTTCTCTTTCTCAGTCAACTGACCATAAGGAACTCCCCATGAGGCCATAGGTACATACTGGGAGAGGGAAGGTAATGTGACTGGAGTGGAGACCATAGGCATTTGGGCCACTTCCTCATACAACTTACATGTGCCTTCAGGCCCTGCTCAAGCCTGATCTCTTATATACCATTTCCATTTAATGATGGAGTGCTGCTGTGCACATTCAACTTTAGGACTCTGTGGGTTAGACAAAACCAAGTTCATGATGGGCAGCTCAGGCCTCATGGTGACTTGGTGGCTCATGGTTAGGCATTCAGTCTCTACTAAAGCCTAGTAACAAGCCAAAATCTGTTTCTCAAAAGGAGAATAGTTATCTGCAGAGGATGGCAGGGCTTTGCTCCAAAATCCCAAGGGTCTGTGTTGCAATTCATCAATAGGGACCTGCCAAAGGATCCAAACAGCATCTCTATCTACTACAGACACTTCAAGCACCATTGGATCAGTTGGATCATATGGCCCAAGTGGCAGAGCAGCCTGCATGGCAGCCTGGAGCTGTTGCAGAGTCTGGGCCCCACTCAAAACTAGCAGCTTTGTGAGTCACTTGATAAGTAGACCACAGCAACACACCCAAATGAGGGATATGTTGCCTCCAAAATCCAAAGAGGCCCACCAAATGTTGTGCCTCTTTTTTAGTTGTGGGGGAAGTCAGATACAATAGCTTATCCTTCACCTTAGTAGGAATATCTCAACATGTCCCACACCATTGGACCCCTAGAAATTTCACTGAGGTGGAAGGTGCCTGAATTTTTGTTGGGTTAATTCCCAAACTCTAGCATGCATATGTTTCACCAATAAGTCTAGAGTCATCCATAATTCTTCTTTACTAGGTCCAATCAGCATAATGTCATCAATATAATGGACCAGTGTGATGTCTTGTGGAAGGGAAAGTCAATCAAGATCCCTACGGGCTAAATTATGACATAGTGCTGGGGAGTTGATATACCTCTGAGGAAAGAGTGTGAAAGTATACTGTTGGCCTTGCCAGCTGAAGGCAAACTGCTTCTGATGGTCCTTTGAAATTGATATCAAGAAAAAGGCATTGGTCAGCTCAACAGCTGCATACCAAGTACCAGGAGATGTACTAATTTGCTCAAGCAATGAAACCGCATCAGGAACAGCAGCTGCAATTGGACTTACCACCTGATTAAGTTTATGATAATCTACGTCATTCTCCATTTCAGCTCACTAATGCCGAGGATATCAATCTTTATGCGTTCCATTTCCTTTTGGACAACTTCCAATTTCCCTAGATTCGTACTTCGTACATTCCATGTCCCAATGATTAATGGATGTCTGTGGCTGTTTCTCTTCTATTTGACCAAAGTGGATGACAGAAGAGACTCTGAACCTTGCCCTTGAGTGGAGAATAGCTAAAGCAAATGGAAGAAATGAAAAGGTAAAAAGTAAAAGGGCTGAACAGAAGATTTCAAAGAGCAGCTCAAGTAGACAAAGCCAATTACTAGCATGAAATTTGCAAAGACCTGGAGTCTGAAAACCAAAAAGGAAGAACACGCTCAGCATTTCTCAAACTGAAAGAAC
>NW_006922001.1:1682979-1688131 GCF_000298275.1 Orycteropus afer afer | reverse complement strand
GCGATGATGGGCTCAAGTATAGCAGGGATTGTGGGGCTGGCGCGGGATCGGGCAGTGTTTCGTTCTGCTGTGCATGGGGTCGCTATAAGTTGGAAATGATTCGATGGCACTTAACAACAGCAACAACACGTCATTCTCCAAGATCCATCTGCTTTTTGCACAGGCCAAATAGGAGAATTAAATGGGGATGTGGTAGGAATCACCACCCCTGCATCCTTCAAGTCCTTAATGGTGGCAGTAATCTCTGCAACCCCTTCAGGGATGGGGTATTGCTTTTGGTTTACTATTTTCATAGGTAGAGGCAGTTCTAATGGCTTCCACTTGGCTTTTCCTACCATAATAGCCCTTATTCCACATGTCAGGGACCCAATGTGGGAATTCTGCCAATTGCTCAGTATAGCTGTTCCAATTATGCATACAGGAACTGGGGAAATCACTACAGGATGGTTTCAGGGATCCACTGGATCCACTGTGAGATGGACCTTAGCTAAGACTCCATCAATAACTTGACCTCCTTATGCCCCTACTCTGACTGGTGGGCCACAATGATGCTTTAGGTATCCTGGAATTAGTGTCAATTCACAGCCAGTGTCCAGTAATTCCTGAAAAGTCTGATTATTTCCTTCTCCCCAGTGAACAATCATTCTTGTAAAAGACCTCAGATCCCCTTGGGGAAGGCTGGGAGAAAGATTGACATTATAGATTTTTGGCAATGTAGTGGGGTCCTTCCTCAAAGGGACCTGGCCTCCCCTTCATTCAAGGGGTTGTGGGTCTGTAAACTGACTCAAGTCTGGGAATTCATTGAGAGGTCATGACTCTCAATCTAGGTTGCTGTTCACGTGACCTAGAATTCTTCTGTCTAGACAGATCAAGTAAATATTTAGTAGGCTTGCCATTCATTTCACTACTAAGAACACCATGAGCAAGTAGCCAATGTCATAATTCCATATGAGTCAGAGTATTCTGAGTACTGTTCCTACTCTGCTGTCCATTATGGTAACCATGCCCACCTTGCCTTTGTTGATTAACTGCTGCCACTTGGCCCCTAATACCACAGGGTCCAATCAGCCCCATCATAGTTAAGTGTCTTAGTTCAATTAGGGAAGTTCCCACTGTCAAATCAGATTTACATAAAATAGCAATCACAGCAGTCTTCAAAGATGTTTGAACTCCCTTCACTAATTTATTCCTCACCATACTGGTGAAAGATGTGTCTTCTGGACTATCCATTTCTGGCTTTAGGGGTCTAATGTGATAAATCCATTCTAACAGGCCAGTTTCCCTAAGCCTCTGGATACCTTCTTCTACATTATACCAATGCAGGTCTGGTACTTCAACTTGACTTAAAGTAGGACACCACATAATCCACGCTTCAGTAAGCCAACCAAATAAACCATTAGATCTTTTCCTAACCTCTCGAGCTGAAACACCGAATGAAGAATCCTTACTTAGTGGGCCTAGATCAATAAACTCAGATTGATCCAACCTTACATTCTTTGCACCATTATCTCACACCCTCAGTAGCCATTCCAATACATATTCTTCAGGTTTCTGTCTGTACATGTTAGCAAAATCAAGTAGGTGTTTTCAGGTGTAGCATACCACCTCCTCAGTCATACTTGCTATTTCACCTTTTGGGGCTCACTTGGATTTAACTTTAGTTATAGGTCTAGCAGCAACAATGGATGGTTGGGTTAGCTCCTGAGATTCAGCAACATCTTCCATGGCCTCTGCCTTAGGCAACAACTCAGCAGGAACAGTGGGGCTAATCCCATCAAACTGAGATGGAGAGGATGATGGCTTTACAGTAATCCCTTCAGATGGGAGGGATTCAAGATAATTTACAGGCTCCGTGTACTGATCTTCTCGACTATCTTCTGCCCATAACTTGCCATTCCAGGTTTCAGGATCCCATTTATTCCCAATCAGTGCCCTAACTTTAACTTCAGACACCATTCTGGGTTGGCAATTTAATTGGCATTGTAATTCAGCCACCCTTACAATAAGACTCTGGGTTTGGATTTCAGCAATATCTCCTCTGGTACTAGAAGATATAAGGCATTCTTTCAGAGCACAACTGGAAGCACTGAGTTCTTTTATGCAGCACTTAAGCTGAGACTCAGCAGGTCTGAGCTCATATCACTCTTTCACTACTTTGTCTAGTATAAGTAGGACCAACCAACCTGCTTCCTTATACTCCTCATGGTGACAAAATTGTAGAAAAGTATCAAATATCCAATCACCCAGAGCATCACTTCTCACAAGTACTTGATCTATTGGTGGTGCTATTTTGCTTATTAATGTGGCCACCCCATGCCATGGATTAGCAGGGCCCTGTTTACTAACAGAGGCAGGGTCACTAGGGTCTTTAAGATTAATCAAACTGGGGAACCAATTTAGGAAGCCCATCCTTATGATTTTGTCTCTCTAGAAGCACTCTCAGTACCCAATTTGTTAGACTGGGTTCTCTAGAGAAACAGAACCAGTAAAGCTTAGAGAGAGAGAGAGAGAAAGAGAGATTAATTTAAGAAAATGGCTCACACACTTATAGAACCTGGCAAGTCCAAAGTTCCTGGATCAAATGTCAAGCTGGAGGTTTTTCCATGTCAAGCTGGAGGCTTTT
Source organism: Orycteropus afer afer (assembly GCF_000298275.1). Classification (NCBI taxonomy): domain Eukaryota; kingdom Metazoa; phylum Chordata; class Mammalia; order Tubulidentata; family Orycteropodidae; genus Orycteropus; species Orycteropus afer. The sequence goes on along the minus strand of NW_006922001.1, from coordinate 1,685,508 downwards.
CCTGACTCTTGCAACCATAGGGTCTGAGGAGCTCAGAGCTGGCAGGCAGTAGTACAACGGCTGTTGACTCCAACAAATGATGAATCCAAGATCTCCAGGCCGAATGGTGGATTGTTCACTCCCGGACAGTTGTAGGCAGCACAACAGAATCCCGATCCACAGAAGAATGTCTCCTCTCCCAGGATGTCCACAGATATACTGGAAACAGGCCACACCCCTAGGGAAACTCCCTTTCAGCATATTGGCCACTCAAAACATAGTCATCTGATCCCATCAAGGGAACAACCACACCACAACAGCTCAAACCACACAGAATTGTGGTCCAGCCAAGTTGACACACAGCTCCAGCTACCACACAAGTAAAATGAAATGCTTGGCAATTCAATCTTTTATCTGTTTATCATGATGCTGCTTTTTGGTAAAATTGTGAGGATTTCTGTTTTATGTTAAAATATAATCCACACTGAAGGCAAGTCTTTGAGCATCATCAGTAAATGCTTCAACTACTCTTCAATTTGAGGAAGCAAGGTTGTACCATCTGCATATCACTGGTTGTTAATGAGTCTTCCTCCAATCCTGATGCTGTATTATTCTTCATACAGTCCAGCATCTCCAATTATTTGGTCAGCGTAAGCCTGAATAAGTGTAATGAAATAATACAATCCTGAAACACATCTTTCCTGATTTTAAACTATGCAATGTTCCCATGTTTGTTCAAATCACTGCCTATTGGTCTATGTACTGATTCTGCATGAGTACAATTAAGTGCTCTGGAATTCCCATTCTTCTAAATATTATCCATAACTTGTTATCATCTTGCAAAAGGGGCAAGGAGGCTGCATCTTCTGACCTCCTATAACCCCACAAGAGAAAGACAGAATCACCCTCAGTAGCCCAAGGCTTATTCCTGTGAGGTCAGACATGCTGCCTCCCTCTCCAGCCCTTTCACTAACCCTGGCACCAACTACTCCTTCTGCACCACTCACCACCTCTGTGCTGGGCTCAAAAATTCACTGCAGTGGCCACACAGAACACACAGATTATGTGGTTTATTAGGGAAGTAGCAGGCTACAAATTCAAGTTCAGGAACATGCTTAGTTTCTCTCAGTCTGCCATCTCTCAGCCAACAGTCTTTCTCAGTCTCTCTCCCAGCAGTGTGTGTCTCTCACATCTCTTAGCCAGCAGTTAGATTTTTTTTTTTTTTTCTGCCCCCAGAAGAGCTCCTTTTGAGCCTGGCAGAGTGGCCAAATTAACCAATCCCAACATCAGAATTCTATACACCTGAGACAGAGCCAACTTTCCAGATAATTATTTTGTGCTGGTTTCAACAGAAATAACCCAGGTGTATAACTTTATCAACCAGGAACTACTCAGTTGCTCACAGCAAATTCCACCACAGTTTACAAAGACTGATGGCTAGAAAAGCCACACTATGTAATATAGTACATTACACATCCATACAGCTGAATGTCTTTGGAAAGTCAATTAAACACACACACACACACACACACAGATAAACATCTCTTTCATATCTCTGCTTATACCAAGATCCATGTGACATCAGCAATAATATCTCTCATTCCATTTCTTCTAAATCTAGGTTAATTTTTGGCAGTTCCCTGTGGATATACTGCCACAAGTGTTTTTTTTTTTTTTTTTTTAATTTTCTTCAGGAAAATTTTATTTGAGTGTGATATTAATGATACTGTTTGATAATTTCTACATTGTATTGGAACACCTTACATTGTAATTGACACAAGTAAGAATCTCTTCCATTTGGTTGGCCAAGTAGCTTCCTTCCAAATTTCTTGGGATAGGAGATTTAAATATTACAACACAAGATCATCAACATGACTCATTCCTCTTCTCCTTCATTGCCTTGTGAGTTTGGACTTTGTGTGAATCCAAGAATACCTTCTATACATTGTGTTCTCTTCACACCTCACCATGTCTACATGTTTATTTATATCATATTTAAAAAGAAGTAATTTTGAATGGAGACTGAGCTCATTCCTTATTTATGTGGGTACTGGTGATGCAAAGGGTTAAACATGCTTGGCTGATAACTGAAAGGTTGGACTTTCCAGTACACTCAGAGGCCCCTGTGAAGAAAGGCCTAGGCCTCTACTTTTAAATTTCACTGCAACAAATTAAGACTCTTCTCAAACACTTTTCCATAACAAAAGTTTCAGGAAATAAGCTGCAAGGTCAATGATGATGCTTCCTAAATAGATCAGAGTTAGAAGAACTTGGTTGTTGTTGTTGAACTTTAACAGGTTAAATTTCACTTTATGATAGAATCTTCTAACTGAAAAACTTTAACTTTGGGGCTTAGTATATTCAGCCACTAAAAACCTTGTAGAACACAATTCTACTTTAACACACATTAGGTTGCTATCGTTGTTGTTATTATGTGCCATCAAGTCAGACCTGATTCATAGCGACCCCTCCATGAGTTTCTGAGGCAGTATCACTACGGAATTAGATTGCCCAACCTTCCTTCTGAGGAGTGGCTGGTGGGTTTGAACC
>NW_006922001.1:1676445-1682879 GCF_000298275.1 Orycteropus afer afer | reverse complement strand
ACCAGCCTTCTGGTTAGCAGTCAAGTGCCTTAGGCACTATGCTACCAGAGCTCATTGGCAAATCATTTATTACAATAAGCTTTAAACTCTGCCTAGATGTGTTTTGCAACTTAATTAAAAGCACCTGTTCTATGAGTCAGTCTTCTGAAATGCTTTGTAGATTTCTGGAAGTTGCTGCTTTTATGAGGGTAGATCAAAATTGCTTTAATGAGGGTAGGAAAGGGGAGAAATTTTATGTATGACCAGGATTAAGCAGTTTAGGTATTTAGATTGATATGCATATGAATTTAAAGAAACAGTTAATGATATGAAAACACATTATTACATATCAACTGTCTATTTCCCATTTCTAGAATTTTCTACAGTAAACTGTATTCACTAATGACCTAGATTTCAAAACACATTCACTTAGTTTATGTATAAAAAAGTTACATTCAGAGATAAAACTTATTTTGTTTTAATAATTTCCCCTTATTCATTATACAAAATCTTTCATCAAGTATTGTAGAAATAATAAAAAAACATATTAGCCAAACTTGTGATTCTGTACAGATATTTTAGAGGGGCACCACTTAACATTCCTCATATCTAGTGTAACTCCAATGCCTCACAATGTTTCTTGACATTTCACTACAACAAGTTAAAACTCTTCCCAAACACCTTTCCATAACAAAAGTTTTCAGGAAATAAGTTGCAATGTCAATGATGACTGTTTCCTAAATAGATCAGAATTATAAGAACTTTAACAGGTTAAATTTTACATTATGATGCAATCTTCAAACAGAAAAAACTTTAACTTTGGTGCCTAGTATATTCAATTCAATTTCCTTTCAATAACCTCCTTTTTAAGTTTCACAAAAATCTTTAATTTTTAAACTAAATAATCGCATAAGAGACTCATGAACTTAAAATGAGAAAAGATATAACAAAGTGTTTCAGGAAAATAAAAACCATCTAATGACTTCTCGGAAGGAAGATGGGGCAGTCTACTTCCATAGTGATACTGCCTCAGAAACCCAAGGAGGGTTCACTGTAAGTCGGGTCCAAATCGATGGCACATAACAACAACAACAATAATGTGACTTTTGCTACTGTATGTCAAAAAATTTTTGAAAGCAAAATCTTATTATCCTTAACTGAGTATTGTTGTTGGGTATTGTCAATTTGGCTCCAACTCATAGCGATCCTATGTACAATAGAACAAATCACTGCCTGGTCTTGTACCATCCTCACAATCCTTGCTAGCTATACTTGAATCCATCATTGGAGCTACAGTATCAACCCATCTTGTTGAGGGTCTTCCCCATTTTCGCTGACCCTCCAGTTTACCAAGCACAATCTCTTTCTCCAGAGAGTGATTCTTCTGACAAAATGATTAAACTACATGAGATGAAGTCTGGCCTTTCTTGCTTCCAAGGAGAGTTTGGCTGCACTTCTTCCAGGACAGATTTGTTTATTCATCTGGCAGTCCATGGTAGTTTGAGTATTCTTTACCAACACCACAACTCAAAAGCATCAACTCTTCTTAAATCTTCCTTATTCATTGTTCAGCTTTCACATGATTATGAGGGGAGAGAAAATGCCATGGCTTTAGTTAGGTGCAGCTTAGTCTTCAAAGGAATCAGACTGACTACATCTAAGCAAGAGATGATGGAGAATCTCAATACCTTCAGCCAAAACAAGGCCAGAAGCTGATTGTGGAACAGACCATCAACTGCTTATTTCCAATTTCAAGTTGAAGTTGAAGACAATTTAAACAAGTCCATGAAAACGAAAACATGACCTCGATTATATCCCTCCTTTAAATTTAGAGACAATTTAAAGAATAGATTTCATACATCAATCACTAAAGACCAAAAACCAGAGGAATTGTAGGATGACATCAAGAACATCACCCATGAAGATAACAAAAGGTCATTAAAAACATAGGAAAGGAAGAAAAGATCAAAATGGATGTCAGAATAGATGCTGAATCTTGCCTTTGAATGGAGAGTAGCTAAAGCAAATGGAAGAAGTGACAAGATAAAAGAACTAAATGGAAGATTTCAAAAAGCAGCTCAAGATGACAAGGTCAATTATTATAATGAAACGTGCAAAGACATGGAGTTGGAAAGCCAAAAAGGAAGAACATACTCAGTGTTTTTCAAGCTGAAAGAACTAATGAGGAGATTTGAGGTTTGAGTTGTAATACTGAAAGATTCTATGGGCAATATATTGAAAGATTCAGGAAAAAGTCAAAAGAAGATGGAAAGAATACACAGAGACACTGTACAAAAAAGAACTGGTTGATTTTCATCCATTTCAGGAGGTGGCATATGATCAAGAATCAATGATATGAAGGAAGAAGTTGAAGCTGCATTGAGGGAAGTGACAAAAAACAAGGTTCCAGGAATTGACGGGATACCCATGAGATGTTTCAACAAATGGATGCTGCTCTAGAGACACTCACTCGGCTATGCCAGGAGATTTGGAAGACAACTTCCTGGCCAACTGACAGGAAAAGATTCGTATTTGTACCCATTCCAAAGAAAGGTGATTCCACAGAATGTGGAAATTATTGAACAATATTATTAATATAGCACACAAATAAAATCTTAATGAAGATATTTTAAAAAAGGTTGTAGCAGTATACTGACAGAGAACTTCCAGAAATGCAAACTGGATTCAGATGAGGACATGGAACAAGTGATATTATTGCTGATGTCAGATGGATCTTGGCTCAAAGCAAAGCATACCAGGAAGATGTTTACTTGTGTTTTATTGACTATTCAAAAGCATTTGATTGTGTGGATCATAACAAATTATGGATAACATTGAGAAGAATGGAAATTCTAGAACCCTTAATTGTGCTCATGAGCAACTTGTACAAAGACTAGGAGGCTGTCATTTGAACAGAATAAGGGGACGCTGCATGGTTTAAAACCAAGAAGGGAGTGTGTCAGGGTTGTACCTTTTACCATACTTATTCAATCTGTATCCTGAACAAATAATACGAGAAGCTGAACTATATGAAGAAGAACGTGGCATCAGGATTGGAGGAAGACTCATTAACAACCTATCTTATGCAGAAAACACAACTTTGCTTGCTGAAAGTAAGGATGACTTGACACACTTACTGATGAAGATTGAAGACTACCCTCTGCAGTATGGATTTGTTGTTGTGTTGTTGTTATGTGCCGTCGAGTCAAACCTGACTCATAGCGACCCCTCCTTGGGTTTCCAAGGCAGTATCACTACGGAAGTAGGATTGCCCAACCTTCCTTCCGAGGAGTGGCTGGTGGGTTTGAACCGCCAGCCGTCTGGTTAGCAGGCAAGTGTCTTAGCCACTATGCTACCAGAGTATGGATTACACCTCAATATAAAGAAAACAAAAATCCTCACAATGAGATCAATAAATAGCATCGTGATAAATGGAGAAAAGACTGATGTTGTCAAAAACTTCGATTTACTTGGTTCTATAATCAACACCAATGGAAACAGCAGTAAAGATATAAGACATCATATAGCATTAGACAAATCTGCTGCAAAGGACCTGTTTCAAGTGCTGAAGAGCAAAGATATTTCCTTGAAGACTAAGGTGCACTTGGCACAAGGCATGGTATTTTTAATAGCCTGATATGCATGTGAGACCTGGGAATGAAAAAGGAAGACCAAAGAAGAGTCGATGTTTTGAGTTGTGGTGTCGGTGAAGAATGCTCAAAGTACCATGGACTGCTAAAAGAACTAATAAATCTGTTCTGGAAGAAGTGCAGCTGGAATGCTCCTTGGAATCAAGAATGGCCAAACTTCATCTCAGCTACTTTGGTCATGTTGTAAGAAGGGACCGTTCCTTAGAGAAGGATATCATGTTTGGCAAAGTGGAGGGACAACAAAAAAGGGGAAGACTCTCAATGAGATGGATTGACACAGTGGCCACAACAATGGATATAGCAAGGATCATGGGGCTGGCACAGGACCGGGCAGTGTTTCTTTCTGCTGTATAAAAGTTACTATGAGTTAGAAACCATTTGATAGCACCTAACAACAACAACAACAGTCTCAAAGTGACATCTTTGCTTCTTAGCACTTGAAAGAGATCTTTTGCAGATTTTCCCAGTATAATATGACATCTGAATTCTTGACTACTGCTCACATGGGTGTTGTCTGTGGAGCCAAGTAAAATGAAATCTTTGACAACTTTAAAGTTTTCTCCACTTATTGTGATGCCACTTTTTAGCCCTGTAGTGATTTTTTTTTCTTTCTGTTTAGATGTAATCCATACTGCTGACTGTAGTCTTTAATCTTCATCAGTAAATTTTTCATCTTCAGATTCAGCAAGCAAAGTTGTGTCTTCTGCATATCACAGGTTGTTAATGACTTCTTCTTCCAATCCTGATGCCACATTTTTCTTCATATAGGCCAGGGTCTCGGATTATTTTTTCAGCATACAGATTGAACAAGTATTGTGAAAGGATAAATCCCTGATACACATCATTCCTGATTTTAAACCATGCAGTATCCTCTGAGCATTAGCATGATTTTTACTTTGCTTAGATGCCAATTTGCCTTATTCTATCTTAATTGTCAATCTTTATTTCTTAAAATTTAGTATTCTATTCATTAGTTTCATAACTAATATTTCAAATAATCTGCTTTCAGCAAATATACAAAACTTGAATATGTGTAAAGAAAATTAAACTAAACGGTTGATAAAACTGACTTTTAAAAGAACACTATGATCTTTAAAGTTAAGAGACTCTTAAACTGTAATAATAATATTGACAGCACTCCTCAGAAGATTGAGCAATTTACTTCCTTAGTGATACCACATGGGAAACCCAAGGAGGGGTCTCTACGAGCCGGCTCTGACTCTACGGCAGTGAGTTTGGTTTTGGAACACTTGTATACACTAAATATTCGACAATGAAATTGAAACAACAAAAAAAATCTAAAGAGGCAGATTTATATTAGAAAAAACATTGAGTGCTATATAAATAAATATTTAATTTTTTAAAAAAATTTGAGTTTATCATTTCAAAGAAACTATATGAATTTTATCATTTTATCTAATCTGGAGACACAACTACAATATTTTTTCTCATATTTTCTCTCTCTGATGATCTTTTCTTCTATTTTCATATGTAAGAAATCTAGTAGGTTTTTATTTGGCTGATCCTGGGGTTATAACCTTGAATTATACAGTTTCTTTCAAATATCTTTTCAAATTTGTCTTTCATAATGGTACTATGCTTTGCATTACAAAGAGACCACTGTGGGGGCCTCACATTTATACCATAGAAATATGATAATTAAGAGCTTTTTGCCCCTATTTTTTCACAACTGTGTAACTTGGAAAACAATGGGTTCTCTTCTTTCTGTTTAGTAATTCCATTCATGCAACAAAGATGTTCAGTGTACATGTCACAATATAATAACAGTCTAAATGGATTAAATTGCAGTGTGTATTAAACACACAATTCTTACTGGCAGATGTGTATATATATTCTGCAGGGCATCACTTAACATTCTTCTAATCATATTGCATTGAATTAAATGACACCTCACAATCTTCCTTAAAAATTTAATCCAAGAAACTAAGACTCTTTGCAAAACACCTTTCCATAATAAACTTCTCAGGAGATAAACTGCATTGTCAGTGGAGAACTATTTGCTAAATCAATTTCACACCTTTTCTTTAATCCCATTCACTCATCTTCATTTTTCTTTCCTTAATTATTATTATTTTTCCCTCCTAGAAATCCAGAGAGGAAGCAAAGTCCTACTTTAATTTAATTAACAGCAGTAGCACTGAAAGTATGGGCCTTCAAGCTCTGAAGCAGCTACAAACATCTGCCGTAGCAACCCCTGCTCCTGTTAGGTGCAGACGTTATCTGTATTGTACCTCTCAAATCTTCAGCAGGAGTGAAATGCATTTGACAGCATACTAATGAATATAAGTTGTTTTTCCTACCAAAACTAGAACATCTTAAAAACTGCCTAAAATGTGTATTGATCGTTTCAGAAGATGGGCTCTTTACAAAACAAAACAAAAAACAACATTTATTTCCTGATAATTATTTTTTTTTATTTTTGTCAAAAAGCTTCATGTTTAGTTTTATCTAATTAGAATGTAAGAATACATATTTTCTTTGCATAGTTATCCTTTTATCAGCCTCATATATGAAATATAAGAAATCCACAAACCCATACATAAACATTCACACTACAGTTCTATTTGTGCATACTTTGAACTCAGGCAATAATAGAGGCTTGAAATTATTCATTTCAAAAATTTTGTGAAAATAAACAGAAAAAATATATTTTTATAGGTCATTATAAGAGAAGATAGTTTTGCTTCTTAAAAAGGTTTCATTGGGAGGCGGGGCAAGATGGCGGACTAGGCAGAAGGATTGCACAGACCCTCTTCAACAAAGAAAAGGGAAACCAATTAACAC
>NW_006922001.1:1659001-1669496 GCF_000298275.1 Orycteropus afer afer | reverse complement strand
TGTAAATCTTCACCCAAATCCTAATAAAAAAGAAAAAAAAAAAAAAAAAGGTTTCATTGTTAAAATGTCTCATTACACAAGGAATAAATGGCTGAGCCTCATAGAGTATTTACCACAAAGAATCAACTTCCTAGTAACTATCTCTCTTCCATTACACAATAACATTGGATTTGAACAATGACATTCATTTCTAAATTTTAATATTTGATCTTGATATAGCCATATTATGTCATGCCTTCACAGAAATAAATACTTTAAACAGATGATATATTGCCACATGTAAGTTCATACCAATAACATTCAGAGTTTAGGCTCTCTGATTACTTACCTTATAAGGAAAATAGTCACCTTAAGAGAAGGGCTATGGCAAGTAGAAAAAGTAACTGTTGAAGTATAATTTGGTGAAAGCCAATCTGTATTGTTGTTGTTGTTTTTATGTGTGTCGAGTCTCCATTAGAGTATGACATTCTGTGATTGAGAACTGAATGGAATCGAAATGCAGCATTCCTTAAAATGACTGACAGATATTCAGCATGTAACATCTGGATGTGTAAGTTTAAAAGCACATTTTGCACAGAGCACTAAATATAGAATATGACTCTGTCTATTAACCAAAGAGCTTCAGGAATCCATTACATTTTCCCATAGTAAAGCTCAAAATAAGGATGGGGGAGGTGGTATGGATCAGTGGACTTCCTACCCTGGGGTTAGGGATATGTTCTTTCTTTCAATGACAGATAATATCATATTTGTATTCATCCTTTGTTCTGACTTTTCTATTTTAAAGAGTCTGTCCACTGACAAATTGATACTACTCTCTGACTTTTCTCACAGATATAAAGACTTACTAGCCAGATTTCATACTCAACATCTTAGTGTAGGAACAACGGAGATACACACACATTCATCAATAATGAACCTTGAGAATAATCATCTATTTTTATTAAAAAGCATGTCTTACTTCATAAAAAGACTCTCTTTTTTTTTGTCATGAGAAAACACACTGGTCATAACTTCACATCTTTTCAGTCTGCTTTGGAGAAAAAGTATCTTTGTACCTCAAGTGGCAATTGTCTCTTTCAAAGAACTTTCAGTTTTCAGTAGAGGTAAATATCGCATTGGGCAATAAAGCATCTTTTAAGATGTCATTTCAAAAGAAGTTGTTGAATGAGAAGCATAAAAATATACTTATTTTGCTCTAGTATTATGCATGAGAATTACAATTATAACACTTTCTGTAGACTTATCACAATTCTATCAACCAAGATATTGTACTTGAGTCAATTACCCTCAAACATAAAAATTATTTCCTGTGATATGGAGTATTACATATATTTATGATTTGTCATAGAATATCAAATAATCATATGGTCAGATTACTATTCTTTTAGATAACAGCTATAAAAATGTGCAATAGGAAATTAAATATTTTTTATATATTATTAATACTAAATCTACTTAGCTTTCTTTTTCATGTTCAATCTTCATTCCTCAAAGCTATGTTTTATTTGACATTAAGGAAAAGATCATAAGAAGACGTAAAATGGATACCATTCAATTTATAAAAGATAGCAGATTCTTTTAGGAGACTGCTTGTTTTAAAAGTCAGAAATGTAACATCAGTAAGAATAATACCCCAAAAATGTACATACATTTTTCAAAAGAAACTATTGTTGCTTATGAATAATAAAATAAAGTAATCTATATTAAATAAAGGGAATCTTGGTGGCTAATAGTTAAAATACTCGCCTGCTAACTGAAATATCTATGGTTCAAACCCACAAATAATTCTGTGGGAGAAAAGGCCTGGTGATCTGCTCTCATAAAGATTTACAGCCTTGGAAACCCTGTGAGGCAATTCTACTCTGTCTTAGAGGGTTTGATGAGTTGGAATTGAATCCGCAGCACACAAGAACATCTTTCATGAACTACTACTCATTTTTAGTAATACAGTATTACTCTTAAGGGAAAACAAGTATTTCTCTGTTAATATTTGTCATCAATCTATCGTTTTGCTCATTAAGAATCATCACAGATTCTAACAAGGTGACAAAACATTTCTGTTTGTCATGATGTACATCTTTAAAAATATGTTTTGTTTTTTTTCTGTGCATAATGTGAGAGTAAATATTTGACAAGCAACAGCAGTTTTTTCAAAGAGGATACCATATTTATCTTTGCAAAATATAAGTCAGAATCTATATAAGAAACATATTTTGAAATTAGATTAATAGCCAGTGAATTTATCACAATATTAAAGTGAAGCACAATATAATCAGGCTGTTGTTAGCTACTCTCAAATTGGCTGCGGACTTATGACGGTGATTCCACGCACAATGGGATCAGACTCCTGTGACACAGGATTTTCACTGATTGATTTTTTGGAAGCAGAACACCAAAAGGCCTTCTGAGTCTTAGTCTGCAAACTCCTGAAACCTATTCGACATGACAGCAACATGAAGCCTCCAATGACAGATGTATGTGTCAGTATTTGAGGTATATTATCAGGGAATTGAACCTGGTCCTCCAGCATGGAAAAGAGGAATTCCACCACTGAACAACCACCCCATATTTAGGTTAGCCCTGTTATATTATACTCAAATAAGTAATTAGTTAAAACACAAAAACTTTTAACCATAAATGAAGTGTTTACAAAACAAAATGCAGAAATAATGATTTTTAAGATGGAAACTGAGTCCTTTTCTAGCAATTGAAATAGGCTATTTTTCTTTCATATGACCAGCTATTATCCAAGTGTCATTTTAATAATTTACATTTCATTTAGCCCTCAGAACAGCAACAAGAGTAGGTTTACCCTCCTTTATCAAATAAGGAAACTGTTTTACTAGGAGGTTTAAAAAATTGAGGAGCCCGGTTACACAGTGGTTAAGGTACTCAGCTTCTACCTGCAAGTTTGGTGATTCAAACACACCAGCTACTCTCTGAGGACAAACATGTGCAGTCTGCTTGCATAAAGATTTACAGCCTCAGAAAGTCTGTGGAAAGTTCTACTTTGTTCTATAGGTTCACTATGAATCAAAATCAGCTGGAAGGCAGCGGGTTTCTTTTGGGATTTAGTAAATTATCAGTTACATATCAATGGAAGAGAGGAATCTGTCCCTTAGATCATCTGGCAGAGCATCCAGACTCAGAAAGTCTAAGGTGGATATTGCAATTTTTTTCTTCATTTTATATGGGAGACATTAGAAACAAAAAGTGATCAAAAGTGAGGACTAACGCACCAAGCCTCAAGCAAATGTAGAGGCTAGGCAGGAGTAAGGGAGCCAGGGTTGCAGAGTAGTCTTTTCAGTTACCAGCCCTCTTAGCACATGGAAACTCAACCTCTGTTGACCTCACTAATACAGCCCTCAAAGAAACTGCCTTGATGATCTGGTGATCACAACCCAGCTGTGGAAAGGATTCTACCTTTTGGCTGAAGGATTTCTATAAAATGCTTATTGAACTCAAGTATTCCAATGCAATGCAGCAATAAGCTATAAAATTAAGAGGGGAAAAGTACTTTTGTGAGGAAGTTAGGAAAATTACCACAAAATTAAAAACAAATCAGTGTTTTATTAAAATAAAACTTACAAATACAACCTTCCACAAGTTATTAAGGCAATGTTTCATTTGAGGTTAAAAACTCAATCACTTAGATGATACAATCAGTACTTATAATACAGCTTTAATTTAGACCAGGAAAATTAAAGCCATTAAAATAGTGATATTTTCCCTGGTTAAAGTTATGAACTAAACTATTTTATTGAAAACATAACATTAAGCAATAGGTACAGAGTTCACACATAAAGGAAAAACAAAATGTGATGATAAATCATTCACTTGCTATGGGAATATACAAGAAAATGTAAATATATATAATGTAGGTAAAATTTTACCATTACACCTCAAAACTTGAAGTAGAGGATTAATTAATTTTATAATCCTAAATACTTCTTTCAGAAATTCAAGCTGGTTTCAGAAAATATGGAACCAAGGATATCATTGCTAATGCAGATTGATCTTGACAGAAAGCAAAGAATATCAGAAAGATCTTTACCTGTGCTTTATTGACTGTCCAAAGCCATGCAACTTTGTGGATCATAATAAATTATGGACAACATGTGAAGAATAGGAATTCCATACACTTACTTGTTCTCATGAGGAACCTGTACGTAGACTAAGAGGCTGTGATTCGAACAGAACAAGGGGATATTGCATGATTTAAAATCAAGAAGGGCATGTATCAGGTTGAATCCTTTCATCATACTTATTCAATCTGTATGCTGAGCAAATAATCTGAGAAGCTGAACTCTATGAAGAAAAACACAGTATCTGGACTGGAAGAAGACTGATTAACAACCTGTGATATGAAGATGACACAGCCTTGCTGAAAATGAAGTGATTGAAGCACTTACTGGTGAAGATCAAAGATTACATTCTTCAGTATGGATTGCATCTTGACATAGAGAAAACAAAAATCCTCAAAACTGGACTAATAAGTAACATAACAATAAATGGAGAAAAGACTGAAGCTGTCATGGTTATCATTTTACTTGGTTACTCAATCAATGTCCCTGGAAGTAACAGTCAAGAAATCAAAGGATGTATTGCATTGGGCAAATTTGCTGTAAAAAGCCTCTTTATAGTTTTAAAGAACAAAGATGTAATTTTGAAGAGTAAGGTGCATGTGACACAAGCCATGTTATTTTCCATAGCCTCATATGTTTGTGAAAGCTGAACAATGAATAAAGAAGACTGTGGAAGAGTTGATGCCTTCAAGTCATGGGGATGGCAAAGAATACTGAAAATTTCATGGACTCCCAGAAAAATGAACAGTGATGTCCTGGAAGAAGTACAGCTGGAAAGCTCCTTGGATTTGAGAATGGGCCAATTTCATCTCATCTACTTTGGCCATGTTTTCATAAGGGACCAGTCACCAGAGAAAAATATCGTGCTTAGTAAACAAGAGGGTCAATGAATAAGGTGAAAACCTTCAAGGAGACAGATTGACAAAGTGGCTGCAATGATGGTTCATTCAAGCATAGCAAAGATTGTGATGGTGGTGCAGAACCAGACAATGTTTTGTTCTGTTGTATATAGGGTTGTTATGAGTTGGAACTGACTTGATGAACCTACAACAATACATTGCTGATATATAAATTCAAGTTGAAGAAAATTAAAACAAGTCCAGGAGATTCAAAATATGACTTTGAGCATATCCCACCTGAATTTAGAGATTATCTGAACAAGATTTGAAGCACTGAATAGCAATTGCCTAATACCAGACTGATTATTCAATGACATCAAGGATATCATATATGAAGAAAATAAAATGTCATTAAAAATATAGTAAAGAAAGAAAAGACCAAAATGAACGCTAAAAGAGACTCTGAAAGTTTCTCTTAAATGCAGAGTAGCTAAAGCAAATGAAGAAATGATGACATAAAACAGCTGAACAGAAGATTTCAAAGAAAGATATATACAGAATTACTGTCCCAAAAAGAAATGGTTGATGTTCAACCTTTCAGGAGGTAACATGTGATTAAGAATTGATTGTACCGAAGAAAGAAATCCATGCCACAGTGAAGCAATTGGTAAAAAATATAAAACTCCAGTAATTGATGGGATACCCATTGAGATATTTCAACAAAGGGGTGTAGTTCTGGCAACACTCATTCATGTATGCCAAGAAACTGGAAAGACAGCTACCTGGACAATTGACTTGAAGAGATCCATATTTTTGTCCATTCCAAAGAAAGGTGGCCTAATGGATTGTGGAAATTATCATTAATATCAAGAAGCTTTGGTGGCAGTGTTTAAGGAATTTGACTGCTAACAAAAAGATCAGTGGGTTGAACCCCTCAGATGCTCTGGGAGAAAGATGAGGCAGTCTGCTTCCATAAGGATTTACAGCCTTGGAAACCCAATAGGGGTTGCTATGAAATAGACTCAATGGTGATGAGTTTGGTTTTTTGGTTATCATTAAGATCATATGCAAGGACATTTTGCTGAAGATAATTTTAAAAAATTGTTACAGCAGTATATTGACAGGGAACTATGGTAAATTCAAGCCATATTCAGAGGAGGACATGGAAGGAGGTAAATCATTGCTGATATCAGATGCATCTTGGGTGAAAGTAAAGAATACCATAAAGATGTTTTAGTTGTGTTTTATTGACTATGCTAAGCCATCCACCTATGTGAATCATAATAAATTATTGGTAACATTCCAGAACACTTAATTGTTCTTATGAGGAGCCTGTACAAAAAAAAAACAAAAGGCTATCATTCAAACAAGACAAGGGGATAGTGTGCAGTTTAAAATCAGGAAGGTGTTTGTCAGGGTTGTTTCCTTTCCTCATACTTATTCTGTATCCTGAACAAATAATCCAAGAAACTGGACTATATAAAGAAGAGTGTGGCATCAGGACTAGAGGAAAACTCATTAACATCTGCAATATGCAGATGACACAACCTTGCTTGGTAGTAGTGAAGAAAACTTGAAAAGCTTAATGATAAAGATCAAAGACTACAGCTTGCAAAATGGATTAAACCTCAACATAAAGAAAATAAAAATTGTTACAACTGGACAATTAGGCAATATCATGATCAATGGATAATACTGAAGTTTTCAAGGATATCATTTTACCTGGGTACACAATCAATGCCTATAGAACCAGCAGTCAAGAAATCATGGGACATTTTGCATTCTGTAAATCTGCTGCAAAAGACCACATTAATGTGTGTAAAAGCAAAGATTTCACTTTGAAGAATAAAATGTGTCTGCCCCAAACTACTGGTTCTTTCAATACCCTCATAGACAATGCATAAGAATCCATAAGAATTATTGCAGAAAAATTGATGCATTTGAATTGTGGTGTTGCCAAAGATTGCTGAATGCACCATGGACAGCTAGAACAATGAACAAATCTGTCTTGGAGGAAGTACACCCAGAATGCTTCTTGTAAGTGAGAATGGCCAGACTTTGTCTTTCATACTTTGGTCATGTTTTTAGTAGGGATCAGTACTGGGAACTCTGGTAGCGTAGTGCCTAAGACACTTGACTGCTAACTAGAAGGCTGGCGGTTCAAACCCATTAGCCACTTCTCGGAAGGAAGATGGGGCAATTTACTTCCGTAGTGATACTGCCTTGGAAACCCAAGGAGGGGTTGCTATGAGTCGGTCTGACTAGATGGCACATAATAACAACAACAACAACAGTCCTTGGAGAATGATAACATTCTTGGTAAAGTAGAGGTCCAGCAAAAAAAAAAAAGGAAAATCCTCCACAAGATGGACTGACACTGTGGCTGACTATGGGCTCAAGCAGGGCAATGATTGTGAGGATGGCACAGGAGTGGACAGTGTTTATAGGATCGCTATGAGTCAAAATTGACACAAGGACACCTAAAAACAATACAATGATACCCTATCTTTTGTTTACTTCAATTTTACATTCCAGTCCTGGGAATTATATAGTTATATAGGGTTTAATCAAACATTTGGCAGAAGTTCAGAATCTTTTTGGGGTAGAAGACGCCTTCTCTAAATAATGAAAATATCTAAAGTTCAAAATGTACAAAAGAAGATCTGACTGAACTCCTAAGAACTCTGACTTTAACTCCAGCTACATCAAGGGCAGCACCTCAGGCAAGTCATAAACTATTAAGATCCAGAAAGCTTTAAAATCAGATGTTATTAGATTACTTTATTCTGTCTTAGTATAGTACTAATGGAATCAAGGATCCATACCAAGTCAAAAGGTAGCATTCTTTTTTTTTTTTTTTTTTAATCTAGGCACAAAATCTTAGTTTCTGCTATGTTTATTTATAGCTTTTCAGGGTAAGTATACTTGTGTGTGTGTGTTGTTGTTGTTCATTTTTGGTTTGTTTGTTTTTATCATCTCCCTCTACTCCACCCACATAAACATTGGAATGTTCTTGTAATCCTCCTCTTTCCAAGCCATAGTGTGGAAACTTAACAATCAATTTTATTTTCCAGAGTAACCAAAATCCACTGCCATTGAGTCAATTCTGGCTCATAATAACCCACGTTGTGTTTGCAAGGCTGTAAATGTTTATGAAAGTAGATTGACTCACCTTCCTCCTGTAGAACAGCTGGTGGGTTTGAACTGCCAACCTTCTCATTAGCAGCCAAATACCTTACTGACTACACTACCAAAACTCCTTACTTTCCAGAATAGCCACTATCAACTGTCTGTTTATCATCGTTTTAAGATAAAAAATGTTATCATTCTAGGCTAAAGAATATACATTTGACCACCTTATCAGTAGAAGATATTACAAGTTATGAATATTTTGTAATAATCTACTTCTGAAAAATAAAACATAGTTTCTCTTAATAAATAAATAAATAAATAAATAAATAAATAAAAACTCACTGCCATCAAGTTAATTCCACTCATAGCAACCCCTTCTTTGGTGTCCAGGGCAGTATCTCTGTGGAAATAGATAGCCCAGTCTTCCTTCAGAGGAGTGGCTGGTGGGTTTGAACCAACTGCCTTCTGGTTAATAGTCAAATGCCTTGCTCTAGGTATAATCAATTGTCTGTGTATGTCTTAAAATAGCAGAGTGGTTTTTATTTCCAATCTATGACCATAGAATAGTTTCTTTAGTTAAAATCTACTTAAAAGTTCTTAATCAATAGCAAACTTATTATATTTCATTTTCATCCTCCAGCCTTAGCATGTACAATATTTATTTATAGAAACATTTTTTTTTTATTTAAAAAGGTAATGACCAGTTCCAGTAAGATGGCAGACTAGACAGAAAGACTGCACAGACCCTCTTCAATAAAGAAATGGGAAACAAATTAACACAGACACAGAAGATAATCCTGGACCCCTGAGCCTTGAAGAGAAGGATACAGAAGTGGACTAAACCCTAACTAGGAGAAGAGTTTGCACGAAAATACCAAAAATGGAGGCATACAGAGCTGTGGTCTGACAGCGATCCTGAGTGATCCTGATGGCACAGACAGCTTAGAGAGTGCCCACTGGTGGTAGGATCAAAGAACTAACCTACAAATCAGCCCTGCTAGCCAGGCACTGCACAGAGGACTGCACTAGTGGCTGGGGAATAAATGGAGAAGGCAAAGAGAAAGGCAGGCTTTTGCTTGTCTGGAGGGTGCCACCATTTTGAGTGTTTAAAAGCAGCTTGGCCATTTTGGATATTTAAAGAGGCAGCACTCTCCTAGATTCCAGGGGCTTAGGAACAGATTCACCTTGCCAGCAACCCCAAGGACACTCCTGACCAGCAGGACTGAAAAGGTGTGACATTTCTCGTTACTCTTATACCCCATACCTGTTTGGTGAATGGAGGTGTGGCCATCACCCACTTCTGCCCACCTTCTGGGCCTGCAAGGACTCCATCGCAGTCTGTGTGTTCAGACAGAGCCTGGGTGTCCTACCCTGTCCTCCACTGATTATTTCTCTTTTTTTTTTTTTTCTTTTTTACTTTCTTTTTATTGGTGTTTAGTTTGCTTGTATTTGTCTCTTTTAAAACTACTATTAATAATACTTTTGTCCTTTTTGCTATTATTCTTTATTCTTCCTCAGCCAGGTCCTAGTTTTCAGCTTTTTTTCTTTTCCCTGTTCGTGGTTGAAATTTTTTTTTTTTTTTCCTTTATTCTCGTGGTTAACCCTGAACCTTGTTTTTCTTTTTGCATTTTTCCAATTATTTTCTTCATTATTCTCCTTCTTTATATTTTTTCTCTTAGTGCCCTGTCCCCAGATATTGCAGATTTTCTTATTTTTTTTCTGCTACTTTTTCCCTATTTGCGTTTTTTGGTTACTGTTCCTGTGTGATTCCATAGTGTGTTTTTTGTCCATGTGCTTTTAGTTTTTTGATAATCATTCAATTGTAATTTTGGCCTAACTGAGTAGGAGACAGCAACAGTACCGATAAGACACAATTACACACACACCTTCTGCAACTTCACTTACTGAGCAAGAGCCACTACCTCCTTCTCCACCAACAGCCAACGATATTAAAAAAAAAACACCAAGAAAAGCCTGAATCACCTTTGGCTGCTCTTCACAAACAGCTAACAGAGATCTAAATACAACAATGTCACAATGTCTCAGAGACAACAGAGCATCACAGTTCACAGAAAGCAGCAGGAAAAAGTGGTAGAAAGAAGAGAACAGGATACAGACCTAGAGCATATCTGTGAGGAAGAAGCAGCATTGGAAATCTCTGACAAGGAATTAAAAAGAATTAAATTATCTTCAAAGGATTGAGAGACAGACCAAAGAAAACACAGAAAAAAAAGGTAGAAGAATTTTGGAAGAAAATACAAGAACAAAATGACAAAAATTAGAAATGATTCTAAATCTACAGATAGAAATCCAGAAGATTAATACTAAATTGTCAAAAATAGATAACACATTGGAAGGGCAAAGGAGTAGAATTGATACAATGGAAGACAGAATTAATGAGATTGAAGACAAACACCTGAATACTTCTTTGGAAAG
>NW_006922001.1:1658070-1658661 GCF_000298275.1 Orycteropus afer afer | reverse complement strand
CAGCCAGTAAGAATAAGCTCTGATTTCTCAGCAGAGACCATGCAAGCGAGAAGGCAATGGGATGATATATATAAAACCCTGAAAGAGAAAAATTTTCAACAAGAATTATATACCTGGCACAATTGTCCCTCAAATATGATGGTGAAATTAGGAGATTTACAGATAAGCAGAAACTAAGGGAATTTGCTAAAACCAGACCAACCTTACAAAATGTATTACATTAATACACAAGATGACATAACCCAGAAACCACAGCTATGGACATATCCAAAGTAAAATGAGCTTACAAGATTGTAAAAAGGGAACCAGAGATATCAATTGGCAAGTAAGGACAACTACAAACAAAAAGAGGGAAAAGACTATGTAGTTACAGAACTTCTAAATGGTGAGGAAGTTAAGAGAGTTAGTTGCAAGATACAAAGGACTGTTCCAAACTCAGGGAGAAAATTATAAATCACAGGGTAATCTCAAAGAAAAATGATAAACCTTCACATCACAATAAAAGAGAGGACAAGCAAAAATATTCAGCATATACTAAAACAACAGCAACAAAGGAAATGATAACACGATTCATAAACATAATGAGCTCAG
>NW_006922001.1:1651674-1654002 GCF_000298275.1 Orycteropus afer afer | reverse complement strand
AGGAAATTTTCTTTGTTGGTTATCAGGGGTGGGAGGGGAGGGGTGGGAATGCTGTTAGACAGGTAGAGATAACTATTGATTTGGGTGAAAGAATGGCAGTGACCAATATGGTGGCATTGAGAAAGAGAAAGACATGGAGAAGTACATGGGAGGTGCATACCATGGGGATAGACCCTTTCACAGATGCAGTGCTGCATTGTCAGTGATGGCAATCATTGTATATGGGTGGATAGATGGGTTGACAGGCTGAACTATTAGGTAGGTCTATGAAGTGGGGAGTGTATCAAAGAACATGTATAGGGTTGTCAGACAATGGTCCTCTAAGTTTCTGTGAAGGATCTGATTTCCCAGGGGTATCATAGAGCTGACAAGAAGCAAGGTTGTGGGCACTGCTTGGTCACAGCCAGATATCCAGAGGGACTGAGTAGTTGAACCTGTGGGCTTGGGACCATAGTCGCAGGGGACATCAAGCTCAATTGCCTAACATACTATACAAAACATTGTTCCACTTCCTACTTTGGCGAGTAGCAACTGGGTTCTTAAAATCTAGCAAGCTGCCCTGTAGATGCAACAATGGGTCTCTCCTCATCCAGAGCAAAGAAGAATGAAGAAAACTAAAAATTCATGGAAACAATTAATTCTAGTGACTGGTACACCATCCAATCTGCAGCTTATACAACTATGAGACCAGAAGAACTAGATGGTACCCAGCTACCAGTGTCATACAGTTGGAAGGGGTTCTGTGTAGGAGATCCTTGGTAGAGAGGGAGAACAATGCAGAACAAAACTCAAAATCATTTGGAGAAAAAAAAGTGGTGACCATGTTTGCTTGTCTGATAGAGCCTGGTGGAACCGCTGAGGCTACGGCCCCTAGCTGCCCTTCAGGTCTGGAATTGAACCTACACCTGTGGTTTCCAGCCAAACAAAAGACAGGCATATGAGTTGAACATTTACTTGAGGTAAATACACTCCTTGGACAGAATAATCATGTGAGAAAGAAGGGCTGTTTACGCACAGGGAGACAGCTCAGAGGGCAGGGCAGGAGTGCATGGAGGGATGGATACAGGGAAGAGGTAACTATGAGGAGGAAGTGGGAGGGGAGCTGTTGCATTGTGGTGAATTGTGGTCAATGTCATGAGACAAAGTGTATGTGAACTGCTGTTTGGAAAATGAATTTGCTCTATAAATTTTCAACCAAATCACAATTAAAAAAAAAAAAAAAAAGGAAGGAATGACAGGAGCTCTGGTAGCATAGTGCCTAAGGCACTTGACTGCTAACCAGAAGGCTGGCGGTTCAAACCCACCAGCCACTCCTCAGAAGGAAGATGGGGCAATCTACTTCCGTAGTGATACTGCCTTGAAAACCCAAGGAGGGGTCACTGTGAGTCAAGCTGACTCTACGGCACATAACAACAACAATGACATGAGCAGGAAGAGAAACAAAATGATTTACTAGAGTGGTGGTATGGGAAGAATGTGAGTAAGGAAACATTACCTTATTTTAAAAATGAGTCCTCAGTAATCAAAATGAACACCATGGCCAACTTCAAATAATATGGACTGATTACAAGTTTAATGCATAATATGGCTCCAATACAAATAAAAAAAAGTTCATCAACAAATTTATATTCCTTGATGTTGTTATTAGCTATTAAGTTGCCCCCCAACACATACACTTATGTTTACTTCAGGCACAACTGAATGAAACATTGCCCAGTCCTGCATGATACCCAATATCTTTTTCACATTGTATCCTAGTGATATATAAATTTTTCATTGACTTATTTTTGGACATAGATTGCCAAATATTTCTTCCAAGTCTGTCTTAGTAACATGCAAATATTCACGGACAGATAGATGAGTATGTTCAGCATTAGGTGTACTGGCCAGGAATGGAACCCAGGTCTCCTTCATGGAAGCTGAGAATTATACTACTGGACCACCAATGCCCTCTTATTTCCCCAAATGCATTAATTAATTCAATAAATATTAAAAAACAAATAAAAAATACAAAAGAACAAATATGATGAAGTATCATAAAACTGAAATGAACACTATTGGTTTTTGAGATAATATATTTGAGAAAGCAAATTAAATTGTCAAAAGATTTTATCTTTGTGATATTCTTGTGCTTGAAAATTCCAAGGAATAAATAAGATTTAATAATAAGTTAAAGGGACTTAAAGAAGAGAGCTTGCTTTCATAAAGAATATTGATTACAATTTTTATCCACATTTTCCATCATTTATTTCCTAGTTTATAACAGTGGCACCCACAATAATTATTTTTTAAGGTAAGTTGATTTCTAAGGTCTTAGCTATTATTGTT
>NW_006922001.1:1631332-1651574 GCF_000298275.1 Orycteropus afer afer | reverse complement strand
TGTTTGTCTATATAATCTAAATTCTATTTGCATGATAGATATCATTCCAAAATTTGTGTCCAAGGTCAAGTTACTCAAAAAATCTAAACTCATTGCTATTGAGTCAATTCTGACTCACAGTTACTCTCATTGGGTTTCCAAGGCTTTTAAATTTTTACAGTTACAGTCTGTCTTATTTGTCTTCCACTAAGCAGCTAGTGGGTTCAAACTACCGATCTTTTGGTTAGCAGCCAAACGCCTTAAACACTTCACCACCAGAGCTCCTTGATGTCAAATTATATTCCCCAATATTATTTCAATGCTTTTATTGCTGTTGTTATGTGCCGTCAAGTTGTCACAGACTCATAGCCATCCTTCCTTGGGTTTCCCAGGCATTATCACTATGGGAGTAGACTGCTGAATCTTCCTTCCGAGGAATGGCTTGGTGGGTTTGAACCTCTAACTTTCTGGTTAGCAATCAAGTGCCTTAGGCACTATGGTACTATTTCAACACATACCATAAAATCAATTAATTAAATAAGTCTTTCAAAATCATGTTTTTAATTCTCTGACACAACAGCTGTAAAAATAAACTCAAATACAGCAAGGATTGGGAGGTTATTCAGAACCAGGTAGTGTTTTGTTCTGTTGTACATATGGTCACTATGAGTCAGAACCAAGTCAATGGCACCAAACAACAACATTCTAGGGTAGATGTGATTTTCCAAAATAATTCATATAATACACCTGCTCCTCACTTATCATCAATTATCTCATAATCTGACATTTCACATTTACAATGAAAAAAAAAAAAACTATCAACTATTTTGTGCATAATCGACGTATCTGTATCTCGTAGTAACTAATGCCAAGATACAAGGCAAGAATAATGCTGATTTTGATTATTAAGCGTCTCTGTCAGTTTGGCTGGGCCACAATTCTTAGTTGTTTAGCAGTTATGTGACGATACTATGTGGCAGTATGCTGTCATCCACTTTGTGATCTGATGTGGTTATCCTCTATTTTTGCATAACACCAAATTTACATGACTTTGTCTTTGGAACCTAACCACATGGATAAGTGAAAAGTGTCTGTACCTACTTTTTATAACAACATCTTTCTAATACTTTCTATTTTTGAATTATTAAAAAAAAAATGGCTGCTTTAAAATGTGGTGGATTTCTCCTACTTCATGTTCCTCTTTAAACCTAATCCCTAAATGAAAATGTTGTTTCAAAGGCATGTACTGAGATTATCAGGAGCTCTGGTGGCATAGTGCCTAAGGCATTTGACTGCTAACCAGAAGGCTGAAAGTTCAAACCCACCAGCCACTTCCTGGAAGGAAGGTTGGGCAATCTACTTCCATAGTGATACCGCCTTGTAAACCCAAGGAGGGGTCGCTATGAGTCAGATCCGACTTAACAGCAGTGAGGTTGTTTTTTTTTTTTTTTTTGGACTGAGATTACAAATGGCTGCTTTTATCTTCAGAAGGTTTTCTTTCAAAATCATTCTACAACTAATTTTCAAGTATATAAAACAAACAAATCCACTACCATCTAGTGGATTTGGACTCATAGTAACCCCTCCTTGGGTTCCTGAGGAGGTATCATTACAGAAAGTAGATTGCCCCATCTTCCTTCAGAGGAGTGGCTGGTGGGTTTGAACTGCCAGCCTTCTGGTTAACAGTTAAATGCCTTAGACACTATGCCACAGAGCTCCCTTCAAGTATATACTTCTAAGAATTATAATTTATTAATGATGGCATCCATTATGGTTGGAAATGTGTCTCTCTAAAATACGTGAAATCCTAATACCTGTACCTGTGAATGTGACCTTGATTGTAAATATGTGGTTTTTTCCCCCCCTTTTATCTATTAAACTAAATGAGGTCATATCATAGTTGGGGGGGGGTCTTAATCTCTTCTTTGTGGTGTGTTTTTTAATAGGGAGAACAGACTTGGAGTCAAGCATATACACAGGAGGAATACAGCAATGTAGGGATCCATTTACAAGTCAAGGAACACCAAGAAATACCGGGGACTACCAGAAGCTGAATGAGAAAAGGAAAAGCCTTCCTCTGTGCCCAACAGAAAGAGAGTATAACTGTGTTTGTGCCTTGAATCCAAAATTCTAGTTCTTAGAATTGTAAGAAAATAAATTTATCTTCTTTAAAGCCACACATTCAACCATTTTGTTATAACTTGTTATGGCAGACCAAGAAAACTAGATAGCATCAATGTTACTTTAATCATTTTATAATGTAGGCATTCTACTAGTGAACATAGGTTTAGAAACCAATTTGATTTGATATTTAAACTGAAGTCCTAATCACATGTGTTGGGTTTCTCATATTTTATGTTCCTCTCTAAATCTCATTACTAAATAAACCGCCAAAAAAAAAAAAAAAAAACAACCTCACTGCCCTGTAGTGGATTCCGACTTAGGTTTCTGAGGCAGTATCTCTACAGAAATAGATTGCCCAGTCTTCCTTCTGAGGACTGTCTGGTGGCTTTGAACTGCTTTCTGGTTAGCAGTCAAATGTTTAGGCAGTACAAACTAGAGCTCCCCACTGGCAATGTTGATTTCAAGGCACACACCTTGCTTCCTGAGCATTTGGTCCCTGTCAAGAATTGCAAATTTGGAAAGAGGCTTTGATTCTAAAAGGTGGTGTTCTAGGGTTGGGAAAGAAAAAGATGCTAGCCATATCTAGAAGTAGAATCTTTGATGTGGTGAAAAAAAAAAAGTGTGTAACTTTTCACAATTTAGTAAGTAAGCATAAGGAAGCCAGTACTCACCTCACTTACTGAGTAATTTGACACTGCTTAATGACACCTACAAGCTTTCAATTACGAATATGCCAGTGATATGTGAAATAATGGGAAAGATACTCAGTGGAAAAACACATGCTTGTCAATTTCTGTCACCTGTAGTAGTATAATGAGCCATATGTTAGCTGAAAATTTTATGTAATAATTGTGTTTCTAAATCCATGTTTCTGACAAAAAGTTTCTCTCAGAATGTATATATGAAATATGACAAGCATATATGTTTAGGAAATTACACATATTAAAAAAATAAACAGTGTATATCCTTCAATCTCATTCATTATTTGTGAAATAGTAATTAGCACATCAACTCTGGAAGACATATTTGAATATATATTCAGAAGTTTTGATAATACCCAGACACATAAATTCATATTCAGGAGATTCTGTATTAAGGATATAATTAGAAATATGGGCAAATATTTGTTGTGGTTAGGTGCCATCGAGTTGGCTCCAACTCATAGAGACCCTGTGTACAACAGAACCAAACACCTCCTGGTTCTGTGCCAGCCCCACAATCTTTGCTATAACTGAGACCATTGTTGCAGCCACTCTGTCAAACCATCACATTCAGGACCTTCCCCTTTTTTGTTGACCCTCCACTTTAGCAAGCATGGTAACCTTCTCTGACATATCCCTTCTGACAACATAGCCAAAGTAGGTGAGACAAAGTCTGGCCATTCTCACTTCCAAGGAGCATTCTGGCTGCACTCTTTCCAGGACAGATTTGTTCATTTGTTTGGCAGTTCATGGGACTTTCAGTATTCTTTGCCAACACCACAAACCAAAAGCATCAACTCTTTTTCAGTATTCCTCACTCATCCAGCTTTCACATGCATATGAGGCTATTGTAAATACCATGGGTTGGGTTAGGCACACCTTAGTCTTCAAGGAGACATCTTTATTCTTCAGTACTTTAAAGAGGTCTTTTACAGCAGATTTGCCCTGTGCAATATATCTTCTTGTTTCTTGACTGCTGCTTCCATCTGTGTTGATACTTATGTAAATGGAAATGTATTGAAACTTTATTCCATGAAGAAGAGAAATTAATCTAAATGTCCAATAATAGGAAGGTGGACAAATAAATTGCTAATGATGAAAAGGGTTAACTGACTTGACTGCTTACCATAAGGTTGTATATTTGAGTTTACCAGATACACATCAAAAGGGAGGCCTGGTGACTTACTGCCAAAAAAACAAACAAACAAAAAAATCAGCCATTGATAACCTTATGGAGCAAAGTTCTTCTCTGACATACATAGGGTCGCCACAGGTCAGAATCAACTCAAAGGTTTGGTTACTGGCTATCCATACAGTGAAATATGTCACCATTAAAATTGTGTTTGCAGAGAGTGAGGGAATGTTCCAGTTACACCCCAGCAATGCTGAGGGTTGCTCTCAAAGTCTCATCCTCAACTGACTCTTCCTATAAAACTCTTGTAACTTCGGGGGGTTTCTGTGGCATATCACCTTC
This sequence comes from Orycteropus afer afer, assembly GCF_000298275.1. Classification (NCBI taxonomy): domain Eukaryota; kingdom Metazoa; phylum Chordata; class Mammalia; order Tubulidentata; family Orycteropodidae; genus Orycteropus; species Orycteropus afer. The sequence goes on along the minus strand of NW_006922001.1, from coordinate 1,647,296 downwards.
AGTGAGCTATAAATTGGTGCATGAAGTCTTGCTGATCATGGAGAAGGATAAATTCAAAATCAAGAACCAAGCAATTTTAGAAAGGAGGAAGCAGTAAAAAGCACACAGTAACTGGAATAATTGAGGAGATAAGAGATAAGTTTAAAATGAAATGCCACAATAATTTTCCCCAGTGAAATGTCCTTGGTTGTTTTTGTATACCATCTCTCTTGGGTAGCCCTGGTAGCCCAGTTAAGTTTTCAACCGCTTACTGCAAGGTTGGAGATTCACATCTAACTAGTGGCTTCACAGGAGACAGACCTGGATATCTGCTTCATCCAAGAAAACTCTATGGGACAGTTCTGTTCTGTCACACGAGGCAACAATGAGTCAAAATCAACCTGACGAAAACTAATCATAGCCACACTCTTATCACTAACATAATGCTCACCCCTTCAAATGTTTGGGTTCTCATCAAGCTGATTAGCCTTCTTTGTAGTTCCATTTCTTGACCCCACAAACTATGCCCTAAACTACTTCATGTGTTCTCTCTAACTACTCCTTCCCTAATTTAACACAAAGATGTAAGGTTATTTGAATACTACCTGGTAATACTATTCAAAATCTCATTTTTTTTTTCACCAAACACACTCTGTAAAGGAAGCATTATAGTAATTTATGTCCTTTCATGAATTGTGTCACTGCTCCTTCCCCTCCACCTATAAGGAGCTGAAGTTTACAATCAGATTTAGTTCAAAATAATATTTTATAAAATATCTATTAATTTAATCAAAATCTCACCATTCTAATACAATGATAAAATAATTAAGAGTTAGAGATCTCTCAACTTTGATCTAAACTTTTGATTTTTAAAATACCCTTATTGATCCTTGTGGCAAAGTGTAATATTGAAACAAAATACAGACAGTGTGTGTGTGTCTACTCCATTATCAATTATTCAAAGCAGTATACCAGTCATCCATCTCTAATTTTGATGTATCCAATATATTGGACTTAAGAGGCAAGCAGTAACAGAATGATATGTTCTATAGAATGTAGCACAATATATTTAAACACAATAAAAGCAAAAGAAATGTGTATTCAAACATAATGAAACCATCTGTTGTACTTCAAACAGTACTGTTTGAATATAGATGCCAACTATTGAATTTTCCAAATAAGAGAGATTTGTCCAACAGTGGTGAACTAATCAAGTATTATGCAAATATTTTAAAATAAAAACTTTAAGGAACTAAAAGTTTCAGTTTTTCATCACACGTGTTGTAACATTCTTTTTATTTCTTACTTTGGACTGTCACTTATTATATAGCTTTCTCATCCTAGACATACAAGAAAAGTTCCTGAAGTTACGACAGGCAACGTTTGGAGTAACACCATTGGGAGTTGAGGCCTTGACTTCATACTTGATGCAAATGCTCAGTCCCTCGCTGCAATACACTATGTCCATCAGTTTGAATGACATTCTCTCTCCACATAGAATGTGAAACATTTTATACACCTTAGAAATGGCAAAAGAAACTCCATTTTTCTCCAGCACGTACAAAATTTTCCAAAACTGTTGTTGATAGAATGTTAGAGTACACATTTAACTTCCAACAAAAGAAACAAAAATTTGCTAAGAAATATTTCTCAAGGTAGGACTTTTTAAATACATATATTAGTATTTTAATTCAGAACAGAGATTTGAATTTAATTTCCCATCACTATAATTTTAATATATGCATTTAAGAGTAAATTTTATATTAACCATATATAATTGTTTTTCAAATCTTCTATGAGAATCTCTGTTTTTAAAAGAATATTTGTTAACCGGTGGACCTCAATATTTGCAAGATATGTTATTTAATGCTTTTTTACTATGCTCACTTATGTAACAATTACACAATGCACTTCAAAGACTTTCATAAATAAGAAATTATTGTATCACTTTTGTGAGATTAAAATATTCTGCTATATTTATGTGTAATATAGCATAGTGGCTATATGGCTATTACCCAGAAAGTCAGCAGTTCAAACCCACCAGCTACTCCATCAAAGAAAGATTAGACAATCTACATCCATAAAATTTTTCAGCCTTGGAAACCCAATGGGGTTCACTATGAGTCAGAATTGACTCAATGGCATTTTTTTTTTTTTAATAACAGTAGTATAAAAAGTAAATTACTAGGAATTTATTGAGGCTCATAAGTAATTGATGTATTGCTGAGAAACGAATGCAGAAAAAGCCTTTCCATTTCAGTTAATTTACATAATTATAATTTAGGCCCAATTTACTTATCAGTTCTCTGCCTATAATGAAGTTTTAAGCAACTATTGTACGTACACCACTATTCATACTTTAATTTCAAATAGACTACATTCCTTACAACTATCATCTAATTTTAGGCAGAAAGATTAATCCATGAAGAAATACAACTAACTACCTGGACCCCAAAATATCAATAGAAATCCAGCCACAATTTCTATAACTCAGTTTAAGAAAGAAAGTCAAATGGAAAACATGTATTAGCATCAAAGTTCAAGTGCCTTTACAAAAGTCTGTCACATTTCTGTCATAAGGGAGGGGTTACAAATCAGCATGGAAATAGTGTTAGCATCCATGAACTCAGGGACTTTTAGTTCTTTGTTCACCTTTGTGAAATTAGATTATTTAACATTTCACTGGCTTCAATTAATATTTATCAAATAGTTGATAAAAGTTAGTTATAAAGAATTTCAATGAATGACATTTTTTTCTTCACATATAGATATAATTATCTGTATATTAATATGCCTGTTCCTGTTGTTAGGTGCTGTCAAGTTGGATCCAACTCACAATGACAACAGAACAGAACACTGCCTGATCCTGCACCATCCTCTCAATCATCGTTACTGTGTCTATACATCTCATTGAGGGTCTTGCTATTTTTTCAATGACCCTCTATTTTACAAAGCATACACCTACATCTATATGATTAATGTATATCTCTCTATATAATTCTATTTATGTATCCATTTCTCTATCTAACCTCCATATTTTTCAAAATTGTGAGATTCAAGTCTTATGTTATTTACTGAGTTTCTCATAAAACAATCTCAATGTAACTCTACGCCATCTCTCACTATTTTTTTATTACAAATTTACTTCACAAAAAAAGGAGCCTTATTACTTAATCAGAAGGGAAACATAGGAAATATATCTTTTGTGTCTACCCACAAATACATAGACAATATTTAGTATCAAGACGTAGATAATATGTTAACAAAAACAAAAGAAAATGTGAAAGTACAATTGGACAAAGGTGATCTTTAAAATTTGCTTAAACAAAATCTAGGATCTTTCCAGAACCTACAATTATTGCATTCTTCTATAGAGAGTTGCATATTGATGCAAACTGCTAACACTTCCTATTAAAATAGTAAGTTTGTTTTGGGACATTATCAAATATTATGGTAATTTGAATTTTAGTAAGACCTTAAACTAGAAAACACAGCTTAATGTTGAAACCAATTACTTATTTGGTTAATCTAAGATAGAGATTGCTATATAAAACATAATTATATAGCCAGCAGGTAATTTCTTCAGGCTTTTAAAAACTTTTTACAGATTATTTAAACAAGTAAACAAACAAACAACAACAACAACAACAAAAACTGTCATGGACTTCTTTTTATTCACAAAGTAACTGAGTAAGCAGTTTGGCATGAGAATGTGAAACTTCTACCATTTTATCTCATTAGTTATGTTGTCAGTGTTGTTCCTAATAGCTATGACTGAATAAGTAGGAAGAATAGGAAAAAGGAAAAAAAAAAAGTGTTGTTTCTGTGTAGCGTGTTGGCAAAGAGGTAGAGACTAAATTGCTATGTATACTAATATCAGTTGATATATGTATAGATCTACATGTATGTATATGTAGATATATATATATATATATATATATGTACCTGCATAAATTGTTGCTAGGTGCATTGAGTGAGTTCTGATTCATAGGGACCCTAAATACACAATATGAAAGATCCTATATGACTCAAATGGTTAAGCACTCAACTACTAGTCAAAAGATTGACAGTTTGAACTCACCCAGAGGCACCTCAGACAACAGGCCTGGTGATCTGCTTCCAAAAGGTTACAGCCTTGAAAGCCCCATGGAGGAGTTCTACTCTGCACATAAGGGGTTGGAAGGGCCTCCAGAACAGCACACACTTTATATTGTAAACTGCCATTTCAGGGTCATGGCGGTGCACCCCAACACTTTCAATGTGATATGCACAGATATTAAAATGAAAAGGAGTGACATTACATTGGGGATGTTTTATTGTATGTATAAAAATCGATACTTTACAATGTTTTGCAATTGTTTTTTAATTACAAAATTTGGGATATAATAGCCTAATAAAAATATTTAGGGAACATGAGAATATGTTCAGGAAACCTAGTACTGAAAATCACTGTACTACATCTATCCATCAATTCAAAGACCCAAAGTCCTAGTCTCTATCAAGTTAAGTGATTTACCAAGGTCATTTGCTCTTGGTAGACACAGGAATTCAAAACACCATTGACTATCTTTGTCTTCATTCATCAGTCTGGATTCTTTGAAATAATCTGTGTTCTTTGAAATTTAACTAGTATATTTTTCCCCCTCACAGGTTTATATACATCTTGCAGATTAAAGGTAATGGATTTAAAAATATATCAGCCATAAAAACTTTTATAATTCTTGGTTTTCTTAACGTCAGTAGGCTAAAATTCCATACCATGTAAGTTAGAAGAGGGAAATAGTTAATTCACAGACATAACAGTCTTTTAATTTTAATTTAATGGAAGATTTATGAATGTGCAATCACTTGCTTCATATATTAACATCATGAGATCAATGTTCAACAATTTTAGCAATGCTTTGTAATAATTAACATTTACATTTGAAATTTTATCATTTAAACCAACAAAGTTTAATAAACAGGTGGAAATATGCTTTTATTTGTGGAAATGTGTATGTGTGTTTCTATGTTGTATGGAATTCAAAACTAGATTTGTTTGTTTGTTTGTCTTTTGTTTTCTGTAAAGACTATTATGCTTATAAGAATGGCCTTCTTCACCCATCTTGGGCCTAGAATACACTAAACATGTCCTGAAAAAATTGGAAAAAACAAATGAAAGGAAACCTTCAATATATTCAAAAAAAAAAAAAAAAGATTAAAACCAACATTGATAATGTGGTATTTTAAATATCTATGGAAATGTCCATAAGACAAACAACTTATGACTAACTTTCTGGTTGCTACAATTCTATTCTTAGGTGGAAGCAAGGGAATAGGTATTTTTAGCTACACCTTGTATAACTTTTCATTTGAATAATTTTTCCATACTAAATTAGATGGAAAACTATGCATCAGTTAAGCAAAACAAACCAGTTGTTCCTTGTTGTTTACCAAATATTTTCCTTTACAGGTCAAAGACTGAGTTTTTATTGTTGGATTATTAGATAGGAGCTCTGGTAGCAGAGTGCCTAAGGCACTTGACTGCTAACTAGAAGGCTGGTGGTTCAAACCCAACAGCCACTCCTCGGAAGGAAGATGGGGCAATCTACTTCCGTAGTGATACTGCCTCGGAAACCCATGGAAGGGTCGCTATGAGTCGAGCTGATTCTGGGGCACATAACAACAACAACAATTAGATGTGATTGGAAGTTGGGAAACAAACAACAGCAACAACAACAACAACAACAAAAACAATCATAAATGACAACAGGATAACTATTCAGGAAGAATTCCAACTGCCATCTCCATGCATTCTGCACCAGTGCAGACTTTATAGTACATACAGTAAGTTTCTCCTTATCTTTGTTGTTCCTCGGAAGGAAGGTTGGGTAATCTACTTCCGTAGTGATACTGCCTCGGCAACCCAAGGAGGGGTCGCTATGAGTCGGGTCCGACTCGATGGCACATAACAACAACAACAACACAAAGGTTTTTCTCATCTTACCCTGTGAAAAAAAAAAGAGAATTTAGGGACAAATTATGAGAAAGCAATAGGATGAGGCATTTGGCTATAGTTGAAATTTTCTGGTAACTAGTCACAAGCTGAATGAGGGTGAGACAAATATATAAAATTAACTTGTACAGTCCTGGAGGAAAATGGAAAAGCTAAAACTGCATACCAAAATCTCTTGCAACTGGCTGGCAGCTTTCCTATTGCTGTGTAATCTTAATGATCTGACCTCTGAACAAAAAGATAAGGAGAAACTTACTGTCTGCACTTTTTAGTACATACAGTACTAAGTGCAGAATGCAGGGAGATGGCAGCTGGAATTCTTCCTGAATAGTTACCCTGTCATTCTACAACTTTGAATTGCACAATAAATAATTATTTCTAGTTTATCTTTGCTACTTTGCTTTCTTTCTTCTCTCTCCTCTATATAAAAACTTGGAAAATAGGTACCACAGCTGAAATAAGATGTTCCTCTCTGTTTTGTTAGTAATAAATCTTCCTGCTAAACTATTAGTAAATAGAAAGATTTTTTTTTCAATTTGCAAATGTACATAGGTGTTCATTAAATTCATTTAATTAATTAGAACTAAGCAATTGGTCAATCATCATTCTATGATGAGCTGCTAATGCATCAATGGACAAAATATTCAAGGTCTTTGCTCTCAGGGGTTTATATTCAATCTAGGAAGAGACAGAAAAATTAACTAATCATTCTATCAATATGTAGGGAAAAACTGAATATCCAAAATTTATTGAGAACCTACTTCTACTAACACACATGTAGGGAAAATTTTACTATCCAATATTTACTAAGAAACTATTGCCACTAACAAGATATTACTGAAATTTTCTCTATAGGATACATACAGAGAAAATGAAATAAAATTTAAAAAAGAAACTACAGTAAGCAACAATTTATATTTACTGTCTTGGATATTTATGTCCTCATACAGAAGGACATAAATTATAAAACAATATTAAAATATAGTATATTTTAAAATAGAAAAACATAATATTACTATCTTTTTCTAGATGTAAATGGTATCTTCAGGATATTTAAAGCACAAGGTAATGTATATATATAATTCAGTAAAATTAAATATGACAATAGTTTATCAAGGTTTTGTTATGAGACGAACAACAATTTGCAATCACTAAAGACCCAGCAGAATAAAAGCCTGATTGAAGTGATGAATAATGCATATTGCCCATGGTTCTAATTAACCTTGTACTCCAGTAAGATATTATAGAACAATAAGGCTAATTTGAATGTGGTCCAGCATGTTTCCTTATGGCTTGTGGTTACCACACTTTAAAATGTATAAAATCTGATTTTGTTAAATTAAGAAGATATGTTTGTTACCCTCCCCTAAAAAAATAACGAAAAAATGTAATTTTGGAGGATTTTTCATTTTCCAATTAGGTAGATTAAATATATGTGATATGCTAAGTATGAATGAATATAATATTCATGAATGTAATAACAATACATATTTTTTATTGTAATTTGTGTGAAAGTTTACAAAGCAAATTCATTTTCCATACAGTAGTTCTTACACATTTTGTTTTATGACATTGATTGTAACCTCACTTCCTCTTTGTGGTAACCTTATCCCTGTGTCCTTCTTTCCTATGTGTTCCTGCCCTCTGAGGTTTCTCCCTATGCAAATTACGTATTAATTAAAAAAAAAGCTAGAAATATCACATGATCAGTGTGACTGGACTCAGTATCCCTAATGTTTGTATCCAAACTTATACCTACCATTTCCCTTTTGGTTAACAACATGAACTAAGTGAACAATGCATAAGTAAAAGCTATAATGAAAATATTTTGTTAAAATAAAATGTTTTATTTATTTAAAATACAACATTTCTCTTTTGTAACTAAATCATTATCTGATGGACAGTTAATGTTTGCTGAAGAGAGGTAAAGTTTTTCCAAGTGAAAATGTCAATCTACAATATTTTAACTATAATATTCAAATCAGTATTTAGGTTTTCTAAGAAAATTAAAGTATTTTGAATTCATATTCCCCCAAAAAATCTTGTAAAGCTTGAGGATAAAGTAAAAGTCTCTTTAGATATATGGGTAGCTTTTCCCTTACTGAAAAAAAAAAAAGCTCAAATGTGACCATAAATACCTTTACTTTCATTATAGCTTTTCACTATTGCATATTTAAAAGTAGCAAAGAAAACCAGAGGAATTGAGTGTGAGCCAAACTGAGTATCCAGTACAGTATTATTTCTACTACCTTTAATAAGAATATTATGGTGGTTAGTTGCCACATCGTCTTTAAATAAAATCATTGCTTTTTCATAATAATTTATGTTTATTTTGGTACATATTTTGCATATATGTAAATATAATTCTTAATTGAAATCCTTTCCATTTGAATTATAGTCTAAGGGAAAAAAAAATATTAACTTAATAAATGTCTCTGAGATTTTTTTATTAAAAGAGCATCCTATTTATGAGAATACTGTTATGCTAGATATCTATTTACCTTTCATATAATTATTACATATATAATCTTTTTAACTTTTAACTGGTTATGCCCTGGTGGGAAAGTCAAGGGAAAAATTAAACAGATGCATGTAAAACAAAATTTACTAATCTCTCTATTATGATTATAGTGTAATAGTTAATAGTACAGATTCTAGAACAAATGGCCTAGGTTTTCATTCAAACTCTAGTAACATATTAACAGTTACCTTTTCCACAAAACCTCTTTGTGTCTGTTGATTTTTCTGTAAAACTTAAAAATAATACTTAACTCATAGGTTTTTTTTTTTTCTTTTTTTAATGAGGATAAAATTAAATCACAAATATATCTGATGACAAGAAAATATAAATATGGATTTATTGTGCAGGAACATTATAATATTAATTTAACAAATAATTCTGTGTTAGGCAATTGTTCTTTTATATGGCAATAATACCATTCCTGACCTGATACAATGGAAGCATGTGTATTCTGCTGGTACAAAGAGGCAAAAATAATAGCGGCAAAAAACCAACTCTTTTAATTCCTTAAATTTCTTTCCAGAAGTAAAGGTATTTAAGTGAATGTAGTAAGTTTTAATAGCAAAAACTTATAATGGAGAAAAAGAAAGAAATTAAGACAGGATGTAGGTTGAAGAAGTCAAAACAATGTAAGAATGATGTGGCTCTAAAATAGAATGGGAATTGGAGGAGAGTCAAAACAGGAAACAAATCAAAAGAAAGCCACACCTCATTTTAAATCTTGTCTGGAAGTTGTGCCTCAGAGTATTTTTCAAGATCAAATATCATTTAAGTGAGGATGGAAGTGTGCAAAGCATATTTTAATTACCATATTACCAGTGAAAGTAGTGGATGCTTTCCTGAGTGTAAGCAGGATAGATTGACGTTACCAGTAAAGAAGCTAAAAAGGCAGAATACAAATAAAAATAGCACAAGTTATTCTGTCTCCAGGACCAAAGCATATAAGGCTTCTTTGGAAACAACAGAAAACTTGAGGATTATTAGAGACCACAGTTACGCTTAGCTGTGTATCTGTTCTTTCTATACAGAAAACATAAAACTATTTATTTTAATCAGTGCTTATAAATGTACAGGCTCTAAGAAAAATTTAGAATTATGTTATGCATTAGAAAGTAATCAGACAAATAAGAGAATAGAAATATATATTTTTCCTACAGCAGCCAGGCCTATACATATTTTCCTTTTTGGCCTTATGATGTAAAACACATAATATTTGTAATTCTAAAGCTGAAGAAAAATTAGCATTTTTGTTTGTTTTTATTAATACACTAATCAATCTGAAAGTTACCATCTTTGCAATGATAAAAATAATGTCTCCTTCTAAACAAAAGAGAGAAGAAAACAGAGTTAAGAAAGGAGGGGAGAAAGAAGAGAAGCTAGAAGGAATTTTGTGGGCAGGAAAGAAAGGAGAACTCCCTTTATGGGATTTGAGTTTGCAGTTATATTTTCCTTATACTTATTAATGTTGTTTGATTGCATACATATTAGTTTGGGTCATCTATAACTTACATTTTTATAAATTTAAAATGGTCACATATTAGCAATTTTATATAATTCTATACAATTTAATTTTTTTTTCTATTAAAAGAAAGTCACTTTAAGTTATAAAAATTGTATAATCTTGAGTTCACTTATGTTTCTGTTAGTTTTCCCTAAATAGGATTAGTTCTTTCTATACCTACTCTTTTAATCATTATCAAATACTGGTCTTTGAATTTAATTTTTCAAAACAAGTATGTAATTATATTCTTTACATCACTGCCAAAATCATCTCTATGCTTGATGACCTTTCACTATATATTTCTCTTTACACAATACTAAGAATTAAATTTTTATTTTTAACTAAAAAATTGTGATACATTCTGATAAGTTAGAATGATCAATATGTTTTTTCTTAAAGTTAATATACATTGAAGCCAAGCAAAACTATTTGAAGCTAATTACTAACTGAGGGATCTTTGAAACATACTTATCTTCATCAGCCTCTATTTCCTTACTTAAAATATACAAGTAACAGCATATTTCTGGCAAGCTCCTTCTCAGAAGTAAACTGTGTTCTATATACCTGGCATGTAATAAAGTCTCATAATGCATTAATAGGAGTTATAGACTTTCCTATCACACTTCTGGTCTACCTATTAGAATATAAAGACATTTGCCTTTACAATAAAGCTGACTATTTAATTTAGATCTGTCCATAAATAAGTAACAATTATTTTAATTTTCCTGATTTTTGATGAATTGCCTCTCTGTTTCCTGTTGGAGTTCTGAAAAACAAAGATAACACCTCCTCTAAAGATGATTCTCATGGCTTCCAGGTCCTTCTCGAGACGTGCCCTCTTTCTGATGTGCCCTGCAGTAAAGCCCACAGAGATAATCGATTAACCACACAGGTGATGTGAGTCAAGGTGACATAATTGCCTGAATCTTAATTGCATTTCAATGAGGACTCAGAGGGGAAAATCACAAATTTTGAAACATGCTTGGTTTCAAATGCCAGTTTTCTACTTCTAGTTATAGTTTGTGTGATCTTACTAAAGTTAATCTCTCAGAGTTTCAGAATCTGTTTCAAAAAGCACTGTTCATAGGAAGTCCTGAAGTTTAAAAGGGCAGGTGCAAGTAAGACATTTAACAATATTGGCAGAGAACAAGTCTCCACATAGTTGTTAACCATTCTTCTTGCTTTACCATCCAGTTAATATGCTCCTACAAGTTGGGTGTTCAGGATCAGAGATCTTATTCGTTGGGACTCCTGTTCTTTCTGGTATGTTATTCTGCATTCCAAGTGATAAACTATACCTTCTGCCTACTTTTAGACTTCCTAGAGACAAGATCTTTTCTCTTATGTTTTAATTCCACTCCCTACTAATTTCAGGTAAAAATAACTTATGTCTTCCAGAGGTCTAATCACATAATACCCTGGCCAGTCTTTCTTTTTGATTTGTCATTGGTTAAGACATTTACCAAAGTTCCATATTACCCAATTCTGTGCTGACTGAATCCTTATATTTTCCTTTCTCCAGTCCCTGATGAAGGCTTTTTAAAACACACTCTCTGTCCTATAACATGTTTGGCTACCTGCAAAAATGCTGTTTGATTCCCATCTGAAATTATAATGAATTTTTTTCACATTTACACATATTCAAAATTACACTCAGAAAGCTACTTAGCAGGCAAGCTAGGCACAGTCATTAGCAGCTGGTTGGTGAAGATTGATGCAGTGTTCTCCCATCTCCCAGGGCCTCTTGTGTCCTAGAAGAGTGGGCCCTTTGTAGGGTGTTGGTAGGAACGCTGATAAATGTTAGTACAACATAATGATAATGATAATAATAATAAACTGCATTTTGCTGGGATTATCTCTTATTGGAATTGTTTCTCATTTAAAACTAAATCACATGTATCGAGGATTTTCCTTTTGCCAAATGCTAAGCTTCATAAGCCTCCAGTCTTTAAATTCTAACCCAAGTTTTGAAGTCAAAAACAATACCTTTATTGTGAGAGACAATAGAAAAGAATTTTCTATGGATTACTTTCTATCATTATGTACTGAAAGTAATAACATCGCATGCAGTTCTTGTCAATCAAGTTGGAAAGAAATCAAACTACAAGATTAAAATGCTCTCCCCAGTGTTAATTTTGGGATACTGCTAACAGATGTTTTCTTCTTGCCCATAATGGAAAAAAAAAAAAAAAAAAAAATTCTTACATTAGATTAAAATTTATTTTCACCTGAATAGAAAGCAAAGTCCTCGCAAGTTTAAGCACATTACAGGCAGCTTCTGGTTTACCAATGAGATCTGTTCCTAAGTGTGTCTTTAAGTTGAATTTGTAGCAAAGTTGAAACAGTGCCTGTGGTTCTTATTTAGCTTTACTTTAGTGCAAAAAGGTGTTCTCGTGGTTAACTATGGTTAAAGCATTGGGCTGCTAACCAAAAGGCCAGCAGTTCAAACCCACCAGCTCCTCTAGAAGAGAATGATGTGGCAGTCTGCTTCCCTTAAAGATTAACAACCTTGGAAACCATATGAGGCAGTTTCACTGTCCTATAGGATCCCTGTGAGATGGAATTGACTCCACAGCAGCGGATTTTAATCCAAAAAGAAAAAAAAAAAAAAAAAAGCCTCAAAGCCTTTAAAAGATTTAAAAGCCACATATGCATCATACAAAGGTGATTGTGATAAAGAACTTGTGAGTAGGGGTTGGTTCAATCTTTTCGAAGTGAGGGCAAATTTACATAACATTAAAGGGCCAGTGTTTGTTGTTCAAAAATTGACATCAGTGCCCAGGGACTACTTGTATTCTATTACTTCCTAACTGTGTGGAACTGAAAAGCACTGAACTGACTTAAGTTTGGCTTTATTATTACTGTTTAAATTTCCTCAACCTTTCTCCCTAGCCCACTGCCCCACCAGCTGGCTTTGTCAAAGAAAACGACGCTGTCACAAAACAAGGAGTCTTCACTGTTGTGACATTTCATTTATCTGGGCAGCAACATGCTTGAAAGGCAACTGCCTAGTTCTAAGTAAAGTATGGAAGACAATCAAACCCAGTTAAGCAAACCAGTGTTGACATATTAAATCATGCTTGAACCAAGAGAGTGAAAACAGAAGGCAAAAAAAAACCTTCTAAAGAGAGCTTTAAATAAATAAATAATACAGGTCAGTCTGGTTCCGAAAAAAGAAGAAGAAGAAGCTTTTAGCATTAGAAAATATTGGGACTAGGTGAATATTGGGAAATTGTTCACAGAAGCAAGTAATTATATTGCTTTTTGATTGTGAGGTTTAAAACTAAAGTTACTATGGGAAAAGGAAGCATAAGCCCACTGGGAATTCACTTGGTGAAATCACATCCCATTGCTTTCCTACCAATAAAATGGAAAATAAATGTTGATAAACCCCTTCCTTATTTGAGAAATGTCCTAATGTAATCCTTTGAAAGTGCTTTGGATTCATCAGAGGCAAGGCCTTCTGCATATGGAGGAGTGTATTATTATTCTCCTTTACAATCACACAGCAGGAACTTAGGAGCTTTCATTCTCCAAGTCTGATTCCTGCTAACAATCCCATCAAAGAAATGGAGTTATCCATCAGTCAAATTATCATTTGCTCTAATTGTTATTTCCCCTAAATGGTGGCTCTTCTTCCTAGCCTTTGCTTTTCTTTTTTAAGCTACACCTTAAGAGCATTCAAATGAGCAAGATCAAAATATATCAACAAAATCTCTTCTGTTCTTACAGATAACTCCCTACTCGGTTAGCTTTAAATGCAGACAAAGCATTTAAAGATGAACAGGAAGTAAATACTGGAAGAAAATATGGGATTGACATCCATGACAGGAAATAATAAAAGATACAAAAGCAATTCCATGTAATGAAAGCTAGTTATGAGATCATAGATAACTTAGAATTCATATTTTTATTATTATGGTCAATGATATATTTTCTAGAGTGAAATATGCCAGAGCTAGTCTTTATTATAAAGTGACCTCATGCTTTTTACTTTCATAATAACTGGCAAATCTTTCTGGACTAATATATAAATCTACTAAAACCTACTGTCATCAAGTCAGTTCTAGCTCATATTGGACTCATATATAAGCAAGTTAAATTTAAAAGCAGTAAAATACTTTTGACAAAAATCATACTTATCTTTCTTGCTTAGGAGTAGCATAAACTAGACATAGGGACAGATGGATTAGATTGTTGTTGTTATGTGCCGTTGAGTCGGACCCAACTCATAGCCATCCCTCCTTGAGTTTCTAAGGCAGTATCACTACAGAAGTGGATTGCCCTGGCTGCCTTCCGAGGAGTGGCTGGTGGGTTTAAACTGCCAGCCTTCTGGTTAGCAGTTAAATGCATTAGGCACTACGCCACCAGAGCTCCCAGGTAGATTAGATAGTTACTTACAAATAAGCTGTTTGCTATTTGTTAGTTTATTGGTTAGTTAATTAGTTAGGTACTTTGTACCCCAACTTCAAAAGTGGTTATGTAGTTTTTTTCAAAGCAAAGCCATAAAAGAGGTGCATTAAATAAATCTATACAGAACAAAAACATTTGTTAATTCTAGTAGAAATACAGACCCTAAGAAGAATCAATGCTTTTCACTCAAGTTAATCATTGATGCAATATTTGATTACAAGGTATAAATTTATTTGCATGACTAAGTGTGGTTATATACTTTACAAAGTGCAATAATATTGTTGTTGTTGTTGTTGTTGTTATGTGTCGTCCAGTCAGACCTCACTCACAGAGACCCCTCCTTGGGTTTCCGAGGCAGTATCACTACAGAAGTAGATTGTCCAAAGTCAGAAGTTAAATATGTTACTATATTACCAGCTCTAAACCATGGTAGTGTGATATGGGGCAGGTTAATTCCCTCCCATCCCCAGGCCTGAATTTTCCTATTAGTTTACTGACCATCATAGAATTTATAATGTATGTATTAAAATTTTATTAGCTAAATAATGACACATGATGTGCTAAAAATTTAACAGATATATCCCCTTTTCCCACAAATTAAAAATTTCTTTATTCTGCACATATGGATAATTATATTTTACTTGTTTTGCTATAAAACATAAACAAATCAAATTCACTGCCGAGGAGTTGGATCTGACTCATAGCAACCTGCTCGTTGCATTTCCGAGGCTGTATCACTTGGGAGGTAGATTGCCCAACCTTCCTTACAAGGAGTGGCTGGTGGGCTTGAACCACAAGCCTTCTGGTTAGCAGTCAAGTGCCTTAGGTAATACACCACCAGAGTGCCTTGTAATACAAAAGGTTCATGAAATATGTGAAGATTTCCATCTGTACCATATTCCCACTTTTACTGCTATGAGGAAATATAATTACTATCATAACAAATAATAGTAATACAACACCTCTAAACTCATGTCTTTTACTTTCTTTTATACAGGATGACATTTAATTATAATTATTTACTGAGCTGACTAATGAATTAAAATTTAATTTTATGGTAACATTTAGAAATATTTACAATAAAATTATTGAACAAAACAGTCTGCTTTCTAGTTTTGATTTCCCCAACTTCACAAATGTTTCTTTTATACTCCTTTATTTAAACGTAGATCTCTATTTCCATAAATTAATTGTTAGAAATAGTTCTTTGTCTGTGTATGCATGTTTGGGAAATTCAAAAAATTGTGATCAGAGAAGATATAAAGAATATAAAGAAATAGAATGATTTTTTTCCCTAAATCTTATAAATAATTTTTTAAAAATATCCTTACGGTTTAAAGCTATTGTTTTCTTTCCCAATAATTATGCATTAAATGCTACCTGCAAATTGAGAAAAAGAAGTTATACCTTTTCCTCTATTCATTCCAATGCTAACATTGCAATGATCATTAAATGTAAAACTAAAACTAAACTCACTGACAAGGAGTTAATTATGACTCACAGCGACCCTCATTGGGTTTCACAGGCTGTGAAACTTTATGGAAGCAGACTGCCT
>NW_006922001.1:1624420-1631174 GCF_000298275.1 Orycteropus afer afer | reverse complement strand
CATGACTGGTAACTAAAATGTAAATGAAATGTATCTTTTAAAACAATCTTCAACCATTATTGATTTTTGACACGACTAACATCTTTGAATATTGTCTTTTGGGGCAGTGGTTCAAAAGAGGAAAGTATATATCATTCATCAATTTTAGCTACCTGAAGGTATACAATGATTTGTCAGTTTGAAGTATTTTATCTGTGTATTGCATATTAGGGAACTAAAGTTTAAAATATACTCATTCATATATGTTTCCTGATTCCAACAAAATGAAAAAACCTCAAAAATGGCCCCCCCAACAAACAATAGAAATGCTAAATTAAATAGAGCAAAAAGTCTGGGGTTATTTTTGGTTGTATTTTGTTTATAATGCAGAAAATTTCCTCAAAAAAAAAAAAAATATTCGGGGGTGGGGGTGGGGAAAGCCTGGAAATGCCAATTCATAGATGGCTGAAACACAAAGGGCTCTAAAGTCTGGTGTGCTACTTGCCAGAGCTGGTCCTCCACTGCTGTGCAGGTTTGGTTGGGTGTGGTAGGGTCCAGGAAACCAGGAGGCTTGGATCTTAAACCCTTAGGACTGAGAAAAGGCCTTAGCTCTGTGACATGTGGAGGCTGTAACATTAAAAAGATGGCTGTACCCTCCATGGAAGAGTCCACTGGGGAAGAGGTTGTGCACATACCAAGAAACCACAAAGAATCTGTGTCTGAGTGAACTCTTGATGGCGAGCAGAGACATTCTTTACAAATCGAAATCAGTGTCTTTCTGGCTGAGGGTTTGTGGTCCAAATGTATACTAGGCACCAAAAGCCACAAAGACTTAATCCTAAATATTAACAACAGTACTTCCACTCATAGCTGCATATTGCAATTTATTTAATGATTTAATCCAAGTGGTGGCTACTTTGATTCTAAGCATTTTCATTCATTTTTGGAACTTTTAGCTTTTGAGAATCTGAGATTTGGCCCTGAGATCTTTGCTAACTCCCACTCAGTGACTTTTCAACACTGAATTTCTCTGTACAAACAGTTTTTCCCCTGAGAGCTGTGCTGATTTACGTTATCAGACTTTGGGAAAGTCTTTATTTATTTATTTTTTTCTGCTATGTAGTATCTGAATAATAAGGAAAGAGGCAAATAGTAAAAGCTATATTTTTGTTTCTACCACTTTTAATTGTCTTCATGGATGTTAAATCAGTTTGGAATATATCAGTTAGCCCTCAACTACTGTAAGATATTATTTAAACATTTTTCTGGTGATTATATCTGCACAATAACTCATTTTAATAAAAAGAGTGTATCCACTGCTTCTCATTTTAATATATGTTTATTATCAAGAGATATTTTGCACAAGTATGAGCAAGCTTAATATAAAATATAATAATCATTATCCATACTGTGAGAAGGTTCAAACCCATTAATTTTAAAGTTCATTTCCATACTAACAATATGTAATGAACCTGTATCATACAAAACTTTCCAGAGATGTGTAACAATTAAAAATTGTAAAGTAGTTATTTCTAGTACACGGCAGAATTCCAAAGCTGGTAAATACCAGAGCTGAGATTTTAATCCAGGCTTTCTAGTTAGGAATCTTAAGCCATTGAAAGCATGTGCAGTCTCTCACTGGAAGCATATTTCCCACCTAATCCAACTTAAATTTTTCACATTTGAAAATATACCACTCATTCATTTTGAAGAATTTGAAGAAAAATGTTTACTTTTGCAAAGATAACCAGTCTATAAGCATATTTAGTTTTACTGCTAGGCATTTATATTTGGGGAGAGTAAGTTTTTCAGATGAGTGGTTCTTAACTAGGACAATTTTGATCTCCTAACCTAAGGAAGGGAGCTCTGGTAGCATAGTGGCTAAGACACTTGCCTGCTAACCAGATGGCTGGCGGTTCAAACCCACCAGCCACTCCTCGGAAGGAAGGTTGGGCAATCCTACTTCCGTAGTGATACTGCCTCAGAAACCCACAGAGGGGTCGCTATGAGTCGGGTTTGACTCGACGGCACATAACAACAACCTAAGGAAACAACATCTGCACTATCTGGAGACATTTTTTTCTCAATGCAAGAGGAATTGGGAAGGTTATGCTATTGGCATCTAAGGAATACAGGCCAAGGATGTTACCAAATATCTCTTAAGAGAAAAGGCACTTCACTTGCCCACATTTTTTTTTTTTTTAAGTTTCATTTTAATTGGTTCAAAATACCAATAGTGCCGTTTTTAAGAAACTTTGATTCAGGGGGGAAAAAAATACGCAGAATATAGTCTAAAACTTTAATGTTGTTAGGAGATGTTGAGTCAATTTTCCATTCAGTGAAGAAATTAAAATAATTCAAGGGATAAGTTTTAAAGAAAAAGAAAAAAAGAAACACACACACACAGAGACCATGCATTTTACTATTTTTAGGTGTAACACCTGCAAGTGAATGAAATAAATTATCTACCTAATTGCTTTATCTCTTCTTCTCAATACCAGAAGACAAAAATAAACACATACACACACACACACACACACACCTTCATGTACACAGGTAGAGATGCACAGGCCATAAACACTCTGCACTTCCATAATCATCATCCTTTATTAAATTTGGTAAATTAAAATTAGTTTCTTTTTGTTGAATAAAGTAGCATACCAAAAAGTCAAAAATTCAACCCCTTTGGTATTTTCTGCTAATATGCCAAATTAAAATTAACTAGGTTCTCCAATGCATACTTATATGAACTCCTAAATTTCCAGCCAATTTTGTTTCAATCATAAATATGCACCAGAAGTATGAATGATCAACATACTACCCCCTGCCATATCTCCACTGCTTCTGAATCAAGGCTCTTTCTTGAACTTGGTATTTTCACTACATTTTCCTTGCTGTGCAATCATCTCCCAGTTGGACAATTAATAAGCGCTTTTTCTCCACAGCCCTCGGCATGTAACCCCCCTTACCCTGTATTTTAGCGTGCACTATATACCTTCTTCACTCTGACTAGTTTTGGCAGTGACCCACAATCTAAATCTCTTTCCTCCAATTGATATAAGTAAAACTATAATTATCTAGGGGTAATTTCAAATTACTACTTCATTCCACTAGCAACTGATGAAGATTAGTGGTCTTGCCTTGCATCTGAGTAAGTCAGCAGCATAATCACAAGAGAACTCAGCAGGCAACATTTGATTCATGTGAACTCAATTACTTCTGTCAAAAACGTTCCTTTCCATAAAAAGCAGAAACTTCCAAAATGTGTTTTTCCTAACAATTTAGTTCTACAGAAAAAAAAAAAAAAAAAAAAAAGACTCTTGAGCAAAAAACAGCATGAATTTCATCAGAAGTAATAATAAACAACAACAACAACAACAAAAGCATTGCCTGTGACTTGTTTCCTATTCATAGCAACCCTGTAGAACAGAGAACACAGCACCCTAGGGTGGGTAGGGGGGTGTCTTAGTCCTCTAGTGCTGCTATTACAAAAATGCTACAAACGGATGGCTTTAACAAACAGGGATTTATTCTCTTACAGTTTAGGAGGCCAGAAGTCTGAGCTCAAAGTGCTGGCTCTAGGGGCAGGGTACGTCCACTCTGCCTCCTGTTTCAGATCCATTAGAGGTGGAGGCTTTTTTTTGACTCATACTGGCTGCTGAGGGTGACAAACCCAAGACTGACAAGTAAAATGGTATAGTCCCAAGATCAGGCAATAACATGGCAGACCACTGGCTCAAGTCCAGGAACAATCCCAAGATCAACAAGCAATACGGCAGGCCACTGAGATGAAGACTTGGCCAAATACAGGACTCAGATGTGCCAGAAAGCTCAAGACCTTCCTCAAATCTTCTTACATTCTGGAAGCAAACCACATCCCTAAGGCAGCTACTTAGCTGCTCACAACAGATTCCACCATGGCACTGATTACCAGTCTCATCATGGGGAATAACTACATCCAGCTACCTAGACACTCAAAACCATGACACAGCCAAGTTGCCACACAGTCTTAACTACCACACGGGGTTTAAACTGCCAACCTATCAGTTACCATCCAAACACATAACCACTACACCACCAGATCTCCATAAATAACAAAAAGCCCACTGCCATCAAAGTTATTCTGACTCATAGTGACCAGCATAGGGTAGCTGATGGGTTTGAAACCACCAGTCTTCCGGTTAGCAGCCAAATGTAACACAAATAATAAATAGAGGACCATAATTAGATAAACAGATGTAATACATTATTTATTTTTTGCAAAGTAAAGACCAATTCAAAGAAATAAATTTATATACCTAAGTCAATGTATTATAAAAAAATTCAGGCATGTAAGTAAATGGTAGACAAATGAAACTAAAAAAGCAAAACCCATTGTCATTGAGCTGATTCTAGCTCATTTTGACATAAGACAGAGCAGAATTGCTGTGTAGGGTTTCAAAGGCTGTACATCTTTATGGAAGCACACTGTCTCATCTTTCTCTTGAAGAGTAGCTGGTGGGTTTCAACCACTGCCCTTCCAGTTAGCAGCAGAATGCTTTAAACACTGCACTACCCTCACCTACACAAATAAATGAACACTCTATTTTAAGTTAGTAGACTAGAATCCACTGTATTTTGTTACCCCCTCAAAACCATATTATTTTCAGAAAGTTAAATTTAATTTTGGTTTTTAAATTCCCCTTAAGGTTTTAAAATGGGTCATGAAGATGATAGGACATGCATTGCCAAATAATCAAGTACTCTAGAATAACTGCTTGGTTGTCTTCTGCGTTGAGGCCATACGTTAATGAAATGCTGAGTGTTCTGAAGCCTGAAGTATTAGTGTTTACAAGCAATTGGGCCACCTCTGCCATATCCTGCTTGTATAACAGGTCATATGGGCATGATCTAACAATAACCACTGAGAACAGATTCAGTAAATATTAATGTAATGTATGACAATTACAACAGATTTGCTCAAAGTTCAGCTTCTCAATAAAGCTATATCCTTAATTAAATCCTAACATAGTTTGATTTTTCAAACATTGATAATTAAATACCAATGTATAGTAAATCATATTATAAACACATTTCAATAGGTGATGTTTTGAGGGTCTACAAAATTCACTAAAATAGAGAATTAATAATCTTTAATATGTTCTTGTTGTTGTTATGTGCTGTTGAGTCGCCCCGACTCATAGCGACCCTTCCTTGGGTTTCTGAGGTGGTATCACTACAGAAGTAGATTGTCCAACCTTCCTTCCAAGGAGTGGCTGGTGGGTTTGAACCGCCAGCCTTCTGGCTAGCAGTCAAGTGCCTTAGGTACTAAGCTACCAGAGCTCCAAATCTTTAATATATGAAGCATCAATTACATATGATTTATATACCTTGGATTTGAAATTTTGGCTGGGGATCTTAGAACTAAAAAAAAAAAAAAAATCAATCAAAATAAATACTTGTCAATTTGTGATTAAGGAGATTTCTACAAACAAAAGCAAAGGTTGAAGAAAAATAATAATAATTAAAAAAAAAAAAATCCCAACAATATTATTTGGTTTGGCATATCTATTTCCTCTTTTTTGAATTCACTTTCCCTGACTCTTAATTTTATTTTCATTTCTTAAGATAACAGGTAGAAGAAGTGTGCAGTCTAATAATGGTAGGAAAGTCATTAATCAAATAATAAGTCAACAAGTAAATATAAAATTGTGACTCTATTTGGTTATATTAGAATACATAAAAGCGAGGACTGACTAGTCTTGAAGGGTCAGGGAAAACTTCCCTGAGGAAAGGATGTTGGTTTGAAGATATGAAGAATTAATATGAGTTAACAAGGCCAAATAGGGGTGGAAGACAGTTCCATAGGGAGGAAATTATATCCAAGAAGAATACGTAGTAAGAGAAGGCAAATTGACTTTGAAAAAGAGAGAAAATCAATGTCCAGTGTGGTTAAATCAGACCAAAGAGAAGAAAGCACAGTTTAGATTAAGTCTGGAGAGATAAAAGGAGCAAAACAATATAGGGCCTAATGCCCTTTCGAGAAAAGAAGTATTTGTCTTAAAGGAAGCCACTAACGTGTATAAAGCACATGAAGAGTCAGTGAATGGATGGGTATGTGAAACAACCAGATTTGCATTTTTAATATTATATGTGATACATTTACATAATATAAAAATAAAATCTGTATATAAAGTCATTCATGATATTTGAAAATAAAGTTCTGTGGTATAGTAAATTACTTTGTGTGGCTTTTCTACCCATAAGTCTTTGTAAACTCCAAGGTGGAATTGGCTATGAGCAACTGAGGAGCTCCTGATTGCTGAAGGTGTCCACCTGGAGTATTTCTGTTGGGAGTGGCACAAAACAATGTTCTGGGAGGTGCCCACTCTCTCTCAGGTGCTTAGAGTTCTGATGCCATAATTGGCTAGTTTGACCACCCTGCGGGCTCTAAAGGAGACCTCCTGGAGGCGGAACTCTCTCTGACTGCTGGTTGAGGAAGACGTGCTGCTGAAAGAGACATGGGCTCCTGAGACACACGTTGCTGGGAAATAGATGCAAGAGACACGCATATTGCTGAGTGAGACACCGAGGGACCAGCACTGCTGGGAAAGAGACTTTGAGAGACTCTTGGCTGAGGGACAGTGGGCTGGGCGAGAGACTGAGCGTTCTTTCTGAACTTGAGTTGTAGCCTGGTGCTTCCCTAATAAACCCTGTAATCTGTGAGTTTTGTGTGGCCACTGCAGCGAATTATCGAACCCAGGAGAGAGGTGGTGGGTGCTTTGGGAGGAACGGT
>NW_006922001.1:1599382-1622670 GCF_000298275.1 Orycteropus afer afer | reverse complement strand
CCCTAATAAACCCTGTAATCTGTGAGTTTTGTGTGGCCACTGCAGCGAATTATCGAACCCAGGAGAGAGGTGGTGGGTGCTTTGGGAGGAACGGTTGGTGAAAGGGCTAGAGGGAGACAGCATGTTTGGCCTTGCAGTAATAGGCTTTGGGTTACTGCTGTCTTCCTCTTGTGAGATTAGAGGAGATCAGAACATGTGGCCTCCTTGCCGTTTTTGCAAGTTTCAATTGTAGATCGAAGGAAACAAGAAACAGAGAAGTGGATGATTTTAAGAGATGATCGAGTTGTGATGGATTAGAACTGACTGATACATATAAAGAAGATGTCAAGAATGATTTCTGGCTTATCAAAAAAGAAGGTGTTGCTGTTTTCAGGTGCCCTGCAGTCATTTCCCCCTTATAGCAATCCCATGTGGTAGAGTCAAACTGCCCCATGAAGTTTTCTTGGTTATAATCTTCATGGAAGCAGATCACCAGGTTTTTCTCCCGTGGAGCTGCTGTATATATTTGAACCACCTACTTTAAGTTAGCTTAACTGTCAAGAAGTATTCTTCCACAAAATCATGATCCCCACTTAAAAAATTAGAGACAGAACATTAAGGTTAGAGTTTCAGTGGTATTTTATACAATATACACACTATTAAATGTTTATTTTGCATATGTATTACATATAGTTGTAAAGCAGAGGGCCAATGACCAGCAGAGAAACTATCAAGAAGAAAGAGTAACACAATATCCACAACTGATTCAAATATAGCACTTACTATGAAGATTACACAGAACTGGGCAATATTTTATTCTCTTAGACATAAGTTCTCCATGAGTCTGGGCTGAATCGACAGCAACTAAAAACAATTGCATATAGATATAAATGCCTCAGGAATATCTGTGAAGTCCTAATTGTATAGCATATTTTAACCATTTATTCATTCAATGAGATGGTCAATCTGTCAAGTTATTTGTAAAAGAAGCATTTTGGAATCCTTCCTAAAGGGGTCACATACTAATTATATATTACACTACCCAAGGAGTCACTGTCCACATAAACTACATTGTGTATGACACACCCTGGGAAGGTGTAGTCCAGAGGCCCCACAACCCCTGGAACTGCTGTTCCTACTACAGGGAGGAAATGGGTGATTGAAGACTGAGTCCAGTATGTAACCATTTCTACAATACAACCGCTCCAATTCATCCACTGTCACTCATTTGGGTTTATACCACTCAACTATTAAGAGTGTGAAGAGAGAAAGAGAATACTCATATTTAATGCTTGCACTAAAAACATTCTGTCAGAACAGTATTTCCCCAAGATAGTTTTATGATGAGCACTAGAAGAACGTTTAAAACTCAGTAACAATAAAAATTTATCTTCTAGCAATGCAAACACACAAGCAAATTGAGCATGTTGCTTTGTTATTCTAGCAACGAAACATTAGGGATAATTAATTAAATTTATTTAAAAAATATTTTAGGGAAAAGACTCAAAATTATTCCACAGGTTATATTAACGCCTGCTTCTGATTCTGAAGTTGCAAACATCCTCATCTTAAGAAGACAGCACAAAAAGAAAAGATAATGTTAGAATTTTCCTTTGAATTCATCACTAAACAAAATATGATTCATATCTGTGACAAACTTAGAAGCATTTCAAAAACATAATTTCAATTTAATAAACTCATATATTGATACTACCAGGTATACTTGGTTGTACATTATATGCAATAACAACCATAGAATTAATTGTGGATGGTATTATAGGGATAAAAAGTATGAGATGCTGCTGAAAAAGGAAATTTAAGTACTGTGCAATGTTCAGGAGAGAAATCATTAAGCAAAACTACTGCTATGTACAGCTAATTTACCTAGTTTTGTTTTCCTGAATCTATAATCAATCTACAGTCAAACCTCAACAAATTTGAGCAAGTTTGATTCAGGGCATAAAGTGGTTTCATTAAAAACAAAAATATATCTACCTGAAGCTACCAGATGGGGACAAAGAGAATTCTCTGCAGTTGGTATCCTCCTCAGATAATATATTAACTTCCACTACCACTTAGAAAGTGTATATCATAGTGAAAACAGGTTCAGGTCCATAATAATGAATACATATTTTTAAAGAAAACATTTGTTTTCCTCCCCATAAGCTGTCCCTCACTTTGGCATAAAGTGCTATTCTGTTCCAGAAAGGCATTGATAAATATCAAAGTTCAAAAGGGCAACTCACCGCACCATGGGCAAAATGAGAGCATTTTCAAATGAAGAGGGAAGCACGCATGATCAAGTTTCAATTTGAAAGAAAAATTAAAGCAGAAAAATATCTGCAAGTGCAAATTGCTTTGAAATGACCTTTTTGTCTTGGCTTTATCTCCAGTTATTTTTTTCTAGGGTATTACCTATTATACAAAAATTGACCTGTACATTTTTAAAAATGGAGCATGTAATAACAATCATATGTAAACAACATAGTAAACTATGTCCTGTCAGCTTACAAATGTTTTGCTGTGCAATTCATGTGGCTGAACTTATTTATGAAAAATTGTTAAAAGGCAGTTAAGAGTGCGCAAAACAAGCCTCATCTAAGATTTGCATTAGAATTTTGTATAGCAAGTAAAGAGCAGAAAACAACCTCATGGAGTGAAAATCTCAGTAGTCCTACAAGTAACAATTTGATTTGGGTTGTTCAAAACTATCATTTCAACCAAGTGAATATAAAATACTACACTGGAAGTAAAATGCTCTCCGTGTATTATTTATGTAAATGCAATAAAATGTTGCATTAAATATTTTCATCATTGCAAGTAGTTTTAAAATTCTGAGAAGAGGAAGATCAAACTTGAAGAGAATAATCTCCACAAATTCATAAATAAAAGCTCATTGGCTCATAATTATTGAAGGAAATACATACACATGATCCAAATGAAGCAGGACTGAAGACAAAGCCTTACCTTGACAAGTGCCATTTTTCTCTTCATAGCCTGCCTTGCACATGCATTTCCCAATGGGCACCAGCCACTCCCCTTCAGCACTGCAGTGCATTTTGGGTGGTTCATCTGTCACAGAATGGTTGACACAGGAGCCTGACACTTCAAGCAACTGTGAAGAATCAGCTCCAGTGATTGTGTCAGGGAAGACAGCCAGGTGCCGTACCACAGATGGGCATTTTTTATAGTACACACGAACAGACACCAGAGCAATACAAGCACCCACATCTTGAAATGCAAGATAAAATCCCTTCTTGCTTAAGGGTCCTACATCTCTGACCTCGGTATTCAGTTTCATGACACGGTCACCAAGATCAAGTTCTGTAAAGCTCTCATCGGCAGCAATGGTATCAATTTTGATGTATTGGTTTTCCTTGATATTTCTCCCATTTTCATTATCTGACTCAAAATAATACATGTTAAACGTTTCCTTACAAGTCCCCAGTCCTCCTGGAAGGCTGTTACAGTCCCGCAGAGTAAACTTGAGTTCTATGAAGATTCTGGAAGCACCTTCATTGGAGATCCAACTGGTCAGAAGCCAGTTATTCTGATTCTGTTCCATAACTTTGCATACTTGGTATGTGTGAATTGGGGCATAATTTTCATCAACTTCACCAATCTCTTCCCACTGCACAATATAAAATAGAAGATAATTAAAAAAAATAGAAAATGACTAGGGAAAATATCAGAAACAATCAGAGAAATGTAATTCAGATGTAGAAATTTCTATAGCCATGATATATATTAATAACAGACAGAGATATGTAGAGAGAATCAGAAAAAAAGCTTTAATTTTCCTTTTCAAATTAAGAAATTAATCACAGTTTTTGTTGTCTTCACTGTAATTCAAACATAAACATATATGAATTATATGCCCCAGAAAAAAATCAAACATTTCATAGTAAACATAAAAGAAAATTGAATGTGAGTGAGGCTAACAAGGAGGGGTGAAAAAGTATGTATGTTTCAAAGAAATTTAAGTATGTAAATGAATAAGATAAAACATTTTCTAAAGAAAAAAGAAGTATGAGTTTTTAAAACATTAAGAAAAAAGGCCAGTAAACTTGGTGAAGAAGGTAGAAAACCATTACATATGAATCCACAGTAATTTAATTAATTCTATCATATTACAAATGACATATCAAGGCAATACAATTTGAAAGACAATTCATTAGTTTAAAATTAAATATAGATATTTCATTGAAACCATCTGCTCATCTTTTACAAATTGGAAAGCTAAGTGTTTATTCATAGATTGATCCACAAATAAAAGCACATACACAGATATAAAGTAAAGATAGAAATTATAGATTATTGGCCAGCATTGTCATTTCAATTCTGAATGACATCCTGTTAAATCCTTGGAACACAGTCTTTCTCACCAATACAGTTTTTCATGAATAATGATCTTAAGAGTTGTGGAGAGATAATAAGATGTAGAAAAGTCAAGTATGGTTTATATTTTATAAAACATAATTTGAAAAAATGTAAACATATCTCCTTCCTAGTAAAACAGTTTCAAGAACCACAATGTACTATAACCACTTACTGAAAAATATAGGATTTTTTTTTTTAATTTCTACAAAAATGTGATTTTTAACTACAGAAAACTTTTACATGCATATAGAATGTGTATGAACAAAAACTACATGTGACATGATTCTAAATCTTTGAAATATCCCCTAATCACATAGAGAAATGAAAGTGTATTGACTTTCAAAAATTCCAGAATTTCTGATTTCAGACATTATTATAGATGATAATAAATTTCATAGGAACTCATTTATTTAGAGATCAAATTAAATAGAGCATTATTTCTTCATTATCGTCAGTCCATAAAGATCTAAAAAAACAATGTAGAAGCACAAACTTACTGCCGTCGAGTTGGATCCAACTCATAGTGACCTGTCCTTGGGAAGCACAAGGGATGCAAATATCAAAATTCTAGCTGCCACCAGACAGACATAAGTAAAAAGTGCTAATGAGATAAAACTGCTGAGCCCCTTCAATTCACAGGAAAGAGACATCAAGATTTTGTCTTGATAAATAAATCACATTACGGTGTTATGGGAAGTTTTAGTTTAGTTCTTCTACTGAATCAAATTTTAGTCCTCTCTCAAAATATGTACACATAAAATCTACTTTGTTTCTGATTTTCTAAACCAGGTTTCTATTTTATCACTCTGTGATTAAACTATATTTTCTTCCTGGAATAACTTCGGTGTCTATCTCTTTATTATAAATGGATTTGGAATATTATTGTTGATATATAACACAAAAGAGCACAGCAACTAACCAATAAAACAGTAAACATTACCGATTTATTATAATTTAAGATCAAAAAACAAATATATGTCCTTTCACTTAGAAGATAAAAAATAGCATACGAAGGCTCATTAAAACAAAATAAATCTGTTAAAAATATTTTATTTTCTATAGTCTTCCAAAGTAAAACATAAATGGATTTAAAATCCTTGGTCTTAAATCATTTTCAGAAGTTCCATTTCAGCATCATATACATATATCATGTAGTAGGACCCTGCTAGCAAGTTAAAGGATTTGGAATAGCAGCATTTTCCAAGAGGATAAGCCAAATGGTTTGCAGTCTCTGTCTGCACAAAGTGAGAGGTCCACAAATATTAAAAATGCAAGTCAGGCAGCACTTGACAAAACACCTTAATAGTTACTGCATCAGGTGATAATTTCAAAGCATGTTCATAAGTATCTTGCTTCTCTGAATATTCTCAATTAAGAAGAGAAAAATTGTAATTTTCTTTGATGGAACTTTTTCTTTTAGGTATAGAAAATATAAATGAAGTCTCACATTTTATATTGCTAACAAGCCACTATAATGATATTAATTTTAACAATTATGACCATAAGCTATTCAGAGAACCAAATAGGTAATATAGGCATGGCAACTCCCTTAAACTTCTTGCTTACATTTAGACAAATATGCTGAAAAAAAGGGGAAAAAAATTCATTTGTTTGAGGATGAGTATCTAAAATATTCAGATGCTTAGGCTTTCATGCCATAAATAAGGGAGCTCTGATGGTGTAGTGCCTAAGGCATTTGACTGCTAACCAGAAGGCTGGCAGATCAAACCTACCAGCCATTCCTGGAAAGGAAGACTGGGCTATCTACTTCCATAGAGATACTGCTTCAGAAACCCAAGGAGGGGACGCTATGAGTTGGAACTGACTGGATGGCAGTGAGTTTCTTCTTCTTCTTCTTTTTTTTTTAATCTAAAATAAAGTTTTGGAGCTCTGGTAGCATAGTGCCTAAGGCACTTGACTGCTAACCAGAAGGCTGGTGGTTCAAACCCACCAACCACTCCTTGGAAGGAAGATGGGGCAATCTATTTCCATAGTGATACTGCCTCGGAAACCCAAGGAGGGGTAGCTATGAGTCGGGTCCGACTCGACGGCACCTAACAACAACAACAACAACAACAACAAAATAAAGCTTTAAATCCCTGCGTGTTGTCTTATCTTTTAATACAAAGAGAACATCTTGTCCTCAAAAAAATATTTGGAAGTAAAAAGAAAGAACAAAAAAAAGTAGCATTCATCAAGAGCTTCCTAAAATTGTGGCAAGTATATCACTGGACAATTTTACAAAGACTGCCAACAAGATTTTTTCAAGGACATAGAAAAGGCAATATTTTCTGTTAATCTTGGTATGATTCTTACAAATATATGGCTTACTTAAGGGATTAGCCCATTGCTATAAATGACATACCCAGGCGTTTCTGGGAGCTCTGGTGGTATAGTACCTAAGGCATTTGACTGCTAACCAGAAGGCTGGCGGTTCAAACCCACCAGACACTCCTTGGAAAGAAGATTGGGCAATCTGCTTCTATAGAGGTAACCATCTCAGAAACCCAAGGAGGGGCCTCTATGAGTTGGAATTGACTTGAGGGCTTTAAAATAAGAAAGAAAGAAAAAAGAAAGAAAGGCATTTCCAAAGTTTGGCTCACTGAATGTCACTGCATGCAGCTGAGTTCACTGATCCTGGCGACTCTTCCTGGTCTATTCTATTTGACCTTACTCTGTTTCTGTGTGCTTGCTTTAAGATTAAAGTATTAGGTTCATGATCATCTGGGGTCGACTTTATTTCTCTCTCAGATGCCTAGGCTTGCATTTTTTTTTTTTTTTTCCTGTAGGCACTGAAAATTTCAAGTCAGTGGCATTTTAAACCCAAGCCTGGTCAGGCATTAAGTATCAGCCTTGGTTACTTTCATCATAGAAGTGGAAACAAACAAAGGACATATTTTCCATAGATACATATGTTAATATTGAGTTATAGAAAGAGAGAGATTGAGATTGATTGAATGATTATGGAATTAAAAATGCTTTCTATCAAAGCCATTAGAACAACTTTCTGTCTGGCTGACTCCTTTTGCCTTATGTGGCTTCATGCCCCAGGTTCCTACATCTCCTACCTTGTTAGCACTGCACTAATTTCAAATATCTTTGCCTATTCATTTACTATCTTTGTCTTCAGAATTTGAAAATATTGACTCTGAATAAACAGCCTAGACTAGTTATTGTATTACATCTCTCATATTAAGTTCTGAAATCCACTGTTGGATGTGAACAGAGTTGATTTCAATTTTTCAAGTTATCAGGGAATATCCATTGCCAATTTTGCTTTCATTATTTTAATTCTATTCATCTTGTTTCTGCAAAGAGATTAATTTATTGATGCTCATAGAATTGATATCACAGATTCATGGTAAAACCAAACAAACCAAGTAAAAAAAAAAAAAGATTGACCTTGTACAGAGAAAACATTATCAACCTGAAGTCCCAGTATTATTACCAGCTTTTACAGTACCTAGATGTATAAACTAAGACTCAGTCATTGATTACTTAATTTGAGGTTAGAACATAAATTCCCAGGCATATTATATCCAATATGAAGTGTAAGAAGAACCCTTAAAAGCTCTGATCTGGCTGTTCATTTTAGAAATAAACTGACCGAAAAAATCTCGGTAGACTCTAACACAGGACGCTGCTGATCATCTGATCATCTCTTCTGCTTGTGTCTACCTATGACTTCTTATCTATACGTCTTTGTCTGAATCTGTGCCTGTGATTCTTTGATTCATCGCATTGATTGCTACAGTACTCTCTCTACACCAAACTCAGTTTTGCTTTTTTTTCCTCTGACAATGTAACTATAAACATTTCCTTCTTTATCTATATATCTTAATACTCAGACACACAAATATGAGGGCAGGGACATGATTGTCTTATTGTCTAACTCAGAGTCTGACACTGAAGGACTCAGAAGAAGAAATTATTAAATATTTTATAATGAATGAACTGACATAGGACATACACATATCCCTCCTTAGTCCAAAGACCTTACTAATTTGAAAGCTGAAATAATCATATCATTTTTCTAATGTTTAAGAAAAAGTAAATTTTCCCTTCTGTTACAAATAAAAGTGAAAAATAAAATTATTTCTTTTGGAAAATTGATACTGAGTTTTTTTTTTTTTTTTTTTTAACTAGAAGGCCCTTAGCATTTATTTGGGACTCAAATATAACAATGATCATGAAGATGGCACTGAATTTGGCACCTTTTCATTCTGTTATACATAACATTACCACGAGTCACAACCCACTCAATGGTAACTAGCAACAAAAACAAACATTTATTTCGAGAGACATTTTAATACCAATTATTCATATTATAATTATAAATTTATTTTTCCCATGTTAATCTTGGAACTGTTTTTAAATTAATATTACATTTTATTAATTGTTGTTGTGATTATGTGCCATGGAGTCAGACCCAACTCATAGTGACCCCTCCTTGGGTTTCCAAGGTTGTATCACTACGGAAGTAGATTGCCCAACCTTCTTCCTGAGGAGTGGCTGGTGGGTTTGAACTGCCAGCCTTCTGGTTAGCAGTCAAGTGCCTTAGGCACTACGCTACCAGAGTACCTAAAAACCAAACTCACTGCTGTCAAGTTGATTAGACTTAAAGAGACCCCTCCTTGAGTTTCTGAGTCAGTATCTCTAGGGAAGTAGACTGCCCAGTCTTCCTTCTGAGGAGCTTGATGGGCTTGAACCAGCCTTCTGGTTACCAGTCAAATGCCTAAGGCGCTATGCCACCAGAGGATTTTATTAATTAGAAACTACTAATTTATTGATTAAAGCCTAGTTTTTATGTTAATCTTGAGTATAATATGTTTTTAAAATACTCATTATTTTTTCACTTACTAGCCTTCTTCACCCTCTGTACAGATTAAAAAGCAGAGAGTTTAAGATAGCTGAAGGTAGCATAATACATTATTTCATATTTTAGTCAGTTAATATTAGCATAACCTTAGTGATTTTATTTGGCACAGTGATTAAAAAAAATCTAGCTAAGAATCAATTGCCTCCAGCATTATACTGACAAGGCAGATCAATGCACAACTTTCCAGTAAAACTTTATCACATTGTGGTAGTTAAAGCTGTATGTTAACTTTCTTGGGACTGGTTGAGTGGCTCGGCAGCTGGTGGCAGTTATTCCCCATGATGAGACTGGCAATTAAATCCATGATGGGATCTACCACAAGCAGCTGAGTAGCTGCTTTAGGAATGTGGTCCGCTTACCATATATAAACAGCAGCTTTGATAATGGTCTTTAGCTTATGGCACGCTTGAACTCCTCATGTAGCCGTGACATTGTTAAGCAGTCTGTCATGCTCTGCAGACCTTGGGACTTTCAATGGACTTGAATTAATGTCCTGCCATGTGGTTTAGCAACATCAAGACTGTGCCTTTTTCTTGTCAACCTTGGGCTTGTCAGTAACAGCAGCCAGCAGCTGTCTGAGTGAAGAAAAGCCTCTAGCTTCAATGGCCCAGGAGGAAGAGGCAGAGCTGAAGCCCAAGTTTGAGGTGCTTTCACCGAGCCCCTAGAGCCCAGCACTTTGAACTCAGATTTAAAGTCTCCAAACTGTAAGAGAATAAACTCTTGTTTGTTCAATACATTGTGGTGTATTTTCTTGTCAGAGAGGCACTAGGTAACCAGAACACACATTAATGCTTTTTTTAGGGATGGTGACTTTATATAAACTATTTACTAATTAAACAAAATTTTGTATGTCTTATAAAATTTTCTAAAGAGAAATGAATTCTAGTCTTCACAGTTTATTCAAAGTGTTTTTGCATGCCATTTATTATGGTTTTCAGCGTGAAAATGTTTCTGTGATATGTTTTGTTTACTCACTATGTTTTGTTTATTTTATTGAAGATATCCTGATCTGAAATTACTAATTTACTACTTATTTTAAAAGAGTACTTCTTTACTATGCTTGTAGAAACTGCCTGGTATATTTTGACTATGCACTAAAATTTGTAAGGAGATATATTGCCCATTTCAACTCATGAGCAGCACTTTCAAATTGCTGTATCACAATGTGTTTACTTAAAATACAGAAATTTTAGAATTTCCTGAAATTATTATTTTACAGGTGAAGGTAATATAAAAACTAAGAAAATTCAAATACAGTAATTTTTATTTTTTCTCTTTATTAGTATCAAGTATAATATAATTTATTATCAGATTCTTTACTTTTTATTTCAAGTTTTTTCCTCTCTATTTTGCTATTTTTATTAGTTAAAATATGTTTAAAATGAACCTAAATGAAATGGTTACTTGCATGTTTTTTTGAGGTGCAATAAAAATTGCTAATGCTTTTCACTATAACATTTTATAAAACTTATGTATGTCTATATAAAATCATTCTGATTTTCCTTCTTATTAAATGTACAGTTGAGATTTATCTTTCTGTTGTACAGGCAGAAGTTTTTTGTTACATAATATCCAGGGCATTTTCCTTGAGAAAAAATAGTCCAGAAAACTTTCAAACAGTGATTTAAGAATAGAATTTATGGTAGAAAAGATGAAGTAACTTAATTGGGAGGAAGAAATTTTCTTTCTCTCTCGCTCTCTCTCTTTTTTTTATTACCACCTTTGATATGTTGTCAACTAGAGGGTATTCCTCATTGGGAAGAAGTACTGTATGTATTAAGATTAATGCATGTTAGACAGAAATATTAATTCCATAATATTTCTGCCTGACCAAGTAGCCATGTAAATCCTCAAGAAGAGTGATTCAAATAGAATAACTAAATGTATACCACATCATAGCACTTTCAACAATTGAAAGACATAGTGTTGTTGTTAGATTTTGTCCAGTCAGTCCTAATACACACCAATGAAACAATGCCAGATCCTGCATCTTCAAAATGGTTGCTATGTTTGGAGACATATTGATACAATTCAAAGGTAATCCTGGAATATATGAAAACCTTAAAGATAATATAGTCCAGCAAGAATAGTTTTTAGGTACAGCTGGCCAATCCACCTTTAGAAGATCTGTTTTCCCATCACACATCATTGTATGTTTAACATGCCATACAGAGCATGACCACATCACTTTGCACATGAGTAAACTAAGGCCCAGAGCAACTGACACACTATTTAGTGTCAAACTGATTTTTAATACAATTAATATGCTTTGCTTTTGAAGGGTTAAAATTATAATGTGTAAAATTTAGTAACACATGAGGTTGTTTTATCCAATAGAGAAAGCTTTCTTATCATCTAACAAACAAGTTAATTAAATTCCCAAAAGATAAAATTGGAGGCTTTTCTGTAAAATTATAATTCCTATGTTTCCTTTTTAACTTTCCTAATTTCTGAATCAAAGTTATGCACTAGTCATTGGGCAGGAATGGGCAGGAGGAAGAAAATTTCTTCCTCCCAATTTTAACGAGAGTTATTTTTGTTTTTTATGCACAACCTCAAGGAAAAAAATGACTTAAATAATAAACCATGAAGCATAAACTTTCTGTTTCTAATATTAATCTCTATAATACCTAAGCTCCTTTCATAAAATGAATATAACAAAATATATCAATTTTCAGCAAAAAATCATTTATAATCAACAATCTTGTTATATTGTCTAATATGTTTGTGGGGGGGAAAGACATCCAAGTATGAATTTGTGTTCTTTAAAATGGTTTTAAAATTAATAACTAAATTGAAGCAATACTTCTGGAAATGACTCAATTAATTTACTCTGTATGAAATGAAACTGAAGTTGATTACTTTATTGCCTGTGAGATAGTACTAATATTTATAGGCTCAAATTCAATTCATGACACATATGAAATGACTTCAGAAAGACAAGGATTAAATCTTTCAGTATTTACATGAGTATTTTCACAGGGAAATCCACAGACAATTGAATATCTACATACAACACTTAGTATGAATGGCAAAAGGGATATTTTTATTTTGAAAAATTCATATATTAATGCTACTATCAGTGAGTATTAGGAAAAAAATTATATTTTCTTCATCTGATATTAAAAAAGAAATCCTAGGGCAGAATAAAGGAATTTGAGATTGCAAACACCAAAAGCACCCTGTCACATACAATATACACATCTAGAGAAGTTTATGAATTAAAGAAAGAAAAGTATTTCTTAGTGCAATAACATGATAAATGTATTCTTAAAAAAAATGAAAATAAAAACATGCATATCAAAACTGAACAACTTTATTTCCCTCCTTGAAAAATGTGCTTTTGAGAAAAATTGGAATTCTCAACTATTCAATGTTAATTTTAAAAAACAAAATTAGATAAATTGGAGATATGATTGAAATTAACATATTGATGAACTAAATTCAAGCCTTAAATTATCTCATTAGTGTTTTATCATAAAGTGGCTTTATTAAATATGGTAAATGGTATCTACTTCATCAGTGAGTTTTGGCTATGAGTTAATTTTTTTTTTTTAATTATAATTTAAATGTATATATATATACATATATATATATTTTTTTTTTTTTTTTTAAAGCTGAACATAAGTAAGTTTATAAACCATTGATCTATTTCATTTCCATTGTAACTTCCCTGTATATTTGGACATCTCCATGCTTAAGACATAATAGCCTAATAATGTATATTTTCTATAAGTTTATATCAGGAGATGATCAGTCTAACATTTGATATCAGGCAAACCTGCAGTAATATAAATGACTTTTGTGTACTCATATGAAGTTTAAATAATTAATAAATTCCTATTTTTCTCACGAGATGATTGTGATCTTAATTACAGACTTGCTTAAACAGAAGTAGACATTTCCTATGAAGACTTTAGTATGTATGGAAAGTCATGTATTCTTTCATTTTTCAGGATTTCACAGTGGGCACACCTACACATACATAATATAGAACTCCTACACTAGTCTCATGGTGAAATGTGAGAGATGGTCTTCCCAGTATTACATAAACACATAAATACTTGATAAATAACCAAACTCACTGCTGTCAAGTATGTACTCAATGGCATTTAAAATCTAAAAATAAATACTTACACATTTTAAAAATAACTATTCTCTTTAATATAAACTTCTACAGATAGAACTTGATCAAAAAGGCAATCACGATGCATTGACTACCTGGTATTAGAATGTGTGATAGTTAAGCTTATGTGTCAATTTGTCTGGGTCTGGTTTTGAGTGACTGAGTAACTGGATGTAGTTATTCCCCATCATGAGATTGGTAATCAACTCCATGGTGGAATCTACTGGAGTAGCTGAGTAGTTGCTTTTGTCATGTGGTCTGCTCCCAGTATATAAGGAGAAGTTTTGAACAAAGTCTTGGAAGCTTTTTGGTACCCTTGAACCTTGCATGTAGCCGAGTCTTCATTTACCAGCCTGCCATGTTTCCTGCTGATCTTAGGACTGCCTCTGGACTTGAATTAGTGGCCTGCTCTGTTGTTTGGTAATATTGGAACTGTGCTACTTTTATCTGTTTACCTTGGACTTGTTAGCCTCAGCAGCCAGCAGCTACCTGAGTGAAGAGAAATCCCTAGCTCCAGTGGGCCTAGAACAATAGGCAGTGCTGAAGCTCAAGGACAAGTGACTTTCACCCAGTCCATAGAGTTTGGCACTTTGAACTTGGACTTCTAGCCTCCAAAACTGTAAGAGAATAAAATTTCTGTTTGTTAAAGCCATCCATCAACCTGTGGTATTTTCTATTAGAGAGACATTTTGTAATCAAAACAAGACAGTGGGGAGTTGCTCTGACAGATACCTAAAATGTGGAAATAGGAGAGAGTGTGTCCCTGACCCAATATCCTTGCACTGAGACCCCAGCAGAGAGACATTGAAAAGAGAGACTTTGGCAGCAGCAGAACCAAGAGACCGACATTAGACAGTAATAGGCTTACCAGCCCATGAAGAAGAAAGCTAGATGCCATTGGGTAGGTGGCTTCTTGGTGGAGTGGGTTGCTTTTGGGCATTAATTGGTAGAAGAGACCCAGCGTGAAGGAGTAGCAGGCTGGCCATCCCATGGACCAAGAAAAGTAAGTTCTTTTTGAGCAAGAAGATTCCTGGTGGAGTGGGTTGTCCTTGGGCATAAATTGGCAGAAGCTGAGAGACCAAGGGAACAGGAAGCAGAGCTGCCTCATCTTCCAAGGGTAGAACCAAGGCCTCTGGGTATGGAACTACCACAGCCTCCTAGGTTTCAAAGGTTCAGACCTTCACTAACTAGAGTGTGGGACTGCTCATTAATGTGGGCCAGTGAGATGATGCCATAGCCACTGCCCCAAAGTGAGGGGGCAGGGCTTCCATGCCCAAGAGGTAGAGGCATGGGACCTGCAAGGACAAGGGGGTGAGGTTTGTACTCCTAGATGAACTAGGGGAATGGGGCCACCTAATGAAGGAGATCTGTACCATTCAATGAAGATCTGCACAGGTGTCAAGTTGACAAGTTGTGGAATTGTGGTAGTTAAGGCTATGTGTCAACTTGGCTGGGCCTTGTTTTGAGTGGCTGAGCAGCTGGATGTAGTTATCCCCTTCATGAGATTAGTAATCACCTCCATGGTGGAATCTACTGGAGCAATTGATTAACTGCCTTAAGGATGTGGTCTACTTCCAGTATAAAAGGAGAAGTTTTGAGACAGGTGTCAGCAGTTTTTTTTTTCTAGTACACTTGTACCATGCATGTAGCAAAGTCTTAATTTACCAGCTTGCTATATTTACTGCCAATCTTGGAACTCTCTCTGTACTTGAATTAGTGGCCTGCTGTGTTGCTGGTAATATTGAGACTGTGCCATTTTTATTTGTTGACCTTGGGCTTGTTAGCCTCAGCAGCCAGCAGCTGCCTGAGTAAAGAAACACCTCTAGCTCCTATCTGTTAATGTCCCCACCTGTTTGAGTGGCACTTCAAAACCAAAACAGAATGTGAAAGTTGAAATCAAAGAAGGATCAGTAGCTGTAAAATTAATGTTGGTGAAAGAAGCAACATGTCATGTGGTAGAATTTTGGAAGACCAAAGAGTTATTCACTGTAAATACCTTTTTTTCAACAATATAAATGACGACTATATATGTGAACCACCATTTGTCTGTCAGTTTGTTGTACTGTGGTGGCTTAAGTGTTGCTGTGAGGCTGGAGGCTATGGTATCAGTACTTCAAATACCATCAGGGTCACCCATGGTGGACAGGTTTCAGTGGAGCTTCCAGACTAAGAAAGATTTGGAAGAAGAATTCCAAATACACTTCTCAATGTATTGGCTGGTGAAAACCTTATGAATAGCAGTGAAACACTGTATGATACATTATTGAAAAACTTTAGGAATAGCCCTGAAACACTGTCTGATAATAGTACCAGAAGATGAGCCCCACAGCTCAGAAGACAGTTAAAATATGACAAGGGAAGAGCTGCCTCCTCAAAGCACAGCTGACCTTAATGATGTGGATGGAGTAAAGCTTTTAGGAGCATCATTTACTGATGTGGAACAACTCAAAATGGGAAAAAAAAAAAAAAAAAAAAAAACCTTGAGAGCAAACATTAATAATCAGAATGTGGAATGTACAAAGTATGAATCTAAGAAAATTGGAAGTTGTCAAAAATGAAATGGAGCACATAAGATCAATAACCTAGGCATTAATGAGCTGATATGGATTGATTTTGTCCTTTTGAATCAAACAAACATATGATCTACTATGCTGGGAATGACAGATTAAAAATGAATGGTGTGGTATTCATCATCACAAGAGTGTTTCAAGATCTGTCCTGATGTACAACACTATCAGTGATAGGATAATATCTGAATGTCTACAGGGAAGACCAGTTAATACTACTATTATTCAATTTACTCACCAAACACCAAAGTCAAAGATGAGGATATTTGAAGATTTTTACCAAATTCTGCAGTCTGAAATTGACCAAATATGCAATCAAGATGCATTGATTTTTACTGGTGACTGGAAAGTGAAATTTGGAAACAAAGAAGAATCACCAGTAATTGAAAATACGGCCTTGGTGATAGAAATCACACTGAGATCACGTGATAGAATTTTGCAAGACCAATGACTTATTCACTGCAAATAAATTTTTTCAACAATGTAAACAGTGGCTATACACATGGACCTTACCAGATGGAATACATAGGAATCAAATCAACTACATCTGTGGGAAGAAGTGAAGGAGAAACATAGTATCTTCAGCCAAAACAAGGCCAGGATCTGATTGTGGAACAGACCATCAATTGCTCATATACAGGTCCAAGTTGAAGCTGAAAACAATTAAAATAAGCCCACAAGAGCCCAAATATGACTGTGATTATATCCCACCCAAATTTAGAGACCATCTGAAGAATAGATTTAACACATTGAATACCAATGACCAAAAACCAGATGAATTGTGGGATGACATAAAGAACATCATACATAAAGAAAGCGAAAGGTCATTAAAAAGACAGGAAAGGAAGAAAAGACCAAAATGTATATTAGAAGAGACTCTGAAACTCACTTCTCAACAGAGAGTAGCTACAGCAAAGGGAAGAAATTATAGAAGAACTGAACAGAAGATTTCAAAGAGAAGCTTGAGAAAACAAAGTCAATTATTATAATGAATGACATGTTCAAGACCTGGAGTTAGAAAACCCAAAGGAAAGAACACATTCATCATTTCTTAAGCTGAACAGACTAAAGAAAAAAAATCAAGCCTCAAGTTGTAATATTGAATAATTCAATGGGCAAAATACTGATGAGGAAGGAAACTTCAAAAAAAGATAGAAGGAATTCACAGAATTACTGTACCAAAAAGAATCAGTCAATGTTCATCCATGTCAGGAGATGGCATATGATCAAGAACCAATGGTATTAAAGGAAAAAAGTTGATATTGCACTGAAAGAATTGGCAAAAAACAAGACTCCAGGAATTGACAAAATAACCATTGAGATGTTTCAACTAATGGATACCATGCTGGAGGGACTTTCTCATCTATGCCAAGAAATTTGGAGGACAGATACCTGGTCAACTGACTGGAAGATATTCATTTTTTACCCATTCCAAAGAAAGGTGATTCCACAGAATGCAGAAATTTTCAAACAATATCATTAATATCACACACAAGTAAAATCTTGCTGAAGATAATTAAAAGAAACAATTGAAGAGTATATTAACAGGGAACTCCCAGAAATGCAAGCTGGATTCAGAAGAGGACATGAAACTAAGAATATCATTACTGATGTCAGATGGATTTTGGCTGAAAGCAAAGAATACCAGAAAGATGTTTACTTGTGATTTATTTATTGTGCTACAGCATTCAACTCTATGGATAACATTGAGAAGAATGGGAATTCCAGAACACTTAATTGTACTCATGACCCTGTACATAGACCAGGAGATTGTTGCTCAAACAGAACTAGGGCATAGTGCATGGTTTAAATAAGGAAGGAAGGATGTCAAGGTTGTATGCTTTCACCATAATTATGCAATCTGTATGCTGAGCAAATAATCTGAGAAGCTGGATTGTATGAAGAAGAGTATAGCATCAGGATTGGAGGAAGACACATGTACAGCCTGTGATATGCGGACGATGCCACCTTGCTTGCTGAAAGCAAAGATACCTTGAAGCATTTACTGATGAAGATTAGAGATCACAGTCTGCAGTATGGATGATAACTCAACATAGAGAAAATGAAAATCCTTACAACTGGACCAATAAGCCACATCATGATAAATGGAAAAAATTTGGAAGTTGTCAAATATTTCATATTACTTGGTTTCACAATCAACAAGCAATGGAAGCAGAAGTCAATAAAGCAGACATATTGTATCAGGTAAATCTGCTGCAAAAGACCTCTTTCAATTGCTGATGACCAAAGATATCTCTTTTAAGACCAAGGTGTGCCTAATCCAAGCCATGGTGTTTTCAATTGCTTCATATGCATGTGAAAGCTGAACACTGAATAAGGAAGACTGAAGAAGAGTTGAAGCATTTGAGTTGTGGTGTTGGCAAAGAATGCTGAAGGTTACATGGACTCTCAGAAGAGTGAACAAATAGGTCCTGGAAGAAGTGCAGCCAAAATGCTCTTTGGAGCCAAGAATGGCTAGACATTATCTCATCTATTTTGGTCATGTTGTCAGAAGACACCATTTCCTGGAGAATGGTATTATGCTTGGTAAAGTTGAGGGTCAGTAAAATGGGGAAGACCCTCAATGAGATGGAATGATACAGAGGCTGCAATGATGGGGTCAGGTATAGCAAGGATTATAAGGCTGGCACAGGACCAGGCAGTGTTTCGTTCTGTTGTACATAGGGTCCATATGAGTAGGAACTGACTCAACAGTACCTAACAACAACAACAACAACAACAACATATATATGAATACTGCCAGATGGCATACCTGGGAATCAAATCAGCTACATCTGTGGAAAGAGATGATGGAGCTCACTATCAGTCAGAACCAGGACAGGGCTGACTGCGGAACAGACTATAAGTTCAAGCTGAAGCTCAAGAAAAGTAAAAGAAACCCACTAAATCTAAAGTCCAAATTTGAGTATATCACACCTGAATTTAGATAACATTTAAAGAACAGAATTGACAATTAGAACACTAATGACAGAAGACCAGATAAGATGTAAGATTACGTTAAGGATATCATACACGAAGAAAGCAAAAAGTCATTAAAAATGCAAGCAAGCAAGAAAAAAAAAAAATGGATATCATAAGATGGTCCAAAACTTGCTCTTGACCAGGGTGTTGCTAAAGTAAAAGGAAGAAATGATGAAGCAAAAGAGGTGATTCCAAAATGTGCCTAGAGAAGACAAAGTAAAGTTACTTCAAAAAGAAATTTGCAAAGACCTTGAGTAAGAAAACCAAAATGGAAGGACATGCTTGACATTTCTCAAGCTGAAAGACCTGAATAAAAAAATCAAGCTTCCAGTGCAATAATTAAAGCCTATATGGTAAAATTATTGAATGGTCCAAGGATCAAAAGAGGATGGAAGGGATGCAGAGAGTCACTATTCCAAAAAGCATTGGTCAACATTTTAAAATGTATCATATAATCAAGAATATATGGTATTGAAAGAAGAATTTCACATGGCACTGAAGGCACTGGTGAAAAACAAGTCTCCAGGAACTGGCAGAATATTAGTTGAAATCTTTGAACAAACAGATGCGGTGCTGAAAGTGCTCATTCGTCTATGCCTAGAAATTTGGAGGAGAGCTAACTGACCGGAAAGGATCCATGTTTATGCCCATTTCAAAGGAAATCCAAATGAAAGTTGGCCATATCAAACAATATCATTAATATCAAATGTAAGGAAAATTTTGCTGAAGATAATTCAAAAATGGTTGTAGCAGTACATCAACAGAGAACTGTCAGATATTCAAGCCAGATTCAGAAAAGGACATGGAACACAAGTTACCATTGCTGATGTCACATGGATATTAACTGAAAGCAGAGAATAACATAAAGATATTTATGTGTGTTTTATTGATGACGCAAAGGCATTCAAATGTGTGGATCAGAGGAAATTATGAATAACATTGAGAAAAATAAGAATTCTAGAACACTTATACATATACAATGGACATATACAGTGACAAAAAGGTAAGCATTCTAACAGACAATGGGATACTGTGTGGTTTCAAATAAGAAATGGTTGTATCCTTCACTATAGTTATTCAATCTGTATGCCGAGCAATAAACCAAGGAGCTGGACTATATGAAGAAGAATAGGTCATGTGAGATAGAGAGTCACTAACTGCAGTACAGTAAATTACTTTGTGTGGCTTTTCTATCCATAAGTCTTTGTAAACTCCAAGGTGGGATTTGCTATGAGCAACTGAGGAGCTCCTGATTGCTGAAGTTGTCCACCTGGAGTATTTCTGTTGGGCATGGCACAAAACAATGTTCTGGGAGGTGCCCACTCTCTCTCAGGTGCTTAGAGCTCTGATGCTGTGATTGGCTAGTTTGACCACCCTGCCAGGCTCAAAAGGAGGCCTCCTAGAGCAGAACTCTCTCTGACTGCTGGTTGAGGAAGATGTGCTGCTGAAAGAGATATGCACCCCTGAAAGAGACATACGCTGCTGGGAAAGAGACGCTGGAGATGCGCATTGCTGAGTGAGACACCGAGGGACCAGCACTGCTGGGAAAGAGACTGTGAGAGACTGCTGGCT
The DNA here is from genome assembly GCF_000298275.1 of Orycteropus afer afer. NCBI lineage: Eukaryota > Metazoa > Chordata > Mammalia > Tubulidentata > Orycteropodidae > Orycteropus > Orycteropus afer. The sequence continues at coordinate 1,602,185 of NW_006922001.1, read as the reverse complement.
GAGGGATGGTGGGCTGGGAGAGAGACTGAGCGTTCTTCCTGAATTTGAATTGTAGTCTGTGGTGCTCCCCTAATAAACCCCATAATCTGTGAGCTCTGTGTGGCCACTGCAGCGAATTTATTGAACCCAGGAGAGAGGTGGTGGGTGCTTTGGGAGGAACAGTTGGTGAAAGGGCTGGAGGGAGGCAGCATGTCTGGCCTGGCAGGAATAGGCCTTGGGTTACTGCTGGTAATCCTGTCTTCCTCTTGTGGGGTTCTAGGAGGTCAGAATATGAGGCCTCTTTGCCGTTTTTGCACTAACAATATGTAATTTGCAGATGACACAATCTTACTTGCTGAAAGTGAAAAGGACTTGAAGCACTTACTGATGAAGATTAAAGACTACACCTCAACATAAAGGAACAAAAATCCTCACCATTGGACCAATAGGAAGCATAATGATAAATGGAAAGAAAGATGGAAGTTGTCAAGGATTTCATTTGACTTGTATCCTCAATCAACCTCCATGGAAGCAGGAGTCAAAAAATGAAATGACATATTGTATTGGGCAAATCTGCTGCAACAGACTTCTTTTAATCAAAGATGTCACTTTGAGGACATCTGCCCCAAGTCATGGTATTTTCAATGCCTCATATGCATGTGAAAGCTGGACAATAAAAAAGGAAGATAGAGTAAGAATTTAAGATATTGAATTATGATGTTAATGGAAAACATTAACTATAGCATGGATTGCCAGAAAAAACAAACAAATCATCTGGGAAAAAGTACAGCCACTTGCTCCTTAGAAGCAAGGATGGTGAGACTTTGTCTCACATATTTTTGGCATGTTATTAGGAGAGACCAGTCCCTGGAGAAGGACATCACACTTGGTAAAGTAGAGTCAGAAAAAACGAGGAAATTCCTCAAATTGAGGGACTGACAGAGTGCTCCAATAAAGAGCTCAAACAAAGCAATGATTATGAAGAGAGCTCAGGACAGGGCAGCAGAGTTTCCTTCCACTATGCTTAGTGTCAGTATAAGTCAGAAACAATGGGACTGCACCTAACAATACATTCCAATTATAAAGGAGCTCTGGTTGTATAGTGGTTATTTCAGTCAGCAGTTAGAATGCAACAGGTGCTTTGCAGGAAAAAAACTGTGGCAATCTGCTTCTGTAAAGACTACTGTCTCTGAAACCATGTTGTTATGTGCCCTCAAGTCAGACCTGACTCATAGTGATCCCTCCTTGGGTTTCCAAGGCGATGTCACTACAGAAGTAGATTGCCCAACCTGCCTTCCGAGGAATGGCTGGTGGGTTTGAACTGCCAGCCTCTGGTTAGCAGTCAAATGCCTTAGGAACTATGCTACCAGAGCTCCTTGGAAACCATATGGGGCAGTTATATCCTTTCCTATAGTATCACTATGAAAATCACTTTGATGGCAATGGGATTATGTTAATATTTATTGGTTGTTATAAATAATGGGAAGTGTCTTTCAAAAGCACAATGAAAGTTTCAGTAAATGAAAAGTGAAACAAAAGTACAATTTTACTTAAGTATCAATTTAATGAAAATTGAGTAATTAACCTTAGATGTGCTTAATGTTTCAGGAAAAATCGATATAACCTTCTTATTCAGGCCAAAAAAAAAAAGAAGAGTGAGAGAGAGAGTGGAGAGAGAGAAAGTTTAAGTAAACTATTTGCAACTCTAGAATATATAATCAAACTATAAAATATACCAGAAAATATAATGTTGCCTGTGCTCTTTGGTCTATAGTCTGTCCTCATTTTTCAATAGATAATTTTATACTTGTGGTGTAGGTCTTGACAATAGCACTCATAAATCAATTCCAGAAATCATATTAATCATGGTCTTGTAATCAGTGACTATTCAACAAAAATTTCCATCTCATTTTTTGTTGGGAAACAGCTACATTAGGGTATTGAGATTATTCATTTTAAGTGATTGTATTGCCACAATATAAAGTCCACTCCATTCACTTCCCACAGCTGTATTAATGAGATTCTGTGGAAAAGGAGGCCATCTGTGCTCAGTGCATTTTCCAGCCAGGAGCTGGAATTTCATGGAGAATGGCTTTATTTTTCACTGTCTAGTGACAAACTGATATCAATAATAAAAATGTATGAATAATGTTGTTGTTATTATTTTACCATTGAGTCGGCCCCAACTCATAACCACCCCTCCTTGGGTTTCTGAAGAGGTATGACTATGAAAGTAGATGTCCAACCTTCCTTCTGAGGAGCGGCTGTGGTTTTGAACCGCCAGCCTTCTAGTTAGCAGTCAAGTTCCTTAGGCACTACGCTACCAGAGATCCTTGTATGAATAATAGCATGCATTTCTTTCCAAAATTTAATATGAAAGATTATAAATTTTAGTAATACTTCTAAATTAACAATTTCAAATTTAATACAAATTTCATTTTGACCTATTTTAGACTACAATTTTATAACTAAAGAACATATTATTTGAGGAGATTGATAGACTAATATTAATATAAATATTTCTTTGTTCATCAAGTGTTAATCTAAGTATTTTATTGCACTTATTTATTTATTTGAGAATTACAGTGAAAAAAGATGTTTATATATTGCTGGGAATTCTCTACAGCATTAAAAATCTTTATAGTAGCTCTGGTGGAGTAGTGCCTAAGGCATTTGACTGCTAACGAGAAGGCTGGAGGTTCAAACCTACCAGCCACTCATTGGAAGGAAGGTTGGGCAATCTCCTTCCGTAGTGATGTTGTTGTTGTTGTTGTTAAGTGCCGTCGAGTCGTTTCCGACTCATAGTGACCCCATGCACAGCAGA
>NW_006922001.1:1595244-1598697 GCF_000298275.1 Orycteropus afer afer | reverse complement strand
ATAGTCCAGCTTCTCGGATTATTTGCTCAGCATATAGATTGAATAAGTGTGGAGAAAGAATACAACCCTGACGCACTCCCTTCTTGATTTTAAACCATGATACCACCTCAGAAACCCAAGGAGGGGTTGCTATGATTTGGATTCCACTCAACGGCAGTGAGTTTGGTTTTATAAGTGCCATTGCAACAGTTGTTGTTGTTATGTGCCGTCGAGATGGATCCAACACATAGCGACCCCTCCTTGGGTTTCTGAGGCAGTATCACTACAAAAGTAGATTGCCCCATCTTCCTTCCAAGGAGTGGCTGGTGGGTTTGAACTGTCAGCCTTCTGGTTAGCAGTCAAGTGCCTTAGCCACTATGCTACCAGAGCTCCCAGTAGGGAATGTAAATATTTATATATATTTTTCATATTTGAGTCTTTTGTCTGTATTTGCTCTTTATCTCCCTAAATTGCCCCTTAATAATTGTGAACTTTTTTCTGGGGGGTTGGGGGGGTGGTAGTTAATAACCACAGATGGGAAAATTGAAATTAATTTTGCAGTGTGAACTAAATGCTAAAATTAAAACAAGTTTAACTATCTTTTTCTGTTTATCAACACAATTCCTTTCACCAATGTGCCCTGATAATAGGAAACATGAATACAGTAAATGTAGATAGCCAATAGGTAAGAATTGTTATGCATAGAAATATATTATTTTTATAACCCTAGTGGATATTAGATATCATCTGGTACTTTCATATCAAGGTATGTGTGAGCAAATTGCTCAATAGAAGATTAAGGAAATATTCATAACAAGAGGTAAATATTTCCTAACTTCCATTTATTATTCTGTTTGCTATACAACTAATAATGTCTGCTATACAACTAAAAGTCTCTAGCAAAGAGAGCTCAGTGGACTCCTTGATATCTCAACTTTTTAAATTACATTTCTCCATTCTACTTTTAGCTGGTTACACTGAATATAGGCTAATGCTTCATACATTTAAATGTGTGTTTATAAGAGAAAAGCAGGCAAATACAAAATTTTGTTAGAAAGCTATAGAAAACAGCAACTTTTTAATTTTTTTCTTTTTGCTGCTTCTGAGAGTATGTAATAGTAGCCATATTACGAGAAATGTTTGGAAATAAATAGTGAAATTTAAATTCCCAGCCACTCCTTGGAAGGAAGGTTGGGCAATCCTACTTCCGTAGTGATACTGCCTCGGAAACCCAAGGAGGGGTCGCTATGAGTCGGGGCCGACTCGACGGCACATAACAACAACAACAACAACTAAAAATTCTACATGTAATTATGGATACATGTGCTGATACGAGCTCGCCAGCATTATAACAGCGAAACATTAGAAATGACTTACATAATCATCAATTGAAGTATGAATAAATTGTTTTACATTAATACTGTAAGACCAAACCAAACTTACTGTTATTGAGTCGATTCCAACTCATAGCAAACCTCACTGGGTTTCTGAGGCTGTAAATTTTTATGAAAGGTGATTTCCCATCTTCCTCCTGCAGAACTGCTGGTGGGTTTGAACTGCAAACCTTCTGGTTAGCAGCCAAATGCCTTATTCACTACACCACCAGAGCTGCACATTAATACTATTAAAACAAAACAAAACAAACAAACAAAAAAAAACTCATTGCCGTCAAGTGGGTTCTGACTCATAGTCTTCCTTCCGAGCAGTGGCTAGTGGGTTTGAACTGCCAGCCTTCTGGTTAGCAGTCAAATGCCTTAGGCACTACACCATCAGAGCTCCCTTTCATACTATAGATCACTATATAAGAATTAACTTTAATTCAGTTGCATGAAGTTTGCATATATATGCAATTGAATAATTATGAAAATTTTTGAAAAATGTTAAAATATAGGCCTCTACTTTAACTTTAGGAGCTCTGGTAGCATAGTGCCTAAGGCACTTGACTGCTAACCAGAAGGCTGGCGGTTCAAACCCACCAGCCTCCTTGGAAGGAAGGTTGGGCTATCCTACTTCCGTAGTGATACTGCCTCGGAAACCCAAGGAGGGGTTGCTATGAGTCGGGGCTGACTCGACGGCATATAACAACAACATAACAACACTTTAAATTTAACTAAATTGTTTTATTATGTTGATAAACATGTAATAAAAGAAAAATCACACTAAATTCATGGATATAGATCAATAAAAATAATCTAACTAATAGAACATAGAGAAAAGCAATTGAAAAACAAAATCCAGAGCCTAAGAGACCTGTGTAACCGTGTAAATTATATCAAGTTATGTGTTAATGTTAACCTCAAAAAAGAAAAGAGAGGAAAGATTGAAGACATAAATTAAAAAATAATAATAATATCTGTAAATTTCCCATCTATGATGAAAAACACCGATCTACATATTCAAAAAGGCTGCTAAACTCAATTAGTATACACACAAAAGCATCCATATTTAGATACATCATAGTCAAACTGCTAAAGGCTAAAGACAATATAAAGCAAAATCTTGAAAAAAAATACAGAAAAATAACTCATCAGTTTGAGAAGAGCAACAATATGGTCAGTAGCTGACTCTCAATTGAGATGATGGAGGCTAAAAACAATGGGATGATATATTCAAAGTGCTGAAAGAAAATCTCTCAAGCATTAATTCTATCTGTATGTAGCAAAACTGACTTTTAAAATGAAGATGAGTTAAAACTCAACAATGAAATATAAAAGAAATTCGACTAGGAAATAGAACACTTATTTCACTAAAGAGGATATGAAGTCAGCACATGAAAGAATGTGGAATATTAGTAGCTATCCATTAGGAGACATTGCAACTTGAAGCACAATATCAGTACCTAAGACACTTGACTGCTAACCAGAAGGCTGGTGGTTCAAACCCACCAGCCACTCCTCGGAAGGAAGATGGGGCAATCTACTTTTGTAGTGATACTGCCTCGGAAACCCAAGGAAGGGTCGCTATGAATTGGGTCCGGCTCGACAGCTCATAACAACAACAGCAACAACATCATTATACGGATCTCTGACACAACTATAAATAAGTTAATAACCAAAAATAAATAAATAAATGTGTGACACCACATTTATGGGCTAGATTATGTATATCTTGCTGGTGAGAATGTGCAATTGTACTACTACTTTGAAAAATAGGAAGTTCCTTATAAAATCTAACAGTGTGATTATCATACAACATGGCAATTTCACTTTTGGACATTTACCCCTGGTAAATGAAAACTTATATTTACTAAAAATCTGTATGCAAATGTCCATAGCATGAATAAATGTTATTTATAATAATTAGGAAAAAAAACTGGAATCGGCACAGATATATTTCAACAGGTAATGATTAAACAAATTATGGCATATCCATACCATGGAATATGTCTCAGCAATAAAAAGAAATGAACTACAGATACATTTCACAACTTGATTGAATCTGAATGGAATTGAGTTTTTTTTTTTTTTTTTTTTT
>NW_006922001.1:1579912-1595029 GCF_000298275.1 Orycteropus afer afer | reverse complement strand
TTCAAACCCACCAGCCACTCCTTGGAAGGAAGGTTGGGCAATCTACTTCCATAGTGATACCACCTCGGAAACCCAAGGAGGGGTTGCTATGAATCAGGTCTGACTCCATGGCACATAACAACAACAACATCAACAACATAAAGGATGACATTAGAGATCCTTCTGATATTGTCACTGTTCACTATCATCTAAGTAGTGAATAAGCTGACATAGGTGATACAATTGTATAGAACTTCAAAAACATACACCCAGACACACAGATGCAAGTACAACTAAAACTCAGGAAATCTAAAAAGCTTCAGCCAATGATATCAATGACAATAAATAAATTGAACATTGTTGTCTCTCTGAAGACTAAGGTGCACCTAACCCAAACCATGGTATTTTCAATAGACTCATATGCATGTGAAACCGTGACAATGAATAAAGAAGTCCAAAGAAGAATTGATACTTTTGAATTGTGGTGTTGGATACTGAAAGTACCATGAGCTGCCAGAAGAACAAAGAATCCTGTTCTGATAGAATTGCAGCCAGAATGCTCCTTGGAAGTGAGAATGGCCAGACTTTGTCTCACCTACTTTGGTCATATTGTCAGAAGAGACAATTTCCTGGAGAGGGATATCATGCTTGGTAAAGTGGAGGGTCAGCAAAAAAGCGGAAGGCCCTCAATGATGTATGAACACAGTGGCTGTGAAGATGGGCTCAGATATAGCAAGGACTGCGAGAATGGTGCACAACCAGGCAGAGTTTCATTCTGTTGTACATCGGGTTGCTATGGGTCAGAGCTAACTTGATGGCCCCTAACAACAATAACACATTGCTGGACAACAAAAGAATATCACTGTAAAATGTAATTGGTGGAAAACTTGGTAAAATGAAAAAGAGATATCTGTCTCTCTGTTATTTCTAAATTTCTATGCTAATCTACAATTATCTCAATAAGTATTTCAACTGGTCTTAAGTTTTACTAAAATACCACTACCAACAGGCACTAAAAATATAGTCTTATATCTAGTGAGGCAGAGTTTCTTGAGGTACATTAAATCTCATCTTGTAAAACCCCTCTTTACTTAGAAAAGAGACCCTGGGTGATGATAAATAGCACAATTTGCTGCTCACAAAAAGGTTGGAGATTCTAGTGCATCCAGATGCCTCAAAATAACGTCCTGGTGATCGACTTCTAAAAGTAGAAAGCCCTATAGGAGTGAGCTCTGGTAACATAGGGCCTAAGGCACTTGACTGCTAATCAGAAGGCTGGCGGTTCACCAGCCACTCCTCGGAAGGAAGGTTTGGCAATCTACTTCTGTAGTGATACCGCCTGGGAAACCCAAGGAGGTGTCGCTATGATTCAGGTCTGACTCGACAGCACATAACAGCAACAACTATGGAGCACATTTGCCATTGAGAGGTACTACATTTGAAATCCTCTTCCCTAAGGATTTGGCTTCTTTCGCTCCAAATCATTCACAACCATTCTCCACAGGGTGCTAAAACTCTGCACATGCCTGTGTCCTCAGGTGCAGAGCAGCTGACTTTTAAAAACCATTATAAACAACAAACTCTGCTCTGAACGGTTTGTTTGTATCCCTCTGCAAAGGTTGTTTTTTAAATAAGAAATCAGAGAAGTACATGCTCCTCCCTGGAACTTAAACCCCCCACCACTAGCCAAGAAAAGAATAAAGAGAAGAGGAGAAAGAGAGAACAGAGTGATAAAAAGGAGAAGAGAAGCCAGGAGAAATTGTTACATATTCATGTCAACATCGACAAGTCAGATTTATCCCACATCAAAGCAGGGCTTCAAACTGGTTCAAAACGGTTCAGTCACGGATGACTGAAACAAGGGAAACATATGTATTTCATAGCAACCAAACCTCTTGCTGTTGGATTTTGACCCGAATAGGAAAGAGGAGAGCCCTATTGGTGCAGCAGTTAAGTGCTCAGCTGCTAAACAGAAGGTCAAGGCTTCTAACCCACCAGTAACTCTACAAGAGAAAGACGTGGCAGTCCGCTTTGATGAAATTTACACCTTGGAAACCCCATGTGCCAGTTCAATGTCTTATAGGGGTGCTATGAGTCAGACTTCATTAAACTGAATTGAGATGGAGGTTAGGAAATAGGCCGTTTATGCCTCACTCAAATATGGCAGCCGACTGTGCCACTTTGAATGTATGCCGATCTCCACAGTCCTGCCAAATCATCCAATCTCCTGAATGATTATTAGTGAGACTATGGAGAGCAACCTACATCCAAAGAATCATGGTCTTGAGCATGGCACCACTGCCTGTTTCCTACTCAAGCAAAAATTTAACAAGAGATTTGGTTGCTATATAATGCATACACTGCCCTTGTTTCCATTGGACGAGACTGAAACGTTGTAAATCAGTTTGAAGCCCTGTTTCAAAGCTCCTGTTTTAATATACTACACCATGATAACTCCCAAAGTAAGAGAAAAAAGTTATAGGAAAGGGTGTATAAAGACCCTTTCTATATTAATACCTTTCCATTCAGTAACCTCAAGCAAACTAATGAATGCAGTAAGTGAAGTCCGTCTCTGGTATTCTTTTAAAGGGACAACATTGTTTTTATGAACAAAGCTATATTTGTATTCCATATTTGTTTCTCCTTAACTTTGAATGAAACCTTAAAGTAATATCTCCAATGTATTTTCTGTACAACTTGAGTCCCACAGTATATTTTATAGACAAAATAAGAGTTGTTTATCTAGACAACTATAAAGCTCTCCCTAGTTTATCTCTCTTCAAGATATTACATCAAGACCTGATAACTCCATATTTATCTTTACATTAAAGGTTTGAAGGAGCTATATAGTTAATTATCCTGTTTAGCTGTATATGATATAACACTTCCCATACTTGTATTACCAGAGCACTCTTTTATTCATAACATGTATCAGCATTCTGCTGAAAATTCCACATATTTTGGGAAAATTTAAGTCAGGGTATCAGTTGCTAATTGTTTAAGTTGTAGCCCCTTCCTGGAATACTAAGTGACAGGTCTGTCTCCTCCCCCGTGTAATTTATATTATGCTTTTAGTTTACATATCTATATCCCCCAATGAATTCTATGTGCTTCAATCTCAAGGAAACATAACTTCAGTTGAAGTTGTCTCCAATATTTCAAAGAATGTCCAGAGAACTGAACTGCTTATTTAATACATATCTATCAATATGGGTCTGTGTGTATATATATATATATATATATATATATATATACACACACACACACACACACACATATATACATATGCATATATATATATGCATGTATATATGTGTATACATGTATGTAAATATATATACTGGGGTGCAGATATATACATATATATGAATATATATATATAGAGAGAGAAAGATATAGATATAAATATTGGGAGATATATATATTTATATAAATATATATATACTGGGATGCAGATGTGTGTGTGTAAAACCAAACCAAACTCACTGCCATTGAGTTGATTTGACTCAAAGTGACCCCTTCCTTGGGTTTCTGAGGTGGTATCTCTACAGAAGCAGATTGCCCAACCTTCCTTCCAAGGAGTGGCTTCTGGGTTTGAACCACCAGCCTTCTGGTTAGCAGTCAAATGCCTTAGGCACTATGCCACCAGAGCTCCCATATATACATATACATATACGTACATACATATATATATGCTCTAAACCCACCAGCCACTCCTCAGAAGGAAGGTTGAGCCATTTACTTTCGTAGTGATACCACCTCAGAAACTCAAGGAGGGGTCTGTGAGTCAATATTGACTCAATGGCAGTGAGTTAAGTAGTGGCACAGTGCCTAAGGCATTTGACTGTTAACTAGAAGGTTGGTGGTTCAAACCCACCTGCCACTCCATGGAAGGAAGATGGGGCAATCTATTTCTGTAAAGATTTACTGCCTTGGAAACCTTGGGGTGACTTTGAATCAATCTGATGGCAGTGATTTTGGTATGTTGTTGTTGTTGTTGTTATGTGCTGTCAAGTCAGACCCGACTCACAGCGACTCCTCCTTGGGTTTCCGAGGCAGTATCACTACGAAAGTAGATTGCCCCATCTTCCTTCCAAGGAGTGGCTGGTGCTTTTGAACTGCCAGCCTGCTTTACTTTCTGTTATCAGGCCCTAATATTCTGAAATCTACTGCAGGAGAATAGAAGGAACTTTTTGGAGGCAGTCTGTTTTCCCTCTCTTTTCTAGAAGCAATTTAGTTGAAGAATAATTGGCATGTCAAAGTTGAAATGTAGCCAGTCTTTTGTTCTGGACACTATTTTTCTTTTCCTCTGTCAATAATAATCTGGCTCAGAAGAATGTCAACGGAAGAAAGAGGAGGTTAAACTCAATTCTGTCAAATGTTGTTAAGAGTTGGCAGCTCCAGGAAAGGTTTTGTAGTGAAGAGAAATTAATCTGGTGAAAAAGTGCTACTTGAATAACTGTGGGTTTCATTTATCTGTGTACTTCTGTTCTTAATTATCACTGATAAATGGCAGTTGGGAAGCTCAGAAAGATCTCAAAAGATTATTAAAATTGTATTAAGTAGTCAAAGCATAACATTTAAAAGCTTCAGTTATTTATATAAATAAAAACATGGCTAATAATATCATGTGATACTGAGACTTGCTCTAACTAGTGTGTTTGTTTTTCTTCACATCAAAAGAATATTTAACTTATATGATCGCTATGACTCAAAGACAACTCAGTGGCACATAACAACAACAACAACAACAACAACACTGTGAATTCATTTCTTAGGAAAGAGCTTATTGGCCCATATAAAGATAATAAGTCAAAGACTTTTTAATATATCTCATAAGTAATAGAGTTGTTTTTTTTTTTAATTTTGTGATCAAACCTAATCATAGGTCTTTTTAGAAGATAAAAAAGTACAACAAAACAACCAGAAATTACCCAAAAGTGTAACAAAACATATGTTTATGGGAAAATATTAATAGCCAAAGACCATTTTAGTAGATCTCAATATTAATAATGAAATTGCTACTTTGATTGGAGATGTGTGTAGTTCTAATTCATTAATTTCCATAAGAATTTAGAGCTGACCATCACATCACAACATAAAGCCATGCACACCTTCTTGACAATCTTTCCTTAAATAGTTATTTTTTGTATTCATACAATCTTATTACTGACATAATTCATTTCTGTAATAATTTTTACAAGGAGGTAATATGTTCCAAATGTGGTAGCTTCCATTTTTTTCTTATCATATTCAATGATAAAATATACTCCCAAAATCATTTTAAGTGTATTATGTCATAATTCCAATAAGTTTTCATACTGAAGCATTCCTTCTACAATCGAATAGTGATAAAAATAAGCAAAACACATATTTGCCCTAGTTGTAGAAGTTCGTCACACAGAGCACATAACAGTAAACTAAGCATGCTGACAATCTCCAGGTGGTTTATAAGTGTACACTTGTGGATAACACCTTATTTCATAGGCATTTTTACTTCTTTAGAGTAAGCAGTTTACTATCTTACACATAACTGAAAAACTCTCTTTAATATTGTTGTGGTAGTTAAGGTTGTATGTCAACTTGGCTGGCCTTGGTTGAGTGGGTGGGCAGCTGGTGGTAGTTATTCCCTATGGTGAGACTGGTTATTAACTCCATGGTGAAATCTATTGGAGCAGCTGACTAGTCGCTTGGGTATGTGGTCTCCTTCCCATATATAAGAACCAGATTTGGGAATGGTCTCTAGCTTATGGCACACTTGAACCCTGCATGTAGCCATGTCATTGTTCAGCAGCCTGCCATGCTCGGCTGACCTTGGGACTTTCAGTGGACTTGAGTTAATGGCCTGCTGTGTGGTTTGGTAACATCGGGAATGTGCCATTTTACTTGCCGACCTTAGGCTTATTAGCCTCAGCAGCCAGTAGCTTCCTGAGTGAAGAGATGTCTCTTCACTCAGATTCAGCTTCAGTGCCTCTAGGTTCAGTGGGCCAGGAGCAAGAGGCAAAACTCAGGCCCAAGGTCGAGGGGCTTTCACACAGCCTCTAGAGTTTGGCACTTTGAAATTGGACTTCTACCCTCCCTAACTGTAAGAGAATAAACTCCAGTTTTTTTCAAGCATCCCATTTGTGGTATATTCTTGTCAGAGCGGTACTAGGTGACCAAAACAGAATATGGTACGGAGTGAGTGGGGTGCTGCTCAGACAGATACCTAAAATGTAGAAACAGGAGTGGAATGTATCCTTGACCTAAGACCCTGCCAGTGAGACCTTGGCATGTGGCATGAGAGATGGCAGGATCAGAGCCCAGAGCCCAGCATGTGGCAGCGACAGTCTTACCAGCCCACTGAGGAGAAAGCTGGACACCATTGGGTAGGTGGCTTCCTGGCAGAATGGTTTGCCTTCAGGAGTTAATTGGTAGAAGAGACCAGCATGAAATGGAGTAGCAGGTTGGCGGGCCCACAGTGCAAGAAACCTAAGTGTCCCTTGGGCAGGAAGATTTCTGGCAGAGTGGGTTGCCCTCTGACATTAATTGGAAGATTTAGAGAGACCAAGAAAATAGGAAGCAGAGCTGCCTCAGCCTCAAGGGTAGGATTGTGGCCTTTGGGGGTGGAACTACCACAGCCCCTTAGGTTACAAAGAGCCAGACCTTAACCGACTTGGTTCTGGGGTGTGGGGCTGCTATTTCATGTGAGCTTATGAGTCAGGTTTGACCCGAGGAGGGGTCGCTATGAGTCAGGTTTGACTCAACGGCACATAACAACAACAACAACAACAGTGGGATGGAGCCATGGCTACTGCCCAAGAGTGAGGGGTAGGGTTACCATGCCCAAGAGGGAGAGAAAGGGCCCACCAGACCAAGGGGGTCAGGTTGTCACTCAGGAACTAGGGTACTAGAGCCAGCCAGTGAAGGAGATTTGTACAAATGCCACAATTGAAGATCTGTACAGGTGCTAAGGTGACAAGGAGTGGAATTGTGGTAGTTAAGGTTGTGTGTCAACTTGGCTGGGCCTGGTTGAGTAGCTGGGCAGCTGATGGTAGTTATTCCCTATGGTGAGATTGGTAATTAACTCCATGGTAGAATTTATTGGAGTAGCTGCTTTTGGTATGTGGTCTGCTCCCTGTATATAAGAAACAGCTTTGGGAATGGTCTCTAGCTTAAGGCACACTTGAACCCTGCATGTAGCCATGTCATTGTTCAGCAGCCTTCCATGCTCAGCCAACCTTGGCACTTTCAGTGGACTTGAGTGAATGGCCTGCTGTGTAGTTTGGTAACATCAGGACTGTGCCATCTTATTTGCTGACTTTGGGCTTGTTAGTCTCAGCAGCCAGTAGCTGCCTGAGTGAAGAGACACCTCCTAATTTCATTGGGCCTAGAGCAAGAGGCAGAACTGAAGCCCAAGGTCGAGGGGCTTTCACACAGCCCCTAGAGCCTGGCACTTTGAACTCGGACTTCTAGTCCCCCAAACGGTAAGAGAATAAACTCCTGTTTGTTCAAGCCATCCCTTTTGTGGTATATTCCTCTTAGAGTGGCACTAGGTAACCAAAACAATCAGCTGCAAATTATATTTGAGAAATTAAGTTTCTTCATATTTTCATAAGCCAGAATTGGAAAGATAATATAGATACAGATATTAATGTTGCTATAGAGAGAGAGATTTTCCAACACAAAAACTAAAAATCCTAGAAACTAAGCTTTTTTTGTTGTTTTTATAGTTCTTTAATCTGTACTATTTTTGTCAGAAGACATTAAAAAGGCTTGATGTTTGAGAATAGAATATAAGAATTATAAGGGCAGAATATAAAATGGTATTCAAAATAATTCAGTACACATAAAGAATATATAACTATAAAAACTGTATATTGATATTAGATAATTAAATTTGCTTTATGCAGCATAGTTTTGAAAATGTATATCTAAAGGAAAAATGACTATTGACTGAAGTTTTGTGTATACACATATTTCTGTTTAAACCACCTTAACTCAATTTTCCTTCTCTCAGCTAAAATACTTAAATTGACAAAATTAAGCATTCAGAAAAAGATATACTGAAGGAGTCTCATTAATATATATAGGCCAAGTTTTTCTAGATAATTATCTATGTGAACAGAATTCCCAATTTAATGAGGTCATGCTTACATAAAACTATATACATTTCCAGAAAACCTTAACATAATACTTTCACATAAAATAAAACTTACTGTTTTCCTCTTTCTTTAATTGTTTCATGTTAATTCATAGTATTGTAAGGTTCTTGCTTTCTTTTCTACCCATGCTCAATTTAGATTGCCCAAAATGGAAATTTCTAAACATTGGTTTAATCATCAATCCTATCATAACTACATTTGGTGTTGTATCCCAGACTAACAAAATCCTGGGACCAGGAATATATATTTTAATAATATAAAATAGTTGTAAAAATTGAGAACTTAAAATGTGCCCAGAACTTCCTAAACACTTTACAGTATCAAAAGACCCTATCTCCATCTACTACAATTAAACTTATTGCCATTGAGTCGATTCTGACTCAGAGTGACCCCATCGGGTTTCTGAGGCTATAAATCTTTATGGAAGTAGATTGTCCCATCTCTCTTCCAAAGAGCCACTGGTGGGTTTGACCTCTGATCTTCTGGTTAGCAACCAATGTCTTATCCACTATGTCACCAGAGATCCTTCAGGAAGATACTATTATTTACAAGACAAAATAAAAAACGTTAGGAAAGCTAATAACCTATGGAGCTACGATTCAAGCAAATATACTTCAGTATCCTAACTTTTGATTTCTTGCCACATATAATAATGCCTGTTTTGGGTTAGTCCCATTGGTAGATAGATTTCTATAAAAAATATTTTTTCCAGTACTAATCCAATAAATTTGGATGACTAGAAATATCTATGTTTCCATGTACTATATTGTGCCAGTTTCTCAAACAAAACCAAAAGTTCCCAAAGAAAAAAATATAGTATCATATTCAAGTTTGTATCCTTCCACAAAACACTTGAGTTTTCAGAAAATATTTGCTGAATTGATACTTTTTTCAAATGCTCCAAGTAGAGGTTTACCAAAATCACCTGCATTTCAGGAAACACTGTATAAAAAAAATCTTCCTTCCATGTTATAACCTATTTTTCTAGCATCTGAACTAAATACTTTCTCTTACATTAGAAACCAATATTTTAAATATTAACTCAGCTTTCATAAGAAACAACTCATATCAATGTTAGCTCTGCTTTTTCTATTTTTTTTTTCCCCCATAGGGTTTTTCTTTAACCTATTTTAGATACAACAAAAATTACTATTTGAGATTGCCTCTAACCAACCTTCTAGAAAGCTAAATGGAATGGGCAAAACTATTCTTACCAGGAGGCCCACGTTTCAAACATGAAAATAGAGAAGTAATTGAATTCAATTAAGAAGAATGTTTTTCCCTTCCCTCAAGTTATAATCTGTATACACACTGTTATTTTAAAACAAATCAGTACGATGTTCATTCAAGGTAGTAGAATCCATACCGACTTTCTTCTGTGAGCAAGAATATTATTCTCTAGCCTGCTTACAGAGATACAGGCTAGATTTTAGTTATTGTTTTTTGCTTTTTTTTTCTTTTTTAATTTTTGTAACTACTCTCTCTTTGGGAGCTCTGGTAGCATAGAGCCTAAGGCATCAGACTGCTAAACAAAAGGTTGGTGGTTCAAACCCACCAGCCACTCCTTGGAAGGAAGGCTGGGCAATATACTTCCTTAGTGATACTGCCTTGGAAACCCAAGGAGGGGTTGTTATGGGTCAGAGATGACTCGACGGCACATAGCAAGTACAACAACAACAACTTCTCTATTTAATCTTTTCATTTTCTTTATGTCAGTTATATGTTATGCACAATCATTCCAAATATTTTCTGTCTGTGGTTGGATATAATCTGTTTTCATAATAATAAAAATTTAAAATAATTCAATTCTTGAAAGGTTTACGTTACATACATTACATTACATACATTACATTATATACATTGCTTTGAAATGAAAGTAGACTTTGGTCTTGGTTGGAGTTTTATTTGGGTAAGGGTATGCTAAAAGAAAAAAAAAAAAAACGCATGTAACAAAGAAATATTTAAAGAAGCATGCTCAATTTGCAGGAGGAAAACAATGATATATATGGCAATATGAACGTTCCTTCTCTAAAGACGAGAAGAAGGAAAAGAAGGAAGATTGAATGTAATATTCAGGGAAGACCATGATTCCCTACATTCATGTATATAACATGATTTCATATGTATTGCTATGAGCAAAATCACGTATTTCCATGATATTTTGAAACTTATTACACAACATAAGGAAGTAATCTATAATCCTACTCACTAGTTGTGGGGGAAAAAATGTATCTCTAAGTTAGGATAACTTCTTAGCTACAAATAAGCACCTTGAGAGAGTGGGTCGCTGAGCCTGCTGGCTGGGGAGCATGGTCTTGGAGGACATCACACAAACTCAATTGGCACAACATGGTATACAAAAATATTGTTCTACATCTTACTTTGGTGAGTAGCAACTGGGATCTTAGAAGTTTGCAACAGCCATCTCAGTGGCACCTATTGGTCTTTCCTTGTCCAGAGCAAAGAAAAGTGAAGAAAATCAAGGATACATGAAACAGTTCAAAGAACTAAGGGACCATGAGAACTTCAAACTATATGGCCCTGATATCAGAATTAGATGGTGTCTGGCTGCCAATGCCAACCACTCAGAAAGGGATCAAAATTGGAGATCTTTGGCAGAGTGGGAGAAAAATGTGGAACAAAACTCAAAATCATAAAAAAAAAAAAAAGAACAGGTTTAATGGTGAGATAGAAATTGGTTTTGAACAGCTAAGGTAGACAACTTGTCTGTCAGTTAGTCCTACTGTGGTGCCATGTTGCTCTGAGGCTTGAGGCTGTGCCACTGGTATCACAAACACACTCTCAAATCTGGTGCACAGGTTTCAACAGCTTCCAGACTGAGACAGACAAGGAAGAAGGAGGAGTGCATCCACTTCTCAAAGAAATGGCCAGGGAAACCTTATGAATAGCAGAGAAACACTGTCTGATACAATACTATGCAACTTTATGAATAGCCTGGAAACACTGTCCAATACAGTGCAGGATGATAAGCCACTTAGATCAGCAGGCACTCTAAATAGGACTAGAGAGAGCTACATCATCAGAATAGAACCAGCCTTAATGATATGGATAAGGTAAATCTTTAGAGATATCTATTTGCTGATGTGGCACTACTCAAATTGAGGAGAAACAGCTGCAAACATCCATTAGTAACCAGATCATGGAATGTACGAAGCATGAATCTAGGAAAATTGAAAGTTGTCAAAAATGAAATGGAGTGCACAAAGATTGATATACTAGGCATTAGTGAGCTGAAATGGACTGGTTCTGGCCATTTTGAATCAGACCATCACATGGTCTACTATGCTGGGAATGATAATTTGAAGAGGAATGGCATGGCGTTCATCATCAGAAAGGATGTTTCAAGGTCTGTCCTGAAGTACAATGCTGTCAATGATGGGATAATATCCTTAGGTATAAAAGGAAGACAAGTTAATATGATTATTACTCAAATTTATGCACCAACTACCAAAGCCAAAAATGAGCAAACTGAAGGTTTTTATCAGCTTCTTCAGCCTGAAATTGACTGAACATGCAATCAGGATGTGTTAATTATCACTGGTGACTGGAATACAAAAGTTGGAAACAAAGAAGAATCACTGGTAGTTGGAAAATTTGGCCTTGGTGACAGAAATGATGCTGGAAATCACATGATAGAATTTTGCAAGACCAACGACTTATTCATTGCAAATACCTGTACATGTGGACTTTGCCAGATGGAAAACACAGAAATCAGATTGACTACATCCGTGGCAAGAGAAGATGGAAAACCTCAATATCTTCAGCCAAAACCAGGCCAGGACCTGATTGTGGAACAGACTATCAACTGCTCACATTTAAGTTCAACTTGAAGTTAAAAACAGTTAAAACAAGTCCATGAGAGCTAAAATATGATCTTGAATATATGCCCCCTGAATTTAGAGACCATCTAAAGAATAGATTTGATGCATTTAACCCCAATGGTTGAAAACCAGATAAATTGTGGGATGATATCAAGAACATCATCAATAAAGAAAGCAAGAGGTCAATAAAAACATGAGAAAAGAAGAAAAGACCAAAATGGATGACAGAAAGATTCCGAAACTTGCTCTTGAGCAGAGAGTAGCTAAAGCAAATAGAAGAAATGACAAAATAAAAGAGCTGAACAGAAGATTTCAAAGAGCAGCTCGAGCAGACAAAGCCAATTACTATAATAAAATGTGCAAAGACGTGGAGTTAGAAAACCAAAAGGGAAGAACATATTCAGCATTTCTCAAGCTGAAAGAACTGAGGAAAAAAATTAAACCTCAAGTTGCAATATTGGAAGATTCTATGCACAAAATATTGAATGATGCAGGATACATCAAAAGAAGATGGAAGAAATACATAACTCACTGTAACAAAATGAACTGGTAGATCTTCATCCATTTCAGGAAGTGCCATATGATCAAGAAACAATGGGAGTGAAGGAAAAAGTTCAAGCTGCACTGTAGGAATTAGTGAAGAACAAGGCTCCAGGAATTGATGGAGTACCCATTTAGGTGTTTCAATAAACAGATGCCCCACTGGAGGCACTCACTTGGTTATGCTAAGAGATTTGGAAAACAGCTACCTGGCCAACTGATTGGAAGAGATCCATATTTGTACCCATTCCAAAGGTAATCCTAAAGAATGTGGAAATTATCAAACAATATCATTAATATTGCATGCAAGTAAGATCTTACTGAAGAAAATCCAAAAGCAGTTGCACCAGTATATTGACAGAGAACTTCCAGAGGTGCAAGCTGGATTCAGAAGGGATGTGGAACAAGGAATATCATATCTGCTGTCTGATGAATCCTGGCTCAAAAGAAAGAATATCATAAAAATGTTTACTTGTGCTTTATTGACTATGCAAAGGCATTTGATTGTGTAAATCACAACAAATTGTGGATGACATTGAGCAGAATGGGAATTCCAAAACACTTGATTGTGTTCATGAGGAACCTGTACGTTGACTAGGAGGCTGTTGTTCGAACAGAACAAAGGGACACTGCATGGTTTAAATTCAAGAAGGGAGAGCGTCAGGGTTGTGTACTTTCTCCATACTTATTCAATTTGTATGCGGAGCAAATAATCTGAGAAGCTGGACTATATGAAGAAAAACGTGGTATCAGGATTGGAGGAAGAATTATTAACAACCTGCGATATGCTGGTGACACAATTTTGCTTGCTGAAAGTGAGGATGACTCGAGGCACATACTGATGAAGATTGAAGAATATAGTCTGCAGTATAGTTTACATCTCAATATAAAGAAAACAAAAATCCTCACAACTGGACCTATAAACAGAATCATGATAAATGGAGAAAATATTGAAGATGTGTAAGACTTCACATTGCTTGCTTCTACAATTGATGCCAATGGGAGCAGCAGTCAGGACATTAGATGTATATCACTGGGCAAGTAGGCTGTAGGAGACCACTTTCAAGTGCTGAGGAGCAAGGATGTCTCCTTGAGGCCTAAGGTGTGCCTGATACAAGCCATGATATTTTCAATCACCTCATATGCATGTGAGAGCTGGACAATGAACAAGGAAGAATGAAGAAGAGTTGATGCTTTTGAGTTGTGATGTTGGTGAAGAATGCTGAAAATACCATGGACTGCTAAAAGAACTAACAGATCTTTCCTGGAGGAAGTACAGCCGAAATGCTCCATCGAAGCGAGAATGGCCAGACTTTCTATCACCTACTTTAGAAATGTTGTCAGAAGGGCCCATTCCCTGGAGAAGGATTTCATGCTTGGTAAGGTGGAGGGTACACGAAAGAGAGGAAGGCCCTCAATGAGATGGATTGACACAGTGGCTGTTACGATGGGCTCAACTATAGCAAGGATTGTTGAGTTTGTGTGGAGCTGGGTGATATTTCGTTCTGCTGTGCTTAGGGTCGCAATAAGTCAGACATGACTCGAGGGCACCTAACGACAACAACAACAAGGCAATGGACCATAATAAAGTCTTCAATGATTGCGAAGAAAAATGTAATGAATATTTTATAAAACCATTTATTTGATTCATTAGATTAGTCTTTATTTGGAGATTATAAACTTCTTTTTTGGGGGGAGGGAGTAAAGAACACTGCTAATGCAATGGTTAAAGCACTCAACTGCCTACCAGAAGGTAAGTGGTACAAGACCACCAGCTGTGGAAGAAAGATGTGGCAGTCTGTTCCTGTGAAGATTTATACCATTGGAAACACTATGGGGCAGTTTTACACTGTTCTAAAGCACTTGACTGCTAACCAGAAGGCTGGCAGTTCAAACCCACCAGCCACTCCTTGGAAGGACGGTTGGGCAATCCTACTTCCGTAGTGATACTGCCTCAGAAACCCAAGGAGGGGTCGTTATAAGTCGAGGCCTACTCAATGGCACATAACAACAACAACAACAACAACAACATAGGATTGCTATGAATTTGAATTGACTCATCAGCAACACCATTTTTTCAATATTGACTATCTCTTTTTAACTGAAATAATAGAGAAAATAGAGTGTAGTTTATGGTTTTGATTTGGGAGTTATCTTCAGTTTTTCTTGTTTGTTTTGTTTTGTATGTATGTGTGTGTGTATCACTGGATGATAAACAACATAACAACTCTATAATTCTAGAAATTCTTGTTGTGTTTCATCTATGAAAGAGAAGAAATGAGTGATGATTATCAGAATGAACTTGGTGTAGTTTCCAAGGTAAATTCAAGCTCAGATAACTTCAGTTATTTATAAAAACAGAGTGGCTACAATGTCATGTGGAGATTCAGCAAGGCTGAAAAATGTCAAAACACTGTAGTCATATTTATTGTTTAAGATTATATATTTAAGGAAAATTTAGGCTCAAACTTAAGGGCCCTAATATTTGGTATAAATAGACTACCAAGCATAATTCAAAACGCACCAACAGCAGAAGAGAAGCCAGATGATTGGGACCTTCTAAAAATTAAATGTTTATGTGCTTCCAAAGACTTCTCCAAAAGAGTCAAAAG
>NW_006922001.1:1561396-1578707 GCF_000298275.1 Orycteropus afer afer | reverse complement strand
AAAAAAAAAAAAAAAAGATTATATATTGATTAATTTTTATCAACTAATTTTGATAACATGGGCTTAGATAGTCTACTTTAAGGAAAGGTTGCACTCTCACCTTATTTGTAAGTAAATATATTTGAAATTTAAAAATTAAATCCCCAAAATAAAACACTTTTATTAAGATAAATTTGTTTCTTAGATCATAAAGTATACAAAAGTTTGTTGCATATTTAGTAAACAATTAATATATTATTTTTAATGGGAAGCACATCCAACTTCTAATTCAGACTGAATGATGCTGACAGATCTTTTGCAACAGGCCCAAAAACCTGAATCCATATTCTTATTCATGAAGAAAAATTTTACTTGCAATCAAACCCCTGAAAAATTATATTCATTCAGTTATTCAATTATTCAGATATTATATTCCACTGGAGAGACAACAAAACAGATCTCACTTTTCTCATTAGTTAGTATGCTTTTATAGGAGACATAAAATAGTGAGATTATATTATAATCTATACAAAAATATGCAACAAAAATCATGAATTATACTTAAAGCTATAAGTGGTACAGAGTAAGTATTTAGCTCATTCTTAGTAACCACATAACTATGTGATCTGACAAGGAACCATGACTACTGTAATTAATAATGAAAGTTTAAGGATTTATTTGACAAATATACTAAATCTCAAGAAAAAAATGGAGAAGTGCTAAAAAAATATGTACATTTGTACCTTCAGAACACTGGATAGTCGACAGATAATTAAGGTAAAATCTATGGATCTAAAAGCTGAGCCTTACAGCCCACTGTTTTGTTGTTTCCAGCTAGGCAGTTCCAACTCATGATGACCCATGTGTTACCAGTTACGATACAGATCAGAGGCTTGGAAAACATAATTGGGTTGAAAAATCTATAGAGATTTAGATAACAGAGGTAAGTCTGAAGTAGATAGAATTGTTTGTTTCAGGAAAAGCTAAGCACCAAGATGAGATAAAGTAATTCTCAGACAAAAGAAAAGATAATAAATGCTTATTGAATTACTTTAAATAGAAAAAACAACTTTGCCAACACTCCAAGACCAATAATGATAATAATACTTTATGGTTTACTTGTCATTATTCAATGTCTTTCTTGTTGGTGATTCACAAGTTTATGGCAGAGTATATCTATCACACTGTGATGGACTACAGAGAGAGGCAAGAACTTTCATTTACTGTTATTAAGCAATGCACTTTCCACTGAAATCCTAAAATAATAAGCCTCATGTGGATTCTTCATAATATTTTAATAAATTTAAAGGAGGATTTTTTTAATAGTATAAACCATTGAAAATTATTTCATAATTAAAAACTTATAAATTCAATAAATGAAATTGGCATAAAAAAAAAAAAAAACTACTGGAGAAAAAAGGAGCTCTGGTGGTGTTATGGTAAAGGCATTGGGCTGCTAACCACAAGGTCAGCTGTTTGAAGCCATCAGCCCCTCCATGTGATAAAAGTAGGGCAGTCTGCCTCCATAAAGATTTGCAGCCTTGGAAAATCTGTGGGGGTTGCTATGAGTCAGAATCAACTCAATGGCAGTGGATTTGGTTTCAGTTTGCTGGAGAAAAATAACTCAAGGTTATATTTATAGGTGAAATTGACCAATCAAATTTCAGAACTCATATTTGTTCTTATTAACTATGTTCTTGCTCACCATGTTGTGCCATCCAGTCACTTCTGACTTACAGTGACCATACGTTGTACAGAACGTGAAACACTGCCCAGTCCTATTCCATCCTCAAAAGTGAGGATGCTTTATTGAGCCAATAGTTGAAACCCCTGTGTCAGTCTATCTTATGAGCTCCTTCCCCTATTCTGCTGACCATCTACTTTACCAAGTATTATATCCTTCTCCGGGGAATAGTCCCTTCTGATAACATGACCAAAGTGCAAGAGAAAAGTCTGGCCATTCTTTCTTCCAAAGATCATTCAAACAGTACTTCCTCCAAGACAGATTTGTTTGTTCTTCTAGCAGAACATTTAATATTCTTTGCCAACACAATTCAGATGCATCAATTCTCTTTGATCTCCCTTATTCATTATGTAGCTTTCACATGCATAAATAATGCTAATAATATTTAGGATTTAGATAACTGAAAAAAAAAAGAGTTTTTAAGTTATCTGTTATGATAGAACACATTAAGTTTTATAATATTCCTTCTCATACATAAATCATTATACCTACATAAAAATAAATATATAGCTTTTCTGGTACTGGAGGACTACTAAATTTAATAATAAACTGCACAAGAGAAAACCACTGCAATGGAAATATTATAAATCTACTGTTTTCTAAAATTGCCAGTTTACCATACATGATATTTAAAACCATCATGCAAGTTGTCATCTTACATATAACATTAATAAATAGAAAAAACCTGTCTATGAAAATGTTCCTTAGAAGTGAGGATTGCAAGGCTTTGCCTCATGCATTTTGGACATGTTATCAGGAGGGAACAGTCCCCGGAGAAGGACATCATGTTTGGTAAAACGGAGGGTCAGCGAAAAAGAGGAAGACTCTCAACAGGATAGACTGACACAGCAGCTGCAACAACAGTGTGAAAAAGCAACAATTGTGAGGATGGCATAGGACTGGGCAACATTTCCATCTATTATATATGGGGTCACTACGAGTCACAACTGACTGGACCTAACAACACAAACATAGTTTTTTTTGTTTGTTTGTTTTTTTCAAATTACATGTACCTCTTCTTATGTACAGATTCAATTATACAATATATAATAAAGGATGTAAAACTGTGAAATTTTCTTCAGTTATCAAAGAATGGTAGCTGTGATAACATTTGGCGAAGTAAGATATAGCAGTCTGCTTCCATAAATATTTATAGCCTTGGAAAACCTATGGGACAGTTTTATTCTGTCCAATAGGGTTGCTGTGAGTTGTAATTGACATTAGAGAAACAGATATGATGACAATGAGGAATGTTAAAATATCAAGTATTTAAATACTATTTAATGTTTCCCTAGGTTCTCCTATAAGGTAAGTCAATATTTTCATGTCTAGAAAGATTTAGTAATTGACCTACTTGACCTAATTCTCAAAAGAAAATCATTGCAAATAAGCTACACTTAAAAGTCTTTTCGTTGCTGTCGTTGTAACTAGTGATAAGAAATTGCTCACAATATAATAATAATTGATTTGATTAGCAGTTAAAATTGAACAAATCTTATTTTGTTATAATTTAATTGGCACAGCAAGCATCCAGATACTAGTCGTTTATTAGCAATCATTTTAATATTTAATTTTAAAACTGATTTAATAGAGTTTATATATTTACTGTATATAACTAAGTCAAACTTTAAGCAACAAGTTTATATTCAGAAAAGAAGCATTAATGCATGGCTTGCCTATTAAATTTATCATAAAGCCAGGACCAAAGCAAAGCCTACCGCTGAGCTGATTCCAACTCAGATACGCCCACAGGGTTTCTAAGACTGTAAATCTTTACAAATTGTTCCATCTTCCTCCTGCAGAGCAGCTGGTGGGTTTGAATTGCTGACCTTCTGGTCAGTGCTCCTTAAATTCATCATTAGCAATGAACAAATAAGATTTACCATTACTTGAATGTAATAAAAACATATTTGAATTTATGGAGATTTATGAATACTGCAATATAATCCTAATACACTGTTAACTAAAATCAAATGAAACACTTTACTGTCAAGCTGATTCTGACTCACGACAACCCCACGTGTTACAGAGTAGAACTGAGCTCCACTGGGTGTTGTTGGCTGTAATTTTTTAGAAAATAGGTGATCACACACAGATGCTGCTAGGTGGGCTTGAACCACCAACTTTTTGGTTAGGAGGCAAGTGCAAATTGTTTGTGCCATCCAGAGATATAAGATATAAGAATTACTTAGGATGTTTCCCAAATAATATCCTAATATTACTATTGGCTATTTCATTACCTTAAATTTTGATCAAATATTTAAATGTTATTAATTCATCTAAATTTGGAGTTGGTATTTCATTTTGTTAGCTGTAAAAACAATTTGTAACCTTAATACTTTATACATATAAATGTATATATGGTGTTGTTGTTGTTATGTGCCATCAAGTCAGAACTGACTCATAGTGACCCCTCCTTGGGTTTCCGAGGCAGTATCACTACAGAAGTAGATTGCCCAACCTTCCTTCTGAGGAGTGGCTGATGGTTAGCTTCTGGTTAGCATCAAGTGCCTTAGGCACTACGCTACCAGAGCTCACATATGTGTGTGTGTGTATATATTATTTTATAAATGTGTATATACACTTTGAAAAACATGTACTGTCTTTTGTATTTAATTACATAGTGATATAATCTCTATGTTTAGAGCTTCTTAAAGTTAATCAATATCTAATATATCTTTACATGCTGAGTACTTAGCATAATTTTAGCACAGGGTTTGTTGGATAAATGTTTGTTGGGCAAAGTTATGAACAAATGAATCCACAGCTCTATTAAAAAAAATAAGTTTAAAGCCATGATTTCAAGATTACATTAAAAGACATATAATTTCAGGTCTAATTACTATTTAGAAAATCCAGCTGTGTATGGGATGCAGAAGACTAGGGAAAATATACATTTCTTCTTAAAACAAAAATCGAGACCAAACTCACTGTGATCAAGTTGATTCCGATTCACAGTGACCTCCATTGGGTCCATGGCTATGAATCTTTAGGAAGCAGACTGCCTCAATTTTCTTCTGCAGAGTGGCTATGGATTCAAACTGCCCACTCTCTGTTTAGCAGCCAAATACTTTAACTACTTTATTACCAGATCTCCTTCTTCTTAGAATATATTAGTTCAAAATAGCTTTATGTGGAATTTTACAATACACTTTATCAAGAAGCAATAGAGGAGATTATGTAGATGTTTAATTATTGCAGTACAAAAGCTCTTCAAAGCTCTGAGTGCTTAGAAATAGATCACAAACCCTTTCTTCTGTGGTGCCTATGGGTAGGTTTGAACCACCAACATTTTGGCTAGTAGTATTTGTGCCACCCAGGGAGTTTTGTTTAATTGTGGGATAAATAAATTATATAATATCTTATCTATGAAATGAAAAGGGATTTTCTTTCATTGACCTTCTTGGAAAAGATGGGTCTAAAATCCTCTCCAACCATAGCTTTCATATCCATGTTATCGAACCAAAAAACCAAACCCACTGCTGTGGAGTCAATGCCAACTCAATGCAACCCCTCCTTGGGTTTCTGAGGCAGTATCTCTATGGAAGTAGATAGCCCAGTCTTCCTTCTGAGGAGTGGCTGGTGGGTTTGAACTGCCAGCCTTCTGGTTAACAGTCAAATGCCTTAGGCATTATGCCATCAGAGCTCCTATCTAAGTTACAGCATGTCTTAAATTGTCATGTCGAACTAGCATGATCTCAACCACACAACATACTAGAAATCATGTATAGGCTATGATTTCTAGTGATAGGCTAGCTAATTAACATTATGATGACTTATACAAAATTTCCAGGAATGTGCAGGAAAATTGGTCTTATGTACTGTTCCATATGCTATTTTGATAAAAAAGAAAACAACTGCAACAAAACCCTCCTTTACCCCTATTTCTCTGTATCTCTACATTCAGATAGTCTCTAGAAGGAGATTTTCTTTGTCTGAATTAAGTGTTTCCTAAATTGTCTTCTGCTGAACATTCTTCCTGAAATATTGGTAAGCATAGTTGGAAAAATGTTTCCTGATCAACTAACTAATATGCCTATTAATATATCAAAGGCTTTTCATAATGTCATAGGTGGACCTGTTTAAATTGATTTAACTTAATATTTCCTAACTTATTTAAGCATAGAACCCTTTTCAGTGAACACAATTATTTCCAGTTTCAGACAATCTTAGTAAAACATTACTTTGGAAAATATGTGAAATCAATTTGGAAGTTTTAACTATCCTTAAATTATTTGCATCCTAAAACTTTGTCTCATTTAGTAAATACCTATTCACTTGATAGGATGTGTAGTTTGAGCAGGAGAGGGCACCTGGTTACAAATTGTCTATTCTCTATACATCCACACTACATCTTATTATTCCATTCAGAAAGTAGAGAATAACAACTTGGCAGCTAAATCTCAAACTTCATCAAATGGACAATTTTCAGACTTTACTACTACCTAAAAACATAGCTCTGGTACTGTAGTATCTAAGGCACCTGACTGCTAACCAAAAGGCTGGTGGTTCAAACCCACCAGCCACTCCTTGGAAGGATGGTTGGGCAATCTACTTCTATAGTGATACTGCCTTGGAAACCCAAGGATGGGTCTCTATGAGTCGGGTCCGACTCAAGAGCAAATAACAACAACAACAACAACAAAAATTAGAAATGATTTCTTCATTAGCTTTATACAAATCCAACTACAAACTAACTCCCTCTTTTCTATTTCAGTTATTATCATTTCTGATTTACAAATCAGAAACAGAAAAGCCTAAAATTTGGACATTAGAAAGAATTTTAAAAACTATCCACACTTTTTTTAGTAGGTGAGTACACTGAGATATTTAAATGACTTGGAACAACTTCCAAATTTAACTCAGTGTGGACTCAAATTGCTGCTGCTGTTGTTGCTTTTGTTGTGGTAGTGATTTTCATAGTTTTACCCTATGTAAATTTACTGAAAAAGAAAACAAAAAACTTCTTTAAAATATTTTGGAAAAAAAAATATTTTGGAGCATGTTGGGCAAACTATAAAATTCTATGGTTCATGATTCATCTATCATTTTTCATAACTATATTAAAATTTGCAGATTTGTGAAGTATGTGTGAGAAAATCTTCCTTTCAATATTTAAAGATTCATTAAACAATATTGAAGAACACTCACTGTGTTAAAGTGCTCGGCTAGTAACTGAAAGGTAGGCAATTAGAACCCACCAGCCATTCCACAGGAAAAAGACGTGACAGTCTGTTTCTGTAAAGATTTACAGCCCTGGAAATTCTACGGGGCAGTTTTACTCAGTCCTATAGTGACTCTGTGCTAGAATCAACTCAATGGTAATGGGCTTTCAATTTTTAGTATATGTGATTTTATCTTCATAATCATTTCTACTTTCAAAGGACAGTAAAATGCATTTGGATGTTAGAAATGAACTTCAGTGCACTAATGACAAATTTTACCATGAAAACTATGGTTGATTGCCTTCCTAGAAAGCACTATTCATGTCTGATGACATGATAGCTACCTTCGACCTTCTAGATTAATGACATTCAAGTACTGCTTTTTTGGAACCACATTAATTTCCTGATTTTTGCATTGAAATTATATATGCTTTTTTTATTATAATAGTATTAATCTGTAAATTTTAAGAATCAAAAAGAACTCCAGAATTATAAGGGGAGATAAATGCAGTCTACTATCACTAGAGTTAATTGCCTAAATAATTCCATTATTCAATTTGGCATCAAAATAAAGCAAACAATAATTTAAAGAAGCTTGTTTAATGAAGTGACTTTATCTCTCAGGATTATACATGTGACTATGCCTTTAGTTGTGCAGACAGGAAGGATTTGTGAAACAAATGGAATAATCCTGCATTATTGTGTTAATTGGTAATAATTGCAAAGGCTATGATTCACTGGCTTATTACACATTTGCATGTTATAATCAATTAAAAATCTACGCATGTCCAACTATCTAAAATTCAGTTGAAAATGTAACTTCTTCAAAAGCCTTGGCAGCTGTTATATTCTGATGTATACATTGTAGAGTGGAATACATGAAGCATTAAGTTAGATATTAGAACACATACACACACCATTTCCATTATCTGTTAAGAAATATAACCAAATTTGAATATATTTGATAAGTATAGATTCATAACCTATGTCATTAAACACTCAAAATAACATTTTGGAAATGTGGAAATTATGTAAGAAAATTACACACAAGAAATGCAACATAAATGGATAGTAAAGATTGTCTTTCTCTTTTATTCCTATACAGGAAGTCCCTAGATAAAGAATGAGTTCCATTCTTAAGTCTGTCTTTAAATTAACCTTGTACATAAGTTGGAAGAGTTAGGTATGGTTAATATCTAATGCAAGCTAGTCAAATATTTGTCTTGTTGTTGTTGTTATGTGCCATCAAATCGGCCCCAACCATAGCGACCCCTCCTTGAGTTTCCGAGGCAGTATCACTACAGAAGTAGGATTGCCCAACCTTCCTTCCGAAGAGTGGCTAGTGGGTTTGGACCACCAGCCTTCTGGTTCGCAGTCAAGTGCTTTAGGCACTATGCTACCAGAGCTCTTAAAATATTTGTCTCGTTGTTGTTGTTGTTGTTATGTGCCGTCGAGTTGGACCTGACTCATAGCAACCCCTCCTTGGGTTTCGGAGGCAGTATCACTACAGAAGTAGATTGCCCCATCTTCCTTCTGAGGAGTGCCTGGTGGCTTTGAACCGCCAACCTTCTGGTTAGCAGTCAAGTGCCGTAGGCACTAGTATATAGTGTAATTTCTATGCACAAAACCATACAAGAAACACTTCCGGTACACTAAAACATCTTTAAATAATAATACAAAAAAATAATGTTTTGTGGATATCCCAAAGTAGTACCTTTGTTATTAGAACTGTTGTATGTATCTTGAATTTTTACTGGAACAGGTTTTATGGGGTTGGTTTATAACTACGGGTTATAGGTTATTTGGACGTTTGTAACCCAGGGACTACCTGTATTTTTGTTTCTATGACTTGCTTCTAAGCAAGAGACATGTCTTTAGAAGCAACATAGGGACACTGAGAACCAGGTCAGAAATCACAAGGGTGATTTTCACAGGCTCTAAGGAAACAATGAGCTAATAGGATATTTTTAGTCTTATGCCTTCTCATAATTGCTAAATGTAGACAAGACCTTAAGACTGTTATGCACTCAAATTGACATAGGGGAACAGAGGTATTTGTGTTATAGAAAAGAATAATGATAGCCAAAGAACAGTCAATAACTGCAATGAAGATCAAAATATAAGATAATTTCTAAGATTTTAAATAAATACAAGACACTAATCAAAAAAATGTCAAGTGTTAGGTAAAATTCATATACATTACATATACATTACACAAATCAGACTTTAGAGACACAACATAGAGCAACAACTCATTTCACTGTAGAATTTGAGAATAAAGTATCTCACATTAGTAAGTATTTGTATAACATAACTGACTTTATATGGGAAAATTAGTTTAAATTAGGAAAATGCTCTCTGATCAAAAAAGATAATAATTGGGATAAAGGTCATGGTTATACTGCATGCTTCCTTCCTGTTCTGAATTAAATTGTTTTCCCAAACAATATATGTTGAAGTCCTAACCCCTGCATTGATGAATGTAACTTTGCAGAAAAAGAGGTTTTCCTTGCAGATGTTATCAGTTAAAGTATAGGAGATCATACAGATGTAGGTTGGGTCCTAATCCTATTCCCTTCTGAGTGGTGGTTTACAAAAGAGTCACGCACAGGGGGGATACAGCATGTATTTCTCTACAAGACAAAAAAAGCCCAAAACCAAACCCACTGCCGTCGAGTTAATTCTGAGTCACAGCGACCCTCACTAGTATTCCAAGGCAATGAATCTTTAAGGAAGTAGATTGCTCCATCTTCCTTCTCCAGAGTGGCTGGTTGGTTTGAACTGCCAGCCTTCTGGTTAGCAGTCAAATGACTGTGCTTACAAAACAAGGAACACCAAAAATCACCTGGAATTGCCAGAAGCTGAAAGATACAAGGAATATTATGACAACAGAGAGTGTGTATAGTCTTGCTTAAACTCTGAAATCAAACTTATAACCTCCAAAACAGTGGAAAAATAAATTTATGTTCTTTAAAATCAGCTAATTTGTGGTATTTTTTATGGCAGCCCAAGGAAATTAAGACACCTCTTCTTCTCAACCAAAATAGAGTTGTTTGTATCAGTAACGGACAGCTGAACCACATTCCTGGTTAGTCTGATGTGGTCTCTTTAATAAAGGAGATCAGATTTGGAATTGTGGGGAAACCATAAGCTCAAAGTAAAGCAGAGGAGGCATTTAAGTGCTAACCAGAAGGCTAGCAGTTCAAATCCACCAGCCACTCCTCAGAAGGAAGATTGGGCAATCTACTTCCATAGAGATACTGCCTCAGAAACCCAAGGAGGGGTCGCTATGAGTCAGGTCCGACTCTACGGCACATAATAACAACAACAACATTCCTTGTATACTCTAACAAAATAAAAAACACAGCAATATTTAATTTTTGGGGAAGATGAAGCTTATTATCAGACATATGTCCATAATTCTCCTTCTGTTCCAGGTCAAGGTAAGGTGATCCAATACAAAATGGACTTCAAAGAATGCTAAGTTTCCATAGATTTCTATAGGCCCACTATCAAAAAAAAATCTGTAAAATTGTAATTCTTCAGTCTGTTATCAATAATTATTTTCTTCCTTCACTATAAACTTTCCATGCTTGCTGCAAATAGTGTCTCTTCCTCTTGATATTTGAAAATGTATTGTTCTCAACAGTGAAAATACATTAAATGAATTGGGAAAGTTTATAATATATTACTGAATAAAATGTCAGAGAAACTTTGGTAAAACCAAAATTAACAAATTATGTAGATACTTTATTTGACAAGTGAATATATATCCTATCTTTAAGTTTTAATTAACAAATAGTTTAAACATACTGAAAATAAATATAACAATAATAGATATGCAAAGACCATGTATATGTATCTTAGTTACTATTCTCCTCTTGGGGAGGAGAAAAACAAGAACAAAAATAAAGAACAGAAACAAGGACTAAGGACACTAGCAGTACCATAACTTGAGTGGTTAATATGAATTGGACATTGTGCTCAACACTGCATCATTATTATCTCATTCTAATTGTTATAACATACTTGTGTAGTAGGTAATATCATCTGCAATTTATAGGAAACTGTGATATAGACAGGTAGTATGGGGTGGAGCCAGATTTTGAACCTAGCTTAGCTGATTACAAACTATCCACGTTAATCACACTGCCTTTAAGAAGACACATATTAATATGTTAGCAATTTGGATTGAACTTAATGGAAAGGTAGACCCAGA
Source organism: Orycteropus afer afer (assembly GCF_000298275.1). Taxonomy (NCBI): domain Eukaryota; kingdom Metazoa; phylum Chordata; class Mammalia; order Tubulidentata; family Orycteropodidae; genus Orycteropus; species Orycteropus afer. The sequence continues at coordinate 1,567,600 of NW_006922001.1, read as the reverse complement.
GTTGTGTATATATATTTGTGGAGGTTGTGTATTTTACAACTCTAGAGTGCAAAATTCATATTTACTTGAATAGCTGAGGGAAGGAACTAGGTCCTGTTCACCATTTAATTTCAATGTTAGGCATGAAATAGTCTTTTAGTGAAATAAGTTGTATAACTAAACTTTTTTCTCTCTCAGTCTTGCATGACACCAAATAAGTAATTCCATTACTGTCTAGTTAATTCTGACTTATTGTGACTTTAAAGGACAGAATATAACAACCCCATGTTGTTTCCAAGGCTGTAACTTTACAGAAGCAGACTACCACATCTTTCTCCCATGGAGTGGCTGGTGGGTTCACACCACTGATTTTTTGATGAGTAGCCAAATGTTTCACCACAGTACCAAATAAGAACCCCTGAATCCAATTTTCAGTGTCTCTTTTCATGTTTCCATTTTAGCTAAAACTCGGCAGCTTTTGGGGTCCAAACAACCAGTGTTTCCAAAAGAGTAAGATATCAGAATATGTATCAATCAATAACAGATATATTTAAAACAAATCTATATATGACATTAAAAACAAAACAATGCCATTGATATGACTCTGTCTCATAGTGACCCTATAACACAGAGTAGAACTGTTCTATAGGGTTTCTAAGGCTGTAAATCTTTGTGGAAACAGACTACCTCATCTTTCTCTCCAAGTGCAGCTAGTGAGTTCAAACCACCGAACTTTTGATTAGCAGCAAAAGTCTTTAACCACTGTACCACCAGATCTCCTTATTAGAGACATAGTATGATATTTTATAGGTAAAGAAAAAATCTCTACATTAGAAAAGGTGTCAAAATTCACAAACAACTGGTAATACTGCAATTATCATCTACTAACCGGTATATTCAATATACAATAAGTATAACTGGTATGTTCAATATACAATAAGTGTTATATTGACTCAACTTAGTGGTTACCCTTCCTGGGTGGCAATGAAAGATTTCATGTTGCATAACCTGAGTTGAGCCTTGAAACAACTATTAGCATTACATGGGTTGAATGGGGGCAGAAGGTGATGCTGGAGTATTTCAAGTATTCTTATGCAAAAGAGTAGGTGTAGAAATTTATATGAATCCAAGTTAAGAGAGAAATAAGTTCATTTTGGGGAAAATAATAATGAGATATAAGAACACAAAATACAGTAACAGGTAAGCTTGAGAGGACCTAAATTCCAGGCTCAGCAGTGTGGAGTATCACTCTCTTTACTATTGCAAGTACCAAACAACAAAGAAGAAAAGAAAAAGAAAAGAGTAAGGTAATGAATAAAAAAGCCTCCAAAACTTCAAACATGGGGAGGAATCTTGAGCATTCTCTCTTCCCCTGCTGCCTTTAATGGAAATAATCAACAGGAATGCTAGATGATTACAGTATATTTTTTCTCTGTGGGAGAGGAAGATTATGTACTCAGAACCATAAAGCATTTTGCTTGCAAAATTAATTCAAATTGACTTGCATGGGAACACTATCACATGAATTGAAAACAGCTGAAGGATTGTTTAAAAAAAAAATCATGATAAACAGCAATCAAACCACTGAAACAAATACCTGGGTTTTGGCCCCTGGGACCTCTGTAAAGCCCAGTCTTATTTACCATATTCATTAATGAAGAAAAGAGTAAACAAAATAAACAAAAAACACACATTGTTTTCATATATGGAAACTGGTGCAAATACTAATGAGAATAAAGAATTATTTTATTTTTTTCTTTTTCAGGTGGAAAATGACTTTAAGCCCAGGTCTTATACAGACTGTATCACTTGGCAAAGAAACAGCAAAGCAGATATATAGAAATATCTTTCCACAGAGAAGGGGAAAGGAAGATGTTAAGATCAATACAAGAAATGTTTGAATTGCACTGGGAAATGGCTGTTGATGCAAGGATGTACGTGGGTGCTCCCATCATACAAGGGGTTATAATAACTTGTAGATGACTTTTAGAAATCACCTGAAAATCTTTGTTCACATTTACGTCTCCTCTTTGTTACACAGAAAAATTGTGTGTGTGTGTGTGTGTGTGTGGGGGGGGCTATCTATAAAAGGAACAAATCAGAAGAATTAAGAATGTGTGGACACAGCTAGGCAAGTTGATGAGGGTGGATATTATAACTACACACATTATAACATAGAGATAAACAAATAACAGATGTAGTTGATATGGAAGGAAACAGAAGATTTTCACAGCATGAGTTCTAACAGGTAGGTACAGACTTAGTCTTAGAAAGTACACTTTCCAAAAGAAGTAATATTTAAGCTGTGATCTAAAGGACGAAGCTTTAACTAAGTGGGGTGAGGGTAAAGAGAAGGGATTAAAAACAGGATATCATAGACAGAAGTCACTTTCCAGGTTATATTTATAAAATCCCATATAATGTGGGGAAAGTGTTTTGGGAGACTCTAAAGAAGATTAACTTGAATTATTTTATATTGACTGTGAGTTACAATCAGAATGATACATAGTGAACAAATAATAAAAGTATATCTCATTCCTACTTTTATGGAATACATGGTGACTATAACAGGAACTCTGGTAGCATAGTGCCTAAGACACTTGACTGCTAACCAGAAGGCTGGTGGTTCAAATTCACCAACTACTCCTTAGAAGGAAGGTTGGGCAATCTATTTCCGTAGTGATACCTAGCCTCAGAAACCCAAGGAGAGATCGCTATGAGTCAGATCCAACTTAACTAATTCATTCAATATGTTTGCATATATCAAAGAGTAACTACAACATTTATTTTACATGAAGAAGCATATCTGGACATTTAAAGAATTTCCCTCATAATTGTTGTTATGGATTGAGTTGTGTCCTCAAAAAATATGTGTTGCAATTTATGCCTATGGTTATAATCTCATTTGGGAATGGTTGTTCTTTGATATGTTTTTAAGTCAGGATTAGTGCAGGGTGTGTCTTAAGTCAATCATTTTTGAGATATAAAAGATATTAAACAAGCAAGGGAGCTAGCAGTGATAGGGTAAGACAGATGCCAAGACACACGGAGATCTCCAAGGAAGCAGGGACCCAAAGCCCAAAAAACAAGGGATCTTCCTTCAGAGAGAGGAGGGAGAAAAAACCTTTCCAAGTCTTCTAAATTGTGAGTTTATTAAAGCCATCTACTTGTGATATTTCCATTATAGTAGCACTCAATAACTAACACAATTGCTGAGTTTCCATGTGGGAAATCTAAATGCAGAATTCTGCTTCTTCAAGACTTCAAAGTATGCTTAAAGACTGTCTTGAATTCCTTAAATTATTTATCTTAATTACCGTATGTGTTGGGTGGTATGCTTTTGTTTTTCTTAAAAAAAAAAAAAAAATGAATAAAAGCCACTTGATATCAGGCTGGGTTCTTCATTATACTGGCATTTGCATTATATAGTATAATAGTCATTCCCTGTAGGCTCATTTTCCATCATTGTCCAAATAAAGAGCTTTACTACATCTAGTAATGTGTTCTTTTTTACCCACTTCAGCATTACTTTAATCTTTATTAGTCTCTCTGTGCTCAGTGTGAACCTCGGTGCTTGTCATTATCTTCCTTCACATTCAATATGAAGCAATGCCAAATTCAAGTTCTGGCAATACCCACTGTGAGCATAACCAAAACGAAACAAATAAGTAGTTCAAATATTGCTCCTCATTCTTTGCCTTCAATTTTCAGGAAATAGAATCATATATCAAACCTTCTCCCTACTTTTTGCAAAAACTTAGAGGAGAAAGTACAGCTCATTTTTCTTGATTTTGGTGAATCAGCATACAACACTAATGATATATTCACAGGCCATTTTGAGTAATCTAAATCTTAGTTATTTTCAACTTCAAAATTTAAATATACTGTCTCTCTCAAAAAAATCAGAAAATACTAGAAAGTGACAATAAAACAAGAAAAGCTACAATCTACTGTTTTGAAGTCTCTAGTAACTAGGGCTATTGCTTTTAGTTTTTTCCCTTGAATAAGGGAAAATTACTCTCTCCATTTTAGTAGAAATATGACATAATAAGTCAATATTCTGAAATATACCTCAAATTAAAGAATTATTATGAATGATCCTAATAGCTTCTAATATCAGCACAAGAAAAGACATCCGAATAATATTTATCCTCTTTCTTTGACTGGGAGGGAAATACAGCAAAAATAAAAGCAGAACGTGTGCTAGAACTCAGAAGTGAAGCTCAAGGGAATGTGGAGGTGTCCCCATGTGTGCTACAGGAAGTACAAAGAGCTCAGTGGGGAAAGAGCTAGTTCCACCAAAGCAAAGGAGGCAGGTGTATCTTGTGATCATTTCTAATAACAGTATATGGAAAAAAAAAAGTAACAATGGAATTTCTAAGATGTATGGACATAATCTGCTGTAAACAAACATGATAAACTTTAATATTACTCTCATAGGAGCAAGCCTTGAAAACACTTGCTAAAAATTCCCAGGAAAATATAACATTTACATCCTTTCTTAGACTATACAGACTAATCAATATAAAATGTTCTAGAAATTAACTGAAATTATTATAATTAGAAGGAAGCAAAATACATCTTCTGAGTGTATATAGATGATCTGGAAAACCTATGTCTATGAGTCTGACAGCACAAGAGCAGAAAAGAAAACTTTAAGTGAGAAAATATTTATTTCAGAATGAGTCTAAATGGTTGTGGTATTTAGGGTTGTATGTCAACATGGCTGGGCCTCATTTTGAGTGGCTGGGCAACTGGATGTAGTTATTCCCCATGGTGAGATTGGTAATTAACTCCATGGTGGAATCCACTGGAACAGCTGAGTAGCTGCTTTGGGATGTGTGCTGCTACCAGTATATAAGAAGCAACTTTGAGGAAGGTCTCCAGCTTGTTTTGACCCTCCATATAGCTGAGTCATTTTTCAGCACCCTGCCATGCTTTCTGCTAATCTTGGGACTCAAAATGGACTTGAATCAATGGCCTGCCGTGTGGTTTGGTAATGCTGGTACTCTGCCTTGTAACTTGTAGACCTTGGCTTTATCAGCTTCAGCAACCAGCAGCTGCCTGAGTAAAGAAAAGCCTCCAGCTTCAGTGGGCTGGAAACAAAAGGCAGAGATGAAGCCCAAGGTTGAGGGGCTTTCACCCAGCCCCTAGAGCCTGGCACTTTGAACTCAGACTTCTAGCCTCCAAACTGTAAGATAATAAACTCCTGTTTCTTTAACCCATCCCATTTGTGGGTCTGTTCTTGTCAGAGTGGCACTAGGTAATCAAAACATGGGTACACTGTTATTCAGCCAAATGATTGTGATAGAAAATTAGAGCTCTATTGCTATGAGGTTTGTACATCTATTTAAAAACTCCGTATCAGGGACTCTGCCATGTCAGTTCCTTCTGTGGGTCTCTCTCTTATTTTCTGATGACTGCTAGCGATCCTTGGATTTCCTTAGCTTTCTCCTTGTTTACATGTTATCAGTTCTTGTGTGTTTGTGTCTTTGTATCTCTTCTCCCAGACAGGCAACACTCTGAAGGTATAAGATATAGGGCATACCCTATTCCGCTATGATCTCATTAATATTAGAAAAGAAAAAAAAACATATTTTCAAAGGGTCGAATTCACAGATACAGAGGTTAATACTTCAACATATGTTTTGGGAGAATATAATTCTATCCTAACCCCTGATATTAATATGTTATTTTATATATATTATATATATAGAGAGATATATAGGTAGATAAATATAGATTATATATATATATGTATATAGATAGATAGATAGATGGAGATATGTCTTTATATACATATATAAGGGATCTCTGGTGGCATAGTGCCTAAGGCATTTGACTGCTAACTAGAAGGTTGGAGGTTCAAACCCACCAGCCACTCCTCAGAAGGAAGATTTGGCAATCTACTTCCGTAGTGATACTGCCTGTCCTGTGACTTGGAGGCTACTTGACGGCACATAACATCAACAACAACAACAAATACACACACACACACACACACATACATATATAAACCAAACAAAAACCCAAACTCACTGCCATTGAGTCGATACCAACTCATAGTGACCCCCTTTGGATTTCCAAGGCTGTACATCTTTACAGAAATAGATTGCCCAGTCTTCTTTCTATGGTGGCTGGTGGATTTGAACCACCAACCTTTGGTTAACATTCAAACACCTTAGGCACTACGCCACCAGAGCTCCTTATATATATATATATATA
>NW_006922001.1:1549341-1561186 GCF_000298275.1 Orycteropus afer afer | reverse complement strand
TATATATATATATATACACACACAAACACACACACACATATTTAATGAGCAACTTTTTCCAAATTTATTTGTTCTAATTTTCTGACTCAATCATTTGGCTGAATAACAGTAGACCCATTAGACTCCTTCTAAAACAATGTTTTTGCACTTAAGGTTTTTTTCTCTCTGACCTTTTACTGTCAGAATTGTAATTTTTTAAATGAATTATATATGTATATCATTAAAAAATGGCATAGCTATCGATGATGTTAACATTAAAAACAGAGAAGTTCCTTTAGTGGAGCTTAATGAATATGATATACAAATATGATTAATATGAGTGGAATCTAGTTATTATAGTTTGTGTTATGGCATTAAAATGTAAAATGCAGAAAAATTTTATATTTTAATTATATGTATTATTAATTAGTAATACACTTGACTGCTTACCAGAAGGCTGGTGGTTCAAATCCACCAACCACTCCTTGGAAGGAAAGTTGGGCAATCTACTTCCATAGTGATACCACCTCAGAAACCCAAGGAGGGGTCACTATGAGTCGGATCAGACTCCACAGCACAAAACAACAACAACAACAACAATACATTATTAATTAATTATGTTATATTTAAGTATGTTATACTTTGGATACTTACTTTCTTTAAGATATAATTGTAAATTTTTTTCTTCCACAAAATTTCTACTTCTAAAAGCAACCACATCATACTTATACCCTTACAGATTCCTGTCAAACTCCTTCTAAGTAACTTCTAAGTGAAAGCAGGAGAAAAACACAAGCTAAATTCAAAAGGAATATGATGCATATTTTTAGGCTTCTAAAAATTAATTTAAAACCACCATATTAACTATCTATTCAGAAAGTATATTTAAAATATTTAGGCAATAAATCATTTGTGGTTTGTGAAAAAACGTAGAGTGTAAAATATATACATATAGATTACTGTGGACAAATGTTACTCAGCTATCTATCTCTAAATAAGTGATGAGTGGATAGATTGGAGAGATAAAAGGATGTAGGAAGTAGGGAAGAAAGGAAAAGATTAAGAAATGGAGGAAGGAATAGAAGAAGAAAGAAAATAAAAGAACAGATTATGAGAATATATAACATGATTTTGGCACTAGCTATATGTCAATGACATGTTTCTTTTAGGTTATTTTCTAATATCTTAACAGTCTATATTACAGTATTGTTTCCATGAATTCAACCATAATTTTTATCAATGAAAAGAAACACCAAATTGATAAAATAAGAGACTACACACTGAGATGAGGTTGTTGACATATAAATAAAAATAAATTAGAATAATTATTACAACTTATTTTACTTCCATAATAAAATTTTGTTAGTTAAGGACTGATTTACACGTTTTGTTTTCTCATGAATTGGAAACAAAATTTAAAATTTTTGGTTATTTTTGTCATTAATATGACCATATTTGCTAAAAATATATTCTATTATTCAAATTAGCCTTCAAAATCATATGAAATATTATTAATGTTTATAATTTTCAAAAATTATTTGATATGGAAACTACATGGTAAGGAGCTCTGGTGGTGTAGTGCCTAAGGCATTTAACTGCTAACTAGAAGCCTGGTGGTTCAAACTCACCAACTATTACTCCTCAAAGAAAGATTGGGCAATCTACTTCTGTAGTGATACCACCTCGGACACCCAAGGAAGGGTTGCTATGAGTCAGATCCGACTTGACAGCAGTGAAATTTTGTTTGGTTTAGGTGTAAGTGTAATTATTCAATTGTTTAATTTTTTTTTCATAAAATGCAGTTTTGAAAATATTATGTGTCATTGCTATAAGGTAGTTGTATGATAAGTTTGCATAGTTTAAATAGAAAATTAGTATAATGTTAAAATGTTAAAGTTATTCAGAAATAAAGAGACTTCTATAAAAGTTTGCATTGTTTTTAATACAATAGTTATAGTATATATCCAATATTGTTCTCTACAATCCTTTTTTTTTTAATCATAGCATTTTATTTATGTTTTTAGTACTACTATTCAGTCCACTTTATATTATGGATGAGTTTTTAATTGACTGAAAGGTTATGAAAGTGTACTTTAAAAAAAATAATCTACATGGTAAGATTGATACCATGTTTCATACATTTAGATGTGTATTTTAAAAAATAATCCCTTAATTTACATCCCCAAAACTTTATTTTTCTACTTCTGTAGTGATACTGCCTTGGAAACCGAAGGATGGGTCACTATGAGTCGAGTCCTACTTGATGGCACATAACAATAACAACAAATATTTAAAGAACTTATTATTTAAAAATTGTTGATAATAAAATTCTTCCATAGAAAACATCTTTTCTGAAAAGTTATAAGAAAAATTTGAAAATTGAAAGAAAAAACTATTAAATAATGACTGAGTTATAATCTGAGAAATTCTTACAGTAGAATTTAAAAGAATTTCTTAAAATCTTTTTTTTTGCTTTAATATAGTGAACGAAATAAAAATGAATAGGTCCCAATATTGAATCAACACAGTTCATAATAGATACATTAGCTTTTATATCCAGTATTTCATTACTTATATAACCATAAGTATGGAAATCAGCAGCAAATCAAATTCTCTCCTTTTATAGAAACTTATTCAGAAAATTAGTTGGTTTCTTCAGTCAAAACTCTCCTGAATGCTAACTATGTCCATGTAGAGAAACATTCATAGAGAAAAAGTAGTTCAATACCCCTGCCCCACAATGCACACACACACATTTGTTTCTTTTTCTAAATCAAAGGTAGTTTGAGTTTTTCCCTACCTATCCTCCTTCCTCCCTTAACAGGTCCAGGTCATATTTTACCCTGTGTGATATTTAGCATGTTGACTACTCAGGTGGCTTTAGTTTTAGGAAATGTGTCAAAAAAAACTTACCCCATTTTTTGGAAAAGCAATCCATCCCAGATCCCCCATGACAGTACGTGAATCCAGTAAGTTCACTGAAAGAGAAAGAACAGAGAACTCAGTGGTATATATAAATATATATGTATATAAACTAATATACATATATGTACATATATTTATTTAAAAAAAAAGAACACTGCCATTGAGTTGATTCTGACTCATAGTGACATGCATTGGGTTTCCAAGGAAATACATCTTTACAAAAGTAAATTGCCTCATCTTCCTTCTGCAGAGAGTCTAGTGGGTTTGAGATACCACTTTCTGGTTAGCAGTCTAATGCCTTAGGCATTGCACCACCAGAGCTCCTTCCTTTACAGAAAAAAATAAATAAATAAAATAAAATAAATAAATATATACATACATTGTTATTTTGATAGTTTTATTAAAGGTGCATATTGTTTTCAAGATTGGAACTAAATTACACATCCATTATTATGAATAAAAGGAGCTCTGGTGCCACTGTGGTTAAGGCATTAGGCTACAACCAAATGGTAGGTTGTTCAAAACCATCAGAGACTCCATGGGAAGAAAATGAGGCAATCTACTTCCATATATAAATGTTTTACAGTTTTGGAAACACAATGGGGGAAGCTTTGAGTTGCAATCCACTGGATAGCAGAGAGGTTTTAATGGGTATAAGAGGAATGGCATCACATCTATCATCACAAAGAATGTTTTGAGATCTATTCTGAAGTATAATGCTGTCAGTGATAGGTTATTATCTATATGCCTACAAGGAAGACCAGTTAATATTATTATTCAAATTTATGCACTAATCAATAAAGCCAAAGAGGAAGAAATTGAACATTTTTAACAACTTCTGTTGTTAAAAATTGACACAACATTCAACCAAGATATATTGATTATTACTGGTGATTGGAATGCAAAAGTTGGAAATAAAGTAGAATCACTGGTAGCTGGAATATATGGCCTTGGTGATACAAATGATACCGGAGATCATCTGGTAGAATTTTGCAAGACCAATGACTGATTCATTGCAAATACCTTTTTTCAACAACCTAAGCAGCAGCTACATACATGGACCTTGCCAGATGGAATACCACAGGCATCAGATTGACTGTATATGTGGAAAGAGGTCATGGAGAAACTCAATAACTTTAGCCAAAACAAGGCCAGGAGCTGACTACGGAACAGACCATCAACTGCTCATATGCAAATTCAAGTCGAAGTTGGCAACATTAAATTCAGTCCATGAGAGCCAAAGTATCAACTTGATTATATCTCATCTGAATTTAGAGACCATTTGAAGAACAGATTTGACACACTGAATACCAATGACCAAAAACAGATGAATTGTGAGACAACGTAAAGAACATCATAACATGAAGAAAACAAAAGCTCATTACAAAGACAGGAAAAGGAGAAAAGATCAGAAGGATGTCAGAAGAGACTCTGAAACTTGTTTTTGAATGGAGAGCAGCTAAAGCAAATGAAGAAATAACAAGATAAAAGAGCTGAACAGAAGATTTCAAAGAGCATCTCAAGAAGACTAAGTCAATTATTATAATGAAATGTGCAAATACTTGGAGTTAGAAAACCAAAAGAGAAGACAATGCTCGGCATTTCTCAAGCTGAAAGAACTGAAGAAAAATTCAAGCCTCAAGCTGCAATATTGAAATATTCCATGGGCAAAACATTGAACAATAGAGGAAACATCAAAAGAACAGGGAAGGAATATAAAGAGTTACTGTACCAAAAACAACTGCTAGATCTTCATCCATTTCAGAAAGTGGCATATGGTCAAGAACCAACAGTATTGAAGTAAGAAGTTGAAGCTGTACTGAAGGATTAGCAAAAAAGCAAGGCTACAGAAACTGATGGGATACTCATTGAGATGTTTCAACAAACGGATGCCATGCTGGAGGCATTGTTTGTCTATGCCAAGTAATTTGGAAGACAGTTACCTGGCCAATTGACTGGAAGAGATCCATATTTGTGCCCATTCCAAAGAAAGGTGATGCCACAGAATGTAGAAATTATTGAACAATATCATTACTATCACACACAAGTAAAATTTTGCTGAAGATAATTCAAAAACGGTTGCAACAGTATATTGACAGGGAATGTCCAGAAATGCAAGGTGGATTCAGGAGAGGACATGGAATGAGGGACATAATTGCTGATGTCATATAGTTCTTAGAGGAAAGCAAAGAATATCAGAAAAAAACGTTTACTTATGTTTTATTGACTAGGCAAAAACATTTGACTGTGTGGATCATAACAAATTATGGATAACATTGAGAAGAATGGCAATTCCAGAACACTTAATTGTTCTTATGAGGAACCTGTACATAGACCAGGAAGCTGTCATTCAGCCAGAACGAGGGAATACTGGATGATTTAAAATCAGGAAGGGAGTATCCAGGGTTGTATCCTTTTACCATACTTATTTAATCTCTATCCTGAGCAAATAATCCAAGAAGCTGGACTATATGAAGAAGTACATGGCATCAGGTTTGGAGGAAGAATCATTAACAACCTGCAATATGCAGACAATACAATCTTACTTGCTAAAAGTTAAGATGACTTGAAACACTTATTGATGCAGATTAAAGACTACAGCCTGCAGTATGGATTACAACTGAACATAAAGAAAATAAAAATCCTCTACAACTGGACCAATAAGCAGCATCAAGCTAACTGGGGAAAATATTGAAGTTGTCAAAGATTTTATATTACTTGGATCCACAATCAACACCAATGGAAGTAGCATTCAAGAAATCAGACATCATTTGATATATAATCCTTTTATTGACATTTTACAATAGTGAACTAATACAATATTTGTCGTTCTGTGATTGACTTATATCACTCAGCATAATGTCCTCCAAGTTCTTCCACATTATATGGTGTTTTTCAGATTCTACATTATATATGGAAACATTCTTTCTTGATTGGTTACCAGGGATGGGAAGGGAGAGGAGGGAACACTACTAGATAGGTTGAGACAAGTATTGATTTGGGTGAAGGGAAAGGCAATATACCAAAAGCGAATGACTGACATAATAACAAAGATAAACCTTTTTACATATGTAATATTGTGTTATAAGTTATAACAAACATTAACCTACAGATAAAAAGATGAGTAGAAAGTTTGAGTGATCAGGTATGTCTAGCAAAAGAGACTATATCCATGACTGTATATAAGGTTGGCAGATGATATTTCTATGTATATATTTGTATGTGATATAAGAATGTCTATATAACTAGAACTAACAGGGGGCAAATTTATGATAACTTCTTAAGCACAGTCAATCACCCTGATGGAGCAGGATGTTGGACTTATGGGGTCAGGACCATTGTCACAGTGGACATCTAACTCAATTGGTATAACATACTTCACAATAACATTGTTCTACATCCTACTTTGATGAGTATGGACTGGGGTCTTAAAAGATTACAAGCAGCCATCTAGATGCAACAGTGGTTCTCTCCTCATCCAGAGCAAAGAAGAATGAAGAACACCAAAGATGCATGGAAAGAATTAGTTCAAGGGACTAGTGGACCAGGAAAACCTCTGAATCTATGACCATGAAACCAGAAAAAATAGATGGTGCCCAGCTACAACCGTCAACATCTTGGAGATGGATCAGTCCAGGAGATACTGCACAGAGTGGGATAACAAAGTGGCATACAACTCAAAATCATTAAAAAAAAAAAAAAAAGAAAGAAGAAGACCAGATTTACTGGTCTTATAGACCCTAGTAAGACCCCCAAGACTATGACCCTAGTTACCCTACAGATCTGGAGTTGAACTCACTCCTGTGGCTTCCAGCCAAACAATGGATGGGCACATAGAGTGAACATCTACATCAGGTAGATACACTCTTTAAGATGATTAGTCAAGGGAGAACAGAAGGGCAGTATTGCACAGGGAGATAGCTCAGGGGCAGGAATGCAGAGGAAAGAAAAACACAGTAAAGAAGTAACAACAGGGTAGAAACGGGAAGAGAGCTGTTACGAGCTGTTACATTGTGAGGAATTGTAGCCGATATCACGAAACAAAATGTGTATACACTGCTGTTTGGAAAATGAATTTGCTCTGGAAACTTTCACTCAAATTATAATAAAAATTAAGAAAAAAAAAAGAGAAAAAAATCAGACATCATATTTACACTTGGCAAATCTGCTGTAAAAGATCTCTTAAAAATGTTGAAGAATAAAGATGCCACTTTGAAGACTAAGGTGTACCTAACCCAAGGCATGGTATTTTCAATAGCTTCATATGCATGGGAAAGCTGGCCAATGAATAAGGAAGACCAAAGAAGAGTTGAAACTTTTGAGTTGTGGTGTTGACAATGAATACCAAAAGTACTATGGACTGGATAGAAGAATGAACAAAGGTATCCTGGAAGAAGTGCAGCCAGAATGCTCCTCAGAAGCGAGAATGGCCAGACTTTGTCTCATCTACTTTTGTCATGTTGTCACAAGAGACCATTCCCTGGAGAAGGATAAGCTTGGTTAATTGGAGAGTCAGAGAAAAACGGGAAGACCTGCAATGAGATGGATTGACCCAGTTGCTGCAATAATGGGCTCAAATATAGCAAAGATTGTGAGAATAGCTCACCACAAGGAAATGTTCCTTGTGTTCTACATAAGGTCATTATGATTCAGAGAGGACTAGATTGCACCTAACAACAACAAAAACAATTTAAGAACATATTATTTGGATTAAAGAAAACAAATGATTTTTAACAAACATTGGGAGAACAATTACAACCAAAAATATATAAATTAGCCATTATCCTAGGTGGTTTTGTGCCAAACAGTAATAAAGAAAAAAATTAATACAAAGAAAAATAAATAAAGGAAGAAACAAATAAAGGCCTAGAAAGAGTGGTCCATGCTTCCTTCCTTTTTTTTTTTTAAGTATCTAGGTGTCAGGATTAAGCTACAGACAGAAAATTATAGCTAAACATATTTTATTTTGTTATGGAAAGCTGTTAGAAAACTATTGACATAATATATATTAACCAGCAGTAAGCTATTACAAAATTGTGACTTTTTTTGTGGCATTCACAGAAATCTGTAATCCAAACTACAAGTTTAATTAAGAAATAAATCTACACATCTTTAACCAAGCCAAGGAAATTATAGCAGCTCTCGGGGCTGTTGCTATATTTAAGGGTCCACTGCATTCCCCACAGGTATCTTTGACTTAGATGAAGCGATAGTTTAAAATGTGCTTAATACAGAACTGTCAGCTGTACTTTTAAAAAGTAGACTTCATTTATGATGGAAATTTTAAGACATTTGCAAATCTTCAGGATGGTAGTCTGAATACCATCATGGAAAAAATGCCATGACTGAGTACACAAGGGTGTACACACACACACACACACACACACACACAGAGTTTACATTTCAACAACTTCATCCACTCTCTTGGAAAAATCAAACTAGCTTAAAAGGTGCTGTTTAGTGTATATGATTTAGATTTGGATCAAAGATCATTTTTTTTTTCTTAAGTTTTGTGTATGAATTAAATATATGTACTCAACTGAACCACCTTGAATGAGCATGGCAATAAATGGAGAAAAAAATTGAAGTTGTCAAAGATTTCATATTACTCAGTTCCACAATCCACACCCATGCAAGCAGTAGTAAAAAATTAAATGATGAATTGCACTGGGCAAATCTGCTGCAAAATATCTCTTTAAAATGCTGAACAACAAAGATGTTTCTTTGACTAAAGTACACCTAACCCAAGCCATGATCCAACCAAGATCCAAAAGGAAAGCTACTAGATTATCTGAGATACAGGTACTGAAACATCCTTAAATTATATTAAAGGCCACCTATTCAAAACAGATTATATTTGCAAGTGAAAGCCTGGGGTAAAGATATAATAGTTGACAGGCTGAGAAACATGTCATGGTACTTTAATAAGATAATATAAGACAAAAGAGCATGACATGTTTCACTGCACCATATAACATGAAAATTATTTAAATCTTATATAAATAATATACATTTAAACATTATTGTCCATCATTTTATTTCACAATAGAACATATTATTGAAACACAAGTAGAATACATGTAAGCATATAAATCTTAAAATTCAAGTTAATGATGTTGTTGTTGTTGTTAGATGCCGTCAAATTGGCTCTGACTCATAGCAACCCTATGTACAATGAAATGAAACACTACCTGGTCCTGCACTAGCCTCACAACATTTGCAATAACTGAGCCCTCTGTTACAGTCACTGTATCAATCCATCTCCTTGAGAATCTTCCCCTTTTTTGTTGACCATTGACTTTACTAAGCACAACATCCTTCTCCCACATGGCCTAAGTAGGTGAAATGAAGTCTGGCCATTCTAGCTTCCAAGAAGCATTACAGCTGCACTTCTTCCCAGACAGATGTGTTCCTTCTCCTCACATCTATGGTACTTTCAGTATCTTTTGCAAACACCAAAACTCAAAAGCATCAACTCTTCTTCAGTCTTCTTTATTCATTGTCCAGCTTTCCCATACATATGAGGCTACTGAAAATACCATGCTTGGGTTAAGTATACTTTAGTCAAAGAGACATCTTCTTTGTTCAGCACTTTAAAGAGATGTTTTGCAGCAGATTTTCCCAGTGCAACACATCATTTGTTTTTTGACAGCTGCTTGCATGTCTGTTGACTGTGGAACCAAGTAATATGAAATTTTTGGCAACTTACTTTCTCTCCATTTATTGCAGTGATGCTTATAGGTCCAGTTGTGAGGATTTTCATTTTCTTTATTTTGAGGTGTAATCCATACTGCAGACTGTAGTCTTTAATCTTCAACAGTAAGTGCTTCAAGTCATCTTCACTTTCAGCAAGCAAAGTTGTGTTGTCTGCACATCATAGGCTGTTAATGAGTCTTCCTCCAATCCTGATGCCACATTCTTCTTCATAAAGTCCACTTTCTTGGTTTCTTTGTTCAGCATTCAGATTGAATAAGAATGGTGAAAGGATACAACCCAGACACATTCCAATCCTGATTTTAAACCCTGTGTTATCCCCTTATTCTGTTCAAATGACAGCCTCCTGGTCTATGTACAGTTTCCTCATGAGCACAACTAAGTGTTCTGGAATTCCCATTCTTCTCAATGTTAATGATAATTTGTTATAATCTGCACAATTTAATATTTTTGCATATTCAATAAAACACAGGTAAATATCTTTCTGATAGTCTTTGCCTTCAGCCAAGAGCCATCTGACATCACCAATGATATACCTCATTCAACATCCTCTTCTGAATCCAGCTTGCATCTCTGGAACTTCCTGTCAATATACTGCTACAACCATTTTTGAATTATCTTCAGTAAGATTTTAGTTGCATGTGATATTAATTATATTGTTTGATACTTTCCACAGTCTGTGGGATCACCTTTCTTTGGAATAGGCACACATATGCATTTTTCCAGTCAGTTGGTCATGTAGCTGTCTTCCAAATATCTTGGCATAGATGAATAAGTGCCTTCAGCGTGGCATCTGTTTGTTGAAACATCTCAATGGGTATTCCATCATTTTCTAAAACCTTGTTTTCTGCCAGTTCCTTCAGTGCAGCTTCAACTTCTTCCTTCGGTACCACTGGAGTTGGAAGAAGGAAGGGGCTATCTACTTCTCAAAGAATTGGCTAGTGAAAACCTTAGGAATAGCAGTGAAACATTGTCTGATATATTACTTGAGGACTTTATGAATAGCCCTGAAACACTGTCCAATATAGTGCTGGAAGATGAGCCCCTCAGGTTGGAAGACACTCAAAATATGACTGGTGAAGAACTGCCTCCCCAAAGTAGAGTCAACTGTAATGACATGAATGAAGTAAAGATTTCAGGACCTCCATTTGCTGACAAGGCATGACTCAAAATGGAAAGAAACAGCTGCAAAAATCCATTAATTATTGGAACACAGAATGTATGAAGTATGAATCTCAGAAAATTTGAAGTTGTTAAACATGAAATGGATGACATAAAGATCAATATTCTTGGCATTACTGAGCTAAAATGGACAGATTTTGGCCATTTTGAATCAGACAACCATATCATCTACTATGCCAGGAATGGCAAATTGAAGGGGAATGACATGGCATTCATTGTCACAAATAATGTTTCCAGATCTATCCTGAAGCACAATGCTGTCAGTGATAGGATAATATCCATACACCTACAAGGAAGACAAGTTAATACTACTATTATTCAAATGTATGCACCAACCACCCAAGCCAAAGATGAGAAAATTGAAGATTTTCACCAACTTCTACAGTCTGAAATTGACCAAACATGCAAGCAAGATGTGCTGATTACACTGGTGATTGGAATCCAAAACTAGGAAATAAATAAGAATTATTAGTATTTGGAAAGTATAGGTTGGTGACAGAAATAATATTGGAGATCACATGATAGAATTCAGCAAGACAAACAACTTATTCCTTGAAAATATCTTTTTTCAACAACATAAATGGCAGCTATACATGTAGACTTTGCCAGATACAATATACAGGAATCAGATCGACTACATTTGTGGAAGTTGGAGATGGAGAAGCTCAATATCTTCAACCAAAACAAGACCAGAAGCTGACTGTTGCTGAAGCTTACCATCAATTACTAATATGCAAGTTCAAGATGAAGCTGAAGGCAACCAGAACAAGTCCAGGGGAGCCAAAATATGAACTTGATTATATCCTACCTGAATCCAGAAACCATTTAAAGAATAGATTTGACACATTTGATGCATTGAGCACCAGTAATTGAAAATCAGATGAATTTTGCAATGACATCAAGAGCATCATCCATGAAGAAAGCAAAAGGTCATTAAAAAGACAGAAAAGGGAGGTGGGACAAGATGGCGGACTAGGCAGAAGGATTGCACAGACCCTCTTCAACAAAGAAAAGGGAAACCAATTAACACAGACACAGAAGATAA
>NW_006922001.1:1528147-1540572 GCF_000298275.1 Orycteropus afer afer | reverse complement strand
AAGAGACTCTGAAACTTGATACAGAGAGTAGTTAAAGCAGGTGAAAGAATCAACAAGATAAAAGAGCTGAACAGAAGATTTCAAAGAGCAGCTTAAAAAGATAAAATGAATCATTAAAATTAAATCAATTAAAATCATTAAAATGTGCAAAGACCCGGAGTTAGAAAACCAAAAGGAAAGGAGACTCTTGGCATTTCTCAAACTGAAATAACTGAAATAAAACTTCAAACCTCGAGTTGCAGTGTTGAAAGATTCTATGGGCAAAATATTGAATGATGCAGGAAACATCAAAGGAAGACGGAAGGAATACACAGAGTCACTGTCCCAGAAAGAACTGGTTGATGTTCAAGTTAGTAGTCTACAATAATATTAGTAATATTAAGTATATCAACAAATTAAATGTATGGAATAGATATATCCAGAATATCCACATATTCATGTCATATAGATAGATAGATATAGATATATATATATATATATATGTGTGTGTGTGTGTGTGTGTGTGTGTATACATATTGTACAATATACTTGTATGTTTCCTTACTAAATTGTGAGCTCTTGATTAAAAAAAATCATATCTCTATAAATCGGTTCCAACTCATAGCAACTGGTCCTTGGGTTTCTGAGGCCTTATTTCTATGGAAGTAAAGGAAGCTTTGCCACTGGTGATTCAAAAGCCAGAATGGTCTACGAGGATGGACAGGTTTCAGTAGATTTCATGGACTAAGAAGAAGGACCTGGCAATGTATTTCTAAAAAAAAATTGGCCACTAGACCAATGTCTGATATAGTGCCAGAAGATGAGAACCTCAGGAGGATGGAAGGTGATCAAAACATAAATAGGAGGTGCTGACTCCTCATTATAGAGTCACCCTTAATGATGTGGCTGTAGTGAAGCTTTTGGGACCTCTATTTGTTGATGTGGGATGACAACATCCATTAATAATCAGAACATGAACATATAAAGTATAATCTAGAGAATCTGGACATTAAATTGTAAATGATGAAATGGAGCACTTAAAGATAGATATCATAGGCATTAGTAAGCTGAAAAAGAATTGCATTGGCCATTTTGAATAAGACAGTCACATTCTATTATGCCAGGAATGAAAAATTGGAATGGAATGGTGTTGCACTCATTATCAAAAAGAACATTTCAAGATCTATCCTGAAGTGCAATGCTGTCAATGACAGGACAATATCCACATATGTACAAGAAAGACCAGTTAATATGAATTTTATTCAAATTTATGTACCAATCACTAATGCCAAATATGAAGAAATTGGAGATTTTTGCCAAATTTAGCAATCTGAAATTGATCAAACATGCAATCAAGATGTAATGATAATTACTGGTGATTGGAATATGAAAATTGGAAACAAAGGAGAAGGAGAAGTAGTTGGAAAATATGGTCTTGGTGATGTAAATGACCCCATGGATCACACAACATAATTTTGTAAGACCAACAACCTATTATTTAGAAATACCTTTTTTCAACAACATTAATGGAACCTATACATGGGCACCTAATCAGATGGAACACACAGGAATAAAATCAACTACATCCGTTAAAGAGTGAATGGAAAAGTTCACTATTGTATGTCAGAATAATGCCAGGGCTGACTGCAAAACAGACCATCAATTGGCCATAGGTAAAATCAAGTTGAACATGAAGAAAATTAAAACAAGTTCTCAAGAGGAAAAGTTTGACTTTAAGTATATTGCACCTGAATTTAGGGACAATATCAAGAACACATTTGATGCATTACACAGTAATGCTCAAGCACTAGGCAAGTTGTGCAATAGCATCAAGAAAATCATCTACGAATGAAGACAAAGGTCATTAAAAAACAGGAAAGAAAGAAAAGACCAAAATGGAGTCAGAAGATACTCTGAAACTTGCTCTTGAACATACAATACCTAAAGTGAATGGATGAAATTATAAAGAAAATGTGCTGAACAGAAGATTTCAAATAATGGCTTGATAAGAAATTAAAGTATTATAATGAAGTGTGCCAAGACCTGGAGTTAGCAAACCAGAAAGGAAGAACACATTTCGCATTTCTCAAGTTGAAAGAATTGAGGAAAGAAGTTAAGCCTTTAGTCGCTTATTGAAGGATTTTACAGGCAAAATACTGAATGACAAAGGAAGCATCAAAAGTTGATAGAAATAATACACAATTACTGTACCAAAAATAATTGGTCAATGTTCATCAATTTCAAGATCAAGAACCAACAGTATTGAAGGAAGAAGTATAAGCAGCACTCAAGGATTTGGCAAAAAACAGGGCTCCAGGAATTGAAGAAATGCCAATTCAGATGTTTCAACAAATGCATACAATGCTAGACATGCTTATTCATTTATGCCAAGAAATTTGGAGGACAATTTGGAAGATAATTATTTGGAAAATCAGCTAGAGAGATCCATATCTGAGCCCATTCCAAGAAAGGTGATTGAACAGATTGTGGAAAGTATTAAACAGTATCAATAACATCACATACAAGCAAAATTTTGCTGCAGATAATTCAAAAATTGTTGCAGCATACAACAGGGAAGTTGCAAAAATTAAAATTGGATTCAGAAAAGGATGTGTAATGAGGAATATCACTGCTGATGTCAGATGGAGAATATTAGAGAATAGCAGAGAGATATTTACCTGTGTTTTATTGACTATGCAAAGATATTTGACTGCACAGATTATAACAAATTATGGATACAATTTTTAACAATGGGAATTCCAATTGAGCTTGATGTCCCCTGCGACTATGGTCCTGAGCCCACATGTTCAACTACTTGTTCCCTCTGGGTAGCTGGAACCACTGAGACTATGGACCCTAGCTGCCCTTCAGGTCTGGATTTGAATTCACATTTGTGGCTTCCAGCCAAACAAGACAGGCATATGAGTTGAACATTTACCTAAGGTAGATACACTCCTTGGAGAGATCAATCATGGGAGAAAGAGGGCTATTTAAGCACAGGGAGACAGCTCAGGGGGGCAGGATAAACAACAAAAAGAGAGAGAATTCCAGAATACTTAATTATGCTCATGTGGAATCTGTACATAGACCAATACTTAGTTATTCTAACATGACAAGGCAGATACTGCATGATTTACAATCAGGAAGTGTGTGTGCCAGGGCTGTATCCTTTCAGTCTATATGCAGAGTAAATAATCCAAAAATGTAGAGCAAATGAGGAAGAATGTGGCATCAGAATTGGAGTTGACTCATTAACAACCTGAGATAGGCAGGTAACACAACCTTGCTTGTTGAAAGTGGAGAGCACTTGAAACACTTATTGACAAAGATGAAAGACTACAGACTTCAGTATAGATTACACGTCAAAATCCTCTCAATCAGAGCAGTAAGCAACATCATAATAAATGGAGACAAGATTGAAGTTATGAAGGATTTCATTTTACTTGGATCCACAAACACCACCATAGAAACTGGAGTTAGGATATCAAAGGACATTTTGCACTGGCCAAATCTACGGCAAAAGATATTATTAAAGTGTTAAAGAATGAAGATATAACTTTTAGGACTAGGGTTTGCCTGATCTAAACCATGTATTTTCAATCACCTCATATGCATGTGAAAGCTGGACAACAAATAAGGAAGCCTTATGAAGATGTGACATCTCTGAATATGATTCTGACAAAATATATTGAACACATCATGGACTGCCGTAAAAACAAACACATTTGTCTTGGAATAAGTACAGTCAGAATGCTCCTTAGTAATGATATGACAAGACTTCATCTCATGAACTTTGGATATGCTATCAGTAGGGACCAGTCCCTGGGGAAGGTCATCATACTTGATAAAGAAGAGGGTCAGTGAAAAAGAGGAAATCTCTCAACCAAATGGATTGACACAGTGGCTAAAAATGAAATGAATATAGCTTTGATTGTGAGGATGGCTTCTGTTGTACACTGGGTCACTATAAGTCAGAACTGACTCGACAGCACCTACCAACAACAGTAACATATAATATCTGCATTTTCTTCAACTTATTACCATCATATTAACTTTATAGAATAATAAAATAAATAATTAACTGAATTCTAACGTTCTAAC
Source organism: Orycteropus afer afer (assembly GCF_000298275.1). Taxonomy (NCBI): domain Eukaryota; kingdom Metazoa; phylum Chordata; class Mammalia; order Tubulidentata; family Orycteropodidae; genus Orycteropus; species Orycteropus afer. The sequence goes on along the minus strand of NW_006922001.1, from coordinate 1,536,492 downwards.
AGAAAGTATAACCTCACTGGAAAACTATTTTTTAAAGTAACAAAACAAAACAAAAAAACCAGAACTCTTCCACTACCCACTGACCTTGCAAATCCCGGCAGTCTCTTCTATAAATCTAATTTTTCAGTTATATTCATACTCTTGTCTCTTTATTGTTGGAATTTCTGGTTTCCATGGGAATAAGACTGCATTAAACTTAAATGTCCTTGTCCTCATTTTAGTTTTTCTGGGACACTGGGGCTGTGTCTAGACATGACTAAATACCAAGGGAGTGCAAAATCTAAATTGTTATGTTTATTCAGCTTAATGATTCATTTGATTCACCTTTGATATTGAGCAGCAGCATATCTGTATAGACTAGATAAAGTAGAGCAAATCAGCAAACTAAAGGAGTTTTACTATAATGATTATCAGTTTGAACTTAACCCTGTGGTGGCAGATAGATATGCATAGGAATTATAGGATTTAATAAGAAGCCCATCATAAAAAAGAGAGGATTCCTAACAGACTTCTTGTATTATGTGGATCTTGAAATATTCATCATTACCAATAGAATTTCAGATATTATTTTAATGTTTTGTTATTCTCACTTGAATCAGCTATAATGCTAAATTATAATTTTTATATTTTTATGGCTAGAAACATGTGTATGTGTGAAAGAAAATGAATGATCACCAATATTGGATTAATTATAAATATGACATTATGGGAGTTTTCAAAATTGGAATTTATAACAGAATATTCAAAAATAAAAATATGTTTTTTTTTACTTCTGGGCATCTAGTTATAGGGTGTTCTTCAGATAAATGGATTAGCAGGTTTATAGGGATACATATGTCTATCCCACCAGTCGTCTGCCAGTTTGTCATACTGTGGTAGCTTGCATGTTCCTGTGAGGCTGGAAGCTAAGCTACCAAAATTTCAAATACCAGCAGGGTCACCATGGTGGACAGGTTTCAGAGAAGCTTCTAGACTAAGATAGGTTCAGAAGAATGAAGGGGCCATCCACTTCTCAAAGAATTGGCCAATGAAAAACTTATGAATAGCAATGAAATACTGTCTGATATATTACTTGAAAACTTTATGAATAGCCCTCAAATATTGTCCAATATAATGCTGGAAGATGAGTGTCTCAGGTCGGAAGGCACTGAAATACCACTGGAGAAGAGCTGTCTCCTTAATGTGGAGTCAACCTTAATGATATGGATGGAGTAAAGCTTTCAGGACCTCCATTTGCTGATGTGTCAAACAGAAAAAGGAAGACATAGCTGCAAACATCCATTGGTAATCAGAACATGGAACGTACAAAGTATGAATCTAGGAAAATTGGAAGTTATCAAAAATGAAATGGAATGCATAAAGATTGACATCCTAGGCATTAGTGAGCTAGCATGGACTGGTTTTGGCCATTTTGAATCAGACAACCATATGATGTACTATTTCAGGAGTGACAAATTGAAGAGGAATGTTGTCACATTCACTGTCACAAAGAATGTTTCAAGATCTATTCTGAAGTATAATGGTGTCAGTGATAGGATATTATCTATACACCTGCAAAGTACAAATAATTATTCAAATGTGCCCACCAATCACCAAAGCCAAAAACAAGGAAATTGAAGATGTTTGCCTACTTCTGCAGTCTGAAATTGACCAAACATGCAATCAAGATGTGATGATTATTACTGGTGATTGAATGCAAAAGTTGGAAACAAAGAAGAATCACCATTAGTTGGAAAATTTAGCCTTGGTGACAGAAATGATGCAGGAGATCATGTGATAGAATTTGCAAGAGCAATGAGATAATCATTGCAAATACCTTTTTTCAACAACATAAATGGTCGCAATATATTTAGACTTCACCAGAAGCAATACACAGGGATCAGATTGACTACATTTGTGGAAAAAGCTGTTGGAGAAGCTCAATATCTTCAGCCAAAACAAGACCAGGAGCTGACTGTGGAACACACCATCAATTACTCATATGCAAGTTAGGGTTAAAACTGAAGAAAATTAAAATAAATCTACAAGAACTAAAATATGACCTTGATCATATCCCACCTGAATTTAGAGACCATCAAAAGAATAGATCTGATGCATTGAACACCAATGACCAAAAACAAGAGGAATTGTGGGATCACATCAAGAGCATCATCCATGAAGAAAGCAAAAGGTCATTAAAAAGACAGGAAGGGAAGAAAATACCAAAATGGATGTCAGAAGAGACTCTGAGACTGCCTCTTGAATAAAGAGTAGCTAAAGCAAATGGAAGAAATGACAAGATAAAAGAGGTGAACAGACAATTTCAAAGAGCAGGTCGAGAAGACTAAGTCAATTATTATAATGAAATGTGCAAAGACCCAGAGTTAGAAAGCCAAAAGGCAAGAACACACTCACTATTTTTCAAGCTGAAAGAACGGAAGAAAAAATTCAAGGCTGAAGTTGGAATATTGAAAGATTCTACAGGCAAAACAATGAATGGTGCAGGAAACATCAAAAGAAGGCAGAAAATACAAAGAATCACTGTACCAAATGAATTGCTCCATTTCAGGAAGTGGCATATGATCAAGAACCAATGGTATTGAAGGAAGAAGTCAAAGCTGCACTGAAGGAATTGGCAAACTACATGGTTCCAGGAACTGACAGAATACCCACTGAAATTATTCAATAAAAAGACACTGCACTGTTTACTCATCTATGACCCCAAAATTTGGAAGACAGCTACCTGGCCAACTGACTGGAAGAGATCCATATGTGTACCCATTCCAAAGAAAGGTGATCTCACAGAATGTGGAAATTATCAAACAATAACATTAATATTACACACAAGTAAAATCTTGCTAAAAATAATTCAAAAATTGTTGCAACAGTATAGTGTAGGGAACTTCCAGAAATGCAAGTTAACAGAGGGGATGTGGAATGAGGGATATCATTGCTGATGTCAGATGGATCTTGGCTGACAGTAAAGAATACCAGAAAGATATTTACTTGTGTTTTATCAACGATGCAAAAGCATTTGATTGTGTGGATCAAAACAAAAATTACAGGTAACATTGAGAAGAATGGGAATTCTAGAACACTTAATTGTACTCATGTGGAACCTCTACATAGACCAGGAGGCTGTCATTCAAACAGAAGAAAGAGATATTGCATACTTATTCAGTCTTATACAGACTTATTCAGTCTGTATGCTTAGCAAATAATCCAAGAAGCTGAACTATATGAAGAAGAATGTGGCATCAGGTTTGGAGGAAAACTCATTAACAATTTGTGATATGTAGACGGCACAACTTTGCTTGCTGAATGTGAAGATGACTTGAAGCATTTACTGATGAAGATTTAAAACTACACTCTGCAGTATGGATTATACCTCAACATAAAATGAAAATCCTCACAAATGCACCAGTAAGCAGCATTATGATAAATGGAGAAAAGACTGAAGTTGTCAAAGTTGGTTCCATAATCAACACCAATGGAACCAGCTGCCAAGAAAGCTGACAACTTACTGCATTGTGTAAATCTGCTGCAAAGGACCTCTTGAAAGTGCTGAGGGGCAAAGATGTCTCTTAGAAAACTAAGGTGCACCTAACCAAGCCATGGTATTTTCAATTACCTCATATGCATATGAGAGCTGGATAATGAATAAGGAAGACTTAAGAAAAGTTGATGTGTTTGAGTTGTGTGGGGAGAGAATACTGAAAGTACCATGGACTGTGAGAAGAATGAACAAATCTGTCCTGAAAGAAGTGCAGCTGGAATGCTCCTTGGAAGCGAGAATGGCATACTTCATCTCACCAACATTGGTCATGTTGTCAGAAGAAGGATATCATGGAGAAGGATATTGTTGTGTGTGTTGTTATGTGCCATCGAGTCGGACCCGACTCATAGTGACCCCTCCTTGGGTTTCTGAGGCAGTATCACTACGGAAGTAGATTGCCCCATCTTCCTTCCAAGAAGTGGCTGATGGGTTTGAACCGCCAGCCTCCTGATTAGCAGTCAAGTGCCTTAGGCACTATGCCACCAGAGATCCCGGAGAAGGATATTATGCTTGGTAAAGTGGAGGGTCAGTGAAAAAGGGGAAGGCCCTCAATAAGATGGAGTGACACAGTGGCTGCAATGATGGGCTCAAGTATAGCAAGGATTCTAGGGTCAGCACAGAACTGGGCAGTATTTCGTTCTGTTGTACATGGGGTCACTATGAGTTGGACCCAACTCCATGACACCTCATAACAACAATATATATCTATCACTTTCACTTAATATCTTAAAATTACTTTACACCTGGAAGTAGAAGACTTCATAAATTAACAATACAAAGAATTTTACAAACACCTTTCCTAAATTCACAAACTGAAATTAAATTAGGTATTTTGGCAAGTATCTGTAGATGATTATACAATGTTCACTAAATGCAAGGTGGACTTTGATTTCATGCCTTGAAGTAAATAGATATGTAAAAAAAAGTGTGTGTGTGTGTGTGTGTGTATGTATGTATGTATGTGTACATAATGCTTTTTTACATTTGGGTCAGTTGCACATACTGTTTTAGTTGTCTCAATGCACTTCTTATTTTGTCAATTGCTAACTTTTCCTTTGTTCTTCCAAACGTATCTCTGGAACTGTATTCTCCAGGAAACCATATTTCAACTGCCATTTCCTGAAATTGGGTTAAGTATTCTATTAGCATTCAGTTTCTTTGTTCAAAAACAAAAACAAAAACAAACAAACAAACAAAAACACTGACGAATTCTATGGGTCTCTTAAGGTAAGTTGCATGTTTAACTCATGCCTATGCGCTTACCCTCCATTTAGAACAGTAAGTAACTGACTTATGAATTAATCATACGGTAGATCACAAAGAGAGTGGCTGAATTAACATATACCATACACCAGTGGTTTTCAGAATGGGGTTTTAGTAAGAGCTGAAGATATTTTTCATTTTCACAATGAAAAAGCGCAACACAACACAACATACTGTTGTTGAGTCGAATTCGACTCATAGCGATCCCTCCTTGGGTTTCCAAGGCTAGATATCACTAAGGAAGTAGATTGCCCAATCTTCCTTCTGAAGGGTGGCTGGTGGGTTTGAACCGTCAGCCTTCTGTTTAGCAATCAAATGCCTTAGGCACTATGCCACCTGGGCTCCCATGAAAAAAGTGAGTTGGTGGTAATTTTCTACTGGTATCTAGTAGGTGGAGGCCAGTTGTTATTGTTAGATGCCTACAACTCAGTTCCAACTTATAGTGAATGAAGCACTGCCCAGTCCTGTTACATTCTCACAATCTTTGCAATGCTTATTAACCTATTATTGCAGTCTCTGTGCAATCCACCTTATTGAGGGTCTTCCCCTTTTTCAGTAATCCTCTTCTTTATCAAACATGATATCATTCTCCAGGGATTATTCCCTCCTGATAACATGACCAAACTAGAAGAGAGGAAGTCTTGTGATCCTTGCTTCTAAGGAGCATTCCATCTATACTTCTTCCAAGACTTATTTATTTGTTCTTCTTTCTGTCCACAGTATATTCAATATTCTTTGTTAACACCATATTTCAAAAGCATTACTTCTTCGGTTTTCCTTGTTCACATCAATGTGAGGTAAATGGAAACACCACAGTTTGGGTCTGGTCCACCTAAGTCTTCAAAATGACACCTTTGCTCTTTAACACTTTAAAGAGGTTCTTTGCAGATTTGTCCAAAGTAACATATCATGTGATTTCTTGACATCAAGAGTGTTGATTGTGGATCCAAGTAAAATGAAATCCTTGACAACGTCAATCTTATGTTCATTAATGATGTTGTTTATTGGTCCAGTTGTGAGGATTTTTGTTTTCTTTTTATGCTGAGGTGTAACTCATACTGAAGGCTTAGTCTTTGATCTTTATTAGTAAGTGGTTCAAATCTTCTTCATTTTCAGAAAGCAAGGTTGTGTCACCTACATATCACAGGTTGTTAATCCTTCCTTTAATCCTCATGCTATGATCCTCTTAATATAGTCCAGCTTCTCAAATTATGTGCTCAGCACACAAATTTAAAAACAGTGAAAGACACAACTGTTATGCACACCTTTCCTTATTTAAACCATGCAGTATCCCCTTGTTCTCTTTGAATGACTACCTCTTGGTGTTTTTGTAGAGGTTCCTCATGAGTACAATTAAGTTTTCTGGAATTCCCATTCTTCCAAATGTTATCTATAATTTGTTATGATCCACACAGTCAAATTTCTTTGCATAGTCAAAAAAAAACATCTTTCTGGTGTTCTCTGCTGCCATTCATCCATCTGACATCTGCAATGGTATCCTTAATTCCATGTTCTCTTCTGAAACCTGCTTGAATTTCTGTCAGTTTCTTGTTTATATACTATTATAACTATTTTTGAATTATTTTAGGCAAAATTTTACTTGTGTATAATATTAATAAAATTAGATAATTTTCACACCACTCAATGGCACATAATAACAACAACGACTATTGGATCAATTTTCTTTGTAAAAAATGGACACAAGTATAGATCTCTTCCAGTCAGTTGTGCAGATAGCTGTCTTCTAAATTTCTGAGCAAAAACGAGTGAGACTTCCAGCATTGCATCCATTTGTTGAGACATGTCAATTGGTATTCTGTCAATTTCCGGAGGCTTGTTTTTCACCAGTGACTTCAGGGGAGCTTGAACTTGTTCTTTCATTGTCATCAGTTCTACCTAATGAAATGGTGGAGTGTTAAGCAATTATTTTTTGTATTGTGCCTTAATTTATTCCTTCCATCTTCTTTTAATGTTTCCTGGGTCATTCAAAAATTCAGGCATGGGAATTCTTCAATATCACAACTCAAGGATGAAATTTTTTCTTCCCTTCTTTCAGTTTGAGAAATGTCAAGCATGTCCTTCCCTTTCAAGTTTCTAACTCCAGGTCTTTGCACATTTCATTACAAAGTTCCTTTACTTTGTCTTCTGAAATTGCCCTTTGATATGCTCTGCTCAGTTATCTTACATCATCATTTCTTCCATTTGCTTTAGGTACTCTGTCAGAAAGTGTGGAATTCCCTTCTAACAGCCATTTTGGTCTTTTCTTCCTTTCCTATCTCCTTAAGTACCTTTAGCTTTCTACATGTATGATGTCCTTGATGTTTTCCCACAACTTATCTGTCTTTAATCATTGGTATTCATTTTGTCACATTTATTTTTAAGATACTCATTAAATTCTGGTGTGATATACTCAAAGTTTTATTATGGCTCTCATGGACTTGTTTTAATTTTCTCCAGGTTCAATTTAAACTTGCATATGAACAGTTTCCATATTTAGCCTCTGGCTTTATTTTAACTGATGATATTGAGATTCTCCATTAAGTCTTTCCATAGATGTAGTTGATTCAACTCCTGTGTTTAAAGGAAGCCCACGTGTATAGTCACAGTTTATATGTTGAAAAATCACATTTAAAATAAGTAAGTAGTAAAACCAAAACCAAGCTCACTGCTGTCGAGTTGGATCTTACTCATAGTGATCCCTCCTTGGGTTTACGAGGCAGTATCACTACGGAAGTAGATTACCCAGTATTTCTAGTCTTGTAAAATTCTATCATGTGATATTTGACATCATTTCTATCACCAAGGCTATATTTTCCAACTACAGACACTGCTTCTTTGTTTCCAACTTTCACATTCCAATCACCAATAATTACCAATGCATCTTTATTGTGTGTTTGATCATTTTCACACTGCAGAAGTTGGTAAAGGTCTTCAATTTCTTCATCTTTGGTGTTTGGTGCCTGGTATATCAATTTGAATATTAGTAATATTAACTGGTCTTCCTTGTAGACATATGGAACAGAGATAGGCATATGCCTATCACTGACACACTGTACTTCAGCATTGATCTTGAAATCATGATGATAAATCATGATGATAAATGTGATGGCATTCTTATTCAATTTGACATTCCAAGCACAGTAGCTCATATGACTGTCTGATTAAAAATGGCCATAACCAGTCCATTTCAGCTCACTAATTAGAATGTCGTCTTTATGCTTTCCATGCCATTTTTGATGACTTCCAGATTCCTAGGACATACTTTATACATTTCACATTTAAATTCTTAATGGACTTTGCTGCTATTTCTTCTTATTTTGACTCATGTCACATAAGCAAATGAAAATTCTGAAAGCTTCACTCTGTCCACAAGATGAGAGTGTTTATTTCCTATTGGGATATAGTTGATAAAGTCCAGGGATGTTGTTAAATATTCTTCAATGCAAAGTAAGTTCTCTGCACACACACACATACAAAAAAGAATTATCTGTCCAAAAATGGCACTAGTGCCAAGGCTGAGAATTCCTGATATGTCTATATTGATATT
>NW_006922001.1:1523177-1528047 GCF_000298275.1 Orycteropus afer afer | reverse complement strand
TTGTGGTGCTGCTCTTCCTGAATGGAATTTAGCACATTTGGAGGCATTCTTTGGGAATCAACCTATATCATATTTAAGGAAATAAAAATAATAAAATAATTTTACTTTCATTTGTTGTTGTTATGTGCCCTTGAATCAGACCCAAATCATAGCAACTCCTTCTTGGGTTTCCGAGGCAATATCACTACGGAAGTAGATTGCCCAACCTTCCTTCCAAGGAGTGGGTGGTGGGTTTTAACCGTCAGCCCTCTGGTTAGCAGTCAAGTGCCTTAGGCACTATGCTACTTTCATTTAGGAAAATAAAAAATAAGAGTATTTTTGACTACCCATTCCCCTTAAATTACTTTTCATATAACAAATACAAGTATTATTACTTATGTTATTTTCATGTTCTAATAATTCCTCAATATTCATGGGGTCTATTATACCATGTATGAAAAAGAACATTGCCACTGATATCATTATACTTCATTTTCCCCATGTATTTCATCAGTTTACATATGGAAAAAAAAAAAAGTTTGGACTAGAGAGATGTATAAATGTGAATTTTCTGAAGTTTATTTCCCAATTTCATTACTGAATTTATAAAAGAAAAAAGGGGATTTGGGCATTAAAGTGGCACAGTCAATAAGTATCTTCTGTTCTACAATTACAGTAATTAAACTGTTCTGAACAGTATATATGCTTGTTTTAAATTGCAACAAATGCACAATGAGTATTGATCTTCATTGTACAACTTAATTAAAACTTGTCTGGGAGAAGCCACTAATGAATATAATTAAAGGAAATGTTTGATACCACAAAGTTACTCTGCAAGACATTAATTAGATATCAGAAATTTTATGGAAAATTTTTTTATTCTATTGTTTATATTTTAAAATAAAACCACACCATTAAAGTGAGTGACAGGCTTCAAGGTCATTTTCCCACAACCATTGTATAATTATAGTAAAGATTAGCATATTGCTTGTACTCTAATCAGTAATTAAGAAGACAGATTCTGTAAGAGAAATAAATCTACAGGAGTCAATGAGTACTTAGACTATTGTAAATTCCTAAAGTTAATATGGGGGAGGGGATTGCACTAATAGAGGAATTTATTTTAATACTTAAAAGTCAGTAACTGTCTTCCCAACCAAATAACAGATCATAATAGAAACTAATTCAAAATAATGTTAAGTATACTTTAATTTTATTATTACTCAATGATAATTTTAATGCTTTCTTGAAAAAAAACAAGAAAATGACTCTGGTAGTTCAGTGTTTAAGTCCTTGGCTGCTAATAAAACGGACTGCAGATCAAGCAGCTCTATGATAGAAAGATGTGGCAGTCTGCTTCTGAAAAAATGTAAAGCCTTGGAAACTTTATGAGGCAGTTCCACGATATTCTATAGGGTTTCTATGAGCCAGGATATACTCTACAGCAACAAGTTTTTTTTTGTTTTGTTTTGTTTACCTTTATAAAACACAGAGGTTTGCTATTTTCTTCTTATAATTATTTATGATTTAAAGGTAACAAGAAGAGAATGTAATGAGTAAAATGAAGTATGTGTAAGAAGACTCTAAAATTCTCAACTTTCCATATTTTAATAATTATATTAAATTGAGTTAATAATGCAAATATGTTCTTCAAATACAACTTTTAAACATTCATAATTTGCTATGTATCACTTTGACTCCAGTGCTTTCTTCTTAATATCTGGCTGACATTAGTTACAAAAAGAACAGAAAAAAATTAATTGGGCTGTCCAATAAAAAGATGTTTCTGAATGAATATATTTTAGGCATTTTTAAGAGTCAAAAGACACCTTGAGGGCAATTGATTCCACCATTGTCAGTGGGGGAAGCCTTGAGAGAATGTGTAATCTTTGATGATGTGAAGGTGAAGGAGATAGCCAGAAGGCATATTGCTATTCATGTACTATTACTCTTTTTATTTTTTCTGCTGCAATCTGCATATTAACATCCAAACACATTTATAATGACAACTGGACACTAGACATAATAAAAGCAGAATAATTTGAGTGAGTAGCAGTTCTTACGGTATTTTCTTTCATTAAAGATATTGAACACTCTAGGGAAGGGAAGAAAACACTCAGCATTTCTCAAACTAAAAGAACTGAAGAAAAAATTCAAGCCTCCAGTTGGAATATAGAAGTATTCTATGGCAAATTATTGAAAAATGCAGGAAGAATCAAATAAGATGGCTAGAATACACAGTCACTGTACAAAATAAATAAATAAATATATAAAAATAGGGCAATGTTAAAAAAATTCAGGAGGTAGCACATGAACAAGAACCAATGGTGTTGAAGGAAGAAGCCCAAGCTACACTGAAAGAACTGGCAAAAAAAAAAAAAAAAAAAAAAGCTCCAGGAATTGTAAGAATATCCATTCAGATGTTTAAACAACAGGATGTAGCACTGTAAACACTCATTCATCAATACCAGGAAAACTGCCTGGCTGTGGAAGTTAAGGATATGTGCCTTAACTAGGCCTGGTTTTGAGTGGCTGGGCAGCTGGATGTAGTAATTCCCCATAATGAGACTGGTAATCAACTCCATGGTGGAATCTACTGTGAGCAGCTGAGTAGCTGCCTGAGGGATGTGGTCTGCTTCCAGTATATAAGAAGAAGACTTGAGAAAAGTCACTAGCTTCTTGGCATGCTCAGACCTTGCATGTAGCCAAGTCTTCTCCGTTCAGCAGCCTGTCATGTTGCCTATCGATCTTGGGAGTGTTTCTGGACTTGAACTAGTGGCCTGCCGTGTTGCTGTGCCATTTCTGTTGCCAACCTTGGGTTTGTTAGCCTCAACAGCCAGCTTAAGTTAGGATATGCTCCCAGCTCCAGTGGCCCAGGAGCAAGAGGCAGAACTGAAACTCTCCAAGGGGCCTTCACCCAACCCCTAGAGCTGGCACTTGAACTCAGACTTTTAGCCTCATAAACTGTAAGAAAATAAATCCCTGTGTGTTCAAGTTGTCCACTTGTAGTATTTCTGTTATAGCAGCACTAGCGAACCAAAACACTGACCAGCTGATGGGAAGAGATCCATATTTGTTCCCATTCTAAAGAAAAGTGATACAGAAGAATGAGAAAAATATCAAACAATGTCATTAATATCACACAAGTAAAATTTTGCTGAAAATAATGCAAAACCAGTTGCAGCAGTACATTGACAGGGAACTATCAGAAATTCATTGCTGATGTTAGATGGATCTTGGAATGAGTGCAAAGAATACCAGAAAGATGTTGACCTGTATTTTATAAACTATGCAAATGCATTCAACTGTGTGGATCACAACAAATTATAGATAACAATTGTGCAAAATGGGAATTCCAGAACACTTAATTGTGCCCATGAGGAACCTGTAGATAGACCAAGAGGAAGTTATTTTAACAGAAGAAGGAGACTGCACAGTTTAAATTCAGGAAAGGTGTGCATCTGGGTTGTACTTTTTAACCATACTTATTCAATCCATATGGTCAGCAAACAATCTGAGAAGCTATATGAAGAACGTGGCATCAAGATTAGAGGAAGACTCATTAACAACCAGTGATATGCAGATGACACAACCTTGTTTGCTGAAAGTGAAGAAGACTTGAGGCACTTACTGATAAAAATCAAAACTACAGCCTTCACTATGAATTACACCTCAACATAAAGAAAACAGACATTTGGATAATTAGACCAACAAACAGCATAAGGAGGAATGGAGACAAGATTGAAGTTATCAGGGATTTCATTTCACTTGTATCCACAATCAACACCCATAGAGAGTCAAGAAATCAAATGATGTATTACATTGGGCAAATCTGCTGCACAAGGCCTCTTTAAAGTGGTAAAGAGTAAAGATGTCACTTTGAAGGCTAAGGTGCACCTGACCTAAGCCATGGTACTTTATTTCCTTTTTTTTTTTAGAAAATGATATTTTAATCTAACAGTGTTCCCTCCTCTCCACTCCCACCTCTGGAAACCAAGAAAGAACATTTCCTTCCATATATAAATAAACCTTTCCTTGATTTTTTATAGTAATGGACTAATATATTTGTCCTTCTGTGATTGACTTATTTCACTCAGCATAGTGTCCTCCAAGTTCATCCATGTTATGTGGTGTTTTGGAGATTCTACATTATTCTTTAGGGTTGCATAGTATTGCTTTGTGAGTACGTACATGGTATTTTCAATCACCTCATATGCATGTGAAAACTGGACAATGAATAAGGAAGGCAGAATAAGAATTGACGCATTTCAATTGTGGTATTCACAAAGAAACTTGAAAATACATGGACTGCCAGAGAATGAACAAATTTGTCTTAAAAGAAATATAGCCATAATGCTCCTGAAAAACAAGAATGGACAGACTTTGCCTCTCATACTTTGGTCATGTTGTCAGAAGGGACCATCACTTGGTGAAGTATATCATGCTTGGTAACGGAGGGTCAGCAAAAAAGGGGAAGACCTTGAATGAGATGGATTGACACAGGGGCTGCAATGAAGGTCTCAAGCATAGCAACAATTGTGAGTATGGTACAGGAATGGACGGTGCTTCCTTCTATTGTACATAAGGTCACTCTGAGTGGAAATTGACTGAACAGCACCTAACAATTGCAAAGGTTTTCAATCAAAGTTCGCTTGCATACAGTAGACTTGTTGATTTACATTTAACACATATAACAATACTAGATATGATACTGGATTCAATTACAGCATAAAGTCAAATAATCTGTGGGAAAAAATACCAGGTCTACAGCTATCGAGCTTCTCTCTAGGGTCTCATTGAGCACTTATGGGGATTCTTGCTTCTGTTGTTGTTGTTAAGTGCCGTCGAGTCGTTTCCGACTCATAGCGACCCCATGCACAGCAGAAAGAAA
>NW_006922001.1:1483543-1490612 GCF_000298275.1 Orycteropus afer afer | reverse complement strand
GAGACAAAGTATATGTGAACTGCTGTATGAAAAGTGAATTTACTCTGTAAATCTTCACCCAAATCCTAATAAAAAAAATATATATATTTACAGCTTTGGAAACCCTATAGGGCAGTTGGTTCTACTCTGCGCTACAAACTTGCTAAGAGTCAGAATCAACTTGATGGCAGTGTTTTTTTGTTTTATTTTGTTAAATGTCAGAGTGCCAAGATACATACAATTTTAGCATGTGCAGTATTTAACACTTGTATCATGCTTAATATGTACCAAAACTTTTTCAAATGACTTTATTGACATTAACTCACTTAATCTTCACAACTTTCAAATGTATTAATATCCTCATTTTACAGATAAGAAAATATAGGCACAGGGAGTTTTTCTATCTGCAAAGCTGGATTCATATATACACTTTTACATGTATGTGTTGTGTATATTAAAAAAAAAAAAAAAAAAAAACCCTCATTGCCATTGAATAAATACCGACTAACAGCAACCCCCTTTGGGTTTCTGAGGCAATAAATCTTTACAGCAGTAGATTTCTCAGTCTTCTTTCCATGGAGAGGCTGATGGGTTTGAATCTCCAACCTTCTGTTTAGTAGTGCTACTACTCCTCTGTCAGTTTGTAATACTGTGGTGGCTTGCAGGTTGCTGTGATGCTAGAAGCCATGCCACAAGCATTTCAAATGTCACAGGGATCACCAATAGTAAACAAGTTTCAACTGAGCTTTCAGACTAAGACACACTAGGAAGGAAAACCTGGCCATCTAATTCTGAAAAAATTAGCCAGTGAAAAATTTATGTATGGCAGCAACTTTTTGATGACTACAGTAGAAGCTCTGGTAGCATAGTTCCTGAGGCACTTGCCTGCTAACCAGAAGGCTGGTGTTTAAACACACCAGCCACTCCTCGGAAGGAGGTTGGGCAATCTACTTCCATAGTGATACTGCCTTGGAAACCCAAGGAGGGTTTGCTATGAGTCAGGTATGACTCAATGGCACATAACAACAACAACAACATAGTACATATATTAAAATTTGTACACCAATCATTAATGTCAAAGAAGAAGTTTTTGTCAACTTCTGAAGTCTGTGATGGATCAAGCTAGTAATCAAGATGCGGTGATAATTACTGGTGATTAGAATGCAAAAGTAGGAAACAAAGAAGGATGAGTTGTTGCACTGGTAATAAAATGATGGGAGAGATCACATAATAGAATTTTGCAACATCAATGACCTGTTGTTGTTGTTAGGTGCCGTCAAGTTGTCTCCGATTCATAGTGACTCTATGTATAGCACAAAAAAACACTTCCTGGTCCTGTGTCAGCACCACAATTCTTGCTATACCTGATTGCAGCCACTGTGTCAATCCATCTTGGTGAGGGCCTTCCCCTTTTTCATTGACCCTCCACTTTCCCAAGCATGATATCCTTCTCCAGAGAATGGTCCCTTCTTACAATATGACCAAAGTAGGTGAGACAAAGTCTGGCTATTCACACTTCCAAGGAGCATTCCAGCTGCACTTCTTCCAGGACAGATTAGTTAGTTCTTTTAGCAGTCCATGGTACTTTCAGCATTCTTCGCCAACACCACAACTCAAAAGCATCAAGACTTCTTTGGACTTCCTTATTCATTGTCCAGATCTCACATACATATGAGGTGATTGAAAATACTGTGGCTTGGGTTAGGTATGCCTTTGTCTTCAAGGAGATATCTATCTTTGCTCTTCAGCACTTGAAAGAGGTCTTTTGTAACAGATTTGCCCAATGATATATGCCATCTGATATCTTGACTGCTCCTTCCATTGGGGTTGATTGTAGAACCAAGTAATGTGAAGACTTTTACAGCTTCAAATTTTCTGCATTTGTCATGATGCTGTTTATTGGTCCAGTTGTGAGGATTTCCGTTTTCTTTATATTAAGGTGTAGTCCATACCACAGGCTGTAGTCTTCAATCTTCATCAGCAAGTGCTTCAAGTTGTCCTAACTTTCAGCAAGCAAAGTTGTGTTGTCTGTGTATCGCAGGCTGTTAATGATTTTTCCTCCAATACTGATGCCACATTCTTTTTCATATAGTCCAGCTTCTCTGATTATTTGCTTGGCATACAGATTGAATACATGCTTCCCATAGAATTTTTCAATATTGCAACTCAAGGCTTGAATTTTTTTCTTCAGTTCTTTCACCTTGAGTAATGTCAAGTGTGTTCTTTCCTTTGGCTTTCCAAATCCATGTCTGCACATTTCATTATAATAATTGACTTTGTCTTCTCAAACTATTCTTTGAAATCTTCTGTTCAGCTCCTTTATCTTGTCATTTCTTCCATTTGCTTTAGCTACTCTTCATTCAAGGGTAAATTTCAGAGTCTCTTCTGACATCCATTGTGGTCTATTCTTCCTTTCTTGTCTTTTTAATGACTTTTTGCTTTTTTGATGGATGATGTTCTTGATGTCATCCAACAATTCCTCTGTTTTTTGGCCACTGGTATTCAATGCATCAAATATATTCTTCAGATGGCCTCTAAATTCAGGAAGGATATAATCAAGGTCATATTTTGGCTCTTGTGGACTTGTTTTAATTGTCTTCAACTTCCACTTGAACTTGCATATGAGCAGTTGATAGTCTGTTCCACAATCAGCTCCTGACTTGTTCTGGCTGCCAATATTGAACATCTCCGTAGTCTCTTGCCACAGGTGTAGTCAATCTTATCCCTGTGTACTCCATCTCGGGAAGTCAACATGTATAGCTACTGTTTGTGTTGTTGAAAAAAGGTATTTGCAATGAATAAGTCAACAGTCCTTCAAAATTCTATCATGTGGTTTCCAGTGTTACTTCTATCACCCAGGCCAAATTTTCCAACTACCAGTGATTCGTCTTTGTTTCCAACCTTTGCATTCCTGGCCCAGTGATAATCAGCACATCTTGCATGTTTGGTCAAATTCGGACTGTGGAAATGGTAAAAATCTTCAATTTCCTCATATTTGGCTTTGGTGTTTGGTGCATAGATTTGAATAACAGTAGTATTAACTGGTCTTCCTTGTAGGTGTATGGATATTATTCTATCACTGACAGCATTGTACTTCAGGACAGTTCTTAAAATATTCTTTGTGATGATGAATGCCACACTACTCTTCTTCAGTTTTTCATTCCCGGCATATTAGATGATATAGTTGTTTGACTCAAAATAGCCAAAGCCAGTCCGTTTCAGCTCACTAATGCCTGATATCAAGGATATCAATCTTTATGTGTTCTATTTATTTTTTTACAATGTCCAATTTTCCTAGATTCACATGCTGTGTATTCCATGTTCAGATTATTAATAGATGTTTGCAGCTGTTTCTTCTTTGTGTCATGCCACATCAGCAAATTGACTTCCTGAAAGCTCTACTCTATCCACATCATTAAGGTCAGATCTACTCTGAGGAGGTCGCTCTTTTCCAGTCATATTTTGAGTGTCTTCTGACCTGAGGGGCTGATCTTCCAGCACTCTAATGGGAAATGTTTCAGAGCTATTCATAAAGTTTTCCAGTAATATGTCAGACAGTGTTTCACTGCTCTTCATAAGGTTTTTACTGGACAATTTTTGGAGAAGTGGATGTCCTCTTCCTTCTTCTGAGTCTGTATTAATCTGGAAGCTCTGCAGGAACTATCTACCATGGGTAACCCTGTTGGTATTTGAAACACCAGTGGCATAGCCTCCATCCTCACAGCAACACATAAGCCACCACTGTATGACAAACTGACAGACAAGTTTGTCTCCCTTAATTGTTTCAAACCTCTCTGCTCACTTCCTGGCATCTCCTGTTACCCGTTCCAGCCATCCCACCAGCTCCTGCTTTGCTTCCTGCCTGGGCACTCCCCCTTGCCTGTTCCCTCCAATGACCTATTTATTGGGTATATATTTTTACAACAACATCAATAGTGTTTACACATGTGGACCTTCTCAGATGGAATGCACGAGAATCATATCAACCATATCTGTGTAAGGAGAAAATGGAGAAGCTCAATATCACCATTCATAATAAGGCCAGGGGCCAAATGAAGAACACACTAGTAAGTGCTCAATGCAAATTCAAGGTGAAGCTGAGGAAAATTAAAACACGTCAACAAGACTCCAACTACAGTCTTCAATATGGATTACTTGAATATAAGAAAACAAAAATCCTCACAACTAGACCAATCAACAACATCATGATAAATGCAGAAAACATTGAAGTCTTCAATGATTTTGTTTTATCTTTGATCCACAATCAACAACCAAGGAAGGAGCAGTGAAGAGATCAAATGGCATTATGCATTGGGAACACCTGATGCAAAAAGCCTTTTTAAAGTATTAAAAAGCAAATTATGTCACTTTGAGGACTAAGGTGCACCTGACCCAGTCCCTGATATTTTCAATTGCCTTGTATGCATGTGAAAGAAAGCTGGACAATGAATGAGGAAAACAGAAGAAGAAATGATGTCTTTGAATTATGGTGTTGGCAAAGAATATTGAATATAACCGGGACTACCAAAAAAAAAAAAAAAAAATCTTTGTTGGAATAGTACAGCCAGAAAGAGCCTTAGCAGAGATGATAGCAAGACTTTATCTCATGTACTTTGGACATGTTATATACCTGGAGAAGGACCTCATGCCTGGTAGTGTAGAGGGTCAGTAAAAAAGAGGAAGATCTTCAAAGAGATGGATTGACACAGTGGCTTCAACAATGGGTTCAAACAAAGTAATCATTGTGAACATGGCACAGACCAGGAAGTGTACATAAGGTTGCTATGAATCATAACAAACTTGATGGCACCTTACAACAACAAATATATGTTCATGTAGTGAAAAAGATAAGTCCTCATATATTTATACTAAAACCTTTATGACTATCCAATTAGTTTAAGCCTACTTGTGATTGAACAAATCAGAATAATAGTATATTTCAAACTAATATAGAAGTATGAATTCTAATGTCAGATATCTGTTACAGGACACTTTTAAGTATTTAATTGATCCAACGATCCACTTTCAGCTCCAATTCACAGATCATTTTCATGGCTAGTCTCTGAATTTTGAATTTCCTGAAGTTGAGGGGTAAAAATACCAGTAACTGATCAATGAAGGATCTAAATATTTGGAGATATCTCTTGATATGCCTTTTGGTTAATAAGAAACATCTGCCCGGAAAAGATGAGGTAAAATGCAACATTTCACAACCATGATCCTTGTACTGATGATTTTCCTTTATTTCTTAATCAAATACTAGAATTCAATATTAAATAATGAGGAAATCAGCAGAAAATTAAGACAATGTTACATGGTTGTTTTTATCTTGGCTAGCTCTGTGAAAAAATTTGCATGTGCAGCTCTTCTTGTTAGATAGTTTTCTCAGCCCAGATTCCCCTTAATCATTCACTTCAAGGGAGATAATGACCTGTGGTTGCCAGATCTTATGCCTAGCATCATATTTACTAGCGGTGGGAATATAAAGCCTAGCTCTTATTGTTTGTACCCACTTTACTATATAAGAATTTTACCAAACATCATACACACTATTATTTTCACAACAACCCTGTGTATGTGCATTAACAGCCCCATTTTAACTATGTGGAACTGGAAGTGAGTGGTTCAAGATCATACCACAAGAACACGGCAGACTAGGATCCATACCCCAAACATCTCCCCCATTCTGGTACATTCTGAACTACATACTAATAAGAGAAATAATTATCATGAGTTAGTGAATATTAAACAAAAGTACACTCAATAGTAACATGGGCCTCTTCCATGCCATTGAGGCTGTACTATCAAAGTGTTCACAAAGTCATCCTTCTATTGAAGTTGCAAATGTAAGGTGCTTTTTCTACTCTCTCTTGAGGTAGTTTCCTCCTAATAATGTGCTTAGACCCACAAAACTGTTGCACCTAGTGCTGTCTTATTCCCTGACACTTACCCAGCAAATGAGGTGATAACATACATAGATGATGCAGAACATTAATCAGCTACACTGGATACCTCCTCAGCCTTTCTGCTACTTACATTTGTGTAGTGCTCTACCTATCAGAAAATTGTTTCATTTAGTTTCATCTCTACACCAATTGTGTGAGGTAGCTGATACCATTATTCTCATATTACAGATAAATGAACTAAGGTTAAAACAAAATAAATAACAAGTGTATAAAGAGCTTAACACAGAGTTACTAGGTTATGGAGAATACAAAAAAATAAAACTAATTTATGTTTTAATTCCAAAGCCAGATATTTTTTGCCTTGTTTTGTTAAATTTTCTGTTACACCATAATATCTAATCCTTTCTCTAACTTGTTTCACAGGCTTAAATCAAGGTGTGGCTCCAAATCTGTGGAAATAAGGATCTTCTTTGTTGTTGTTGCCTCTCTCGCTCCCGAGAATTCAAATATGGTAGAATGTAGATGTAGTTAAAATGCTTCAGACACAGTAGTTTCCAACTATTTACTTCAGAAGTCTGGCTATACCCCTCTTTTAAGAGACTCATTAAAACACTAGGAAGCACAGTTCTACTCTGAAATACATGGGTTTCCATGTATCTGAATCAACTCTAAGGCAACTTGTGTGTGTGTGTGTGTGTGTGTGTGTGTGTGTATGTAAAGTGGTTACATTGCCTAGACTGAAACTCTTGAGTGAGAAAAGTGTCCACTGTCAACTTCCACAAGACTGGGAAGTTGACCTCACTATTCCTGTCAGTCTACAAAATGAGGACAGTAGATGTAAGCTAAAACTTGGCTAACAGAGAGAGCTCCTTCTGTGGACTGCTTGACTAAACTGAAGCCAGCCAGATATACCTGCTGAGTTTGTTTTACTACTAAAAAAGACATTAGCACTCATCCTGGAAGTGGAAGGTACAGTTACTGCAAAGAAAGTAATGGGCCATCTTATAAGAAAAGCAAAACCGACTGAATCATTTAAAACAAGAATATCTTCTCTTAACACTGGATTTGAAATCATGACTTTCTTTGGAATGTTATTATTTAGGAAATCACAGGCATGGATACTTACCTCTGATCTTGTTGTGATTTTGCATATATATATATATATATATATATATATATATATA
>NW_006922001.1:1468243-1483331 GCF_000298275.1 Orycteropus afer afer | reverse complement strand
TATATATATATATATATATACACATACATACATATATTCATACATACAGAGAGAGAGAGAGGGAAGGTGACAAATAAAAGCAAGATGTGAAATTAGTATAAGAGAAGAAAGAAGCTACCCATATCTGAGTATGGGAACAGACTGTATTTTCTCTAAATCTTCCAATACTTAGCCCAAACATGTTTCAAAGTAGGAATATTTTCTCTAAAAGCATATTCAAAATATTTCAATTTTCAAATTTGAATTCTTTGATTTTATACCAGAATCATTTTTTTTTTTAAGAGAATTGTGAGCTAGTTTTTTGGAGCTGAAGATATGTGTGGTGGATGGAGAAGGTGGCCTGGACAATAATTCAGCAACTACAACAAAGTAAGAATTATCAAAGACTTGTTAAATCCCAATTATTTAATCTGTAGGGTGTCGAAAGCCACAACTGTTGGACATGAATTAACAAAACAGTAGGCCTTACAGGGAAACAGAACAACAAAAACAATCTAAATGGACAAAACAAACAAACATTAGATTGTGCTCCATATCATCAGCGTCATAGTGAAACAAAAGTTAGAATCTGGGTGTGTGGGTTGTAGATCTATGTCTATAGATGTGTGGGTACGATATTTCTAAAAATAACACCCAAAGCTTTTTTTAATATCTATTTTGTGGTGATATCACCCTGACATCCCTCTCTAAACTTTCTTCCAGTCTCATCACAACTTACACACACCCTAAAACCAATCCATGGGCACACAAATACACATAGACATCCCAGAAATTTATTGTGCTATGCTTAATAAACACACAGCATTTAAAGATTTGAACACTGAGTAACTGCAAGATGTAGAGGACAAAAAAAAAAAAAAAAAAAAGCATAACTTAAGCCTAGGTTTGATTAACAGAGTTTTCTCTTTTCTCCCAAAGTTTAAGAAATAATTTAAATAATGTTAGTAAAGTAAAATCTGAGCTGGGCAGTGACTAAAGCCTGGGCAATCTACAAGAAAAAGACATCTAGAATAAAGCTTAACTATGAATAGAACCTACTTAGTTTTCTTGAACTGGAATACAATGTAAATTGTACTCTAAAGGCAAAGCTCACACACATTATAGAGGATTCCCAGGCAATTTTTAAATAGCAGAAATGACCCATTGTATTTTCTTTCAATCGATAAAGATAAAAAATGGTTTCAACAGATACTGCTAATATTAAATGATGGTTAATAAATGTCAGCATACTGAATCACCAAAACCAAACTAAAAGTCACAAAGTATTTTAAAAACTCTAAATGGGGTACTTTCTAAATCATACTATTATTTCATGATTTTGTAACAGCATAAATAGACTATCAAGCATAATCCAGAATGTGCAGGAGATAGCAGAGAAACTAGGTGACTGGGACCATTTAAAAATTAAATTTTTATGCACATCGAAAGACTTCATCAAAAGAGTAAAAAAGAGAACCTACAGATTGGGAGAAAATATTTGCCCATGACATATCTGATAAAGGACTTATCTCCAAAATCTATAGAAAACTTCAATGCCTCAACACCAAAAAGAAATAACCCAATTCACAAATGGACAAAAGACTTGAACAGACACTTCACCAAAGAAGATATACAGGCAGCCAACAGACACATGAGAAATGGCTCACGATCATTAATCATTAGAGAGATGCAAATCAAAACAATGATAAGGTATCTCACACCAGCAATAATAGCAAAGTTCAACAGGTCATAAAATAACAAATGCTGGCGAGGTTGTAGAGAGATTAGAACTTTCATGCACTGCTCGTGGGATTGTAAAATGTACAACCATTGTGGCAAACGATATGACATTTCTTTAAAAAACTGAAAATAGAAGTGCCATTTGACCCAGTAATTCCATTACTAGGAATATACCCTAAAGGGGTGAGAGATAGTGCATGAACAGTACACCTATGTTCATCGCAGCACAATTCACCATAGCAAAGAGATGGAAACAACCTAAATGTCCATCAACAGCTGTGTGGATAACCAAATTATGGTACCTGCACACAACGGAATACTATGCAACGATAAAGAACAATGAAGGATATGTGAATCATCTCACAAAGTGGATGAACCTGGCGGACATTATGCTGAGTGAAATAATTCAATCACAGAAAGACATGCACTGTATGAGCCCATTACTGCAAAAAGACAGAGAAGAGTGTGCTAGGGAAAGGGAACTCACTTAGTAGGTTACTGGGATGGTGAGGGAAGGGGAGGTAAAATTTCAGGCTAGTTGGGGCCTACATGTTGACATGGGTAGGAGAAGGATATACGGGAAGGATCTATGACCACCATGATAATATTATGAAATGGGAGGACACCGAATTGTGCACATAAGAGATAGATGACAGATGCTAACACCAACCAATGTTTCCACAATACTGTATTGCCATTAACACGAAACACCAGGCTACAGATAAACAAACACCTGAGATGATCAGAGAGGGGTCAGTGAACAAAAGTATACTCTAGACTAAGGATAGAGTCAGCTGCGGTTAATCTTGCACAGACACCAGTGATACAAAATACCTGTAGTCCTTACACAAACAAGACAGACACAGAGTAATCCCTCACAGATAACAAGACACTATGGGAGAGAGATCCAATAGATCTGCCATCTCAGGACTATAGTACTGGGGGACATCAGACTCAATTGGTACAACAAAATAAATAAAAACATTGCTCCACATCCTACATTGGTGAGTAGTGACTGGGGTCTTAAAAGCTTTCAAGCAGCCATATAAAATGCAGGTAACAGTCTCTCCTAGCATCTGAAGCAAAGAAGAATGCAAAAAAAAAAAGGGGGGGACATTTGGAAGCAATAAGCCTTGGGACTCGATGGCCCTTGAGACCAGAAGAACTAGATGGGGCCTGGCTACCAATGCCACCCACTCAGGAAAGGATCAAATCTGGAGATCCCGGATACAGTCACTCAATAATGACCAGAATTATTGGTCAGATGAAATGTGGTGAGACCCCCAATACTATGACCCTGGAATACATTCTGTGCCTGCCTGGAATAAAACACACCCCCAGGGAATGGCTCTCAGTCCAATAGTTAACAAGATGTATACACAGACCACTCAACCCAGGATGACACACCCACATACTCTATGGTAATACATCCCTTAGAGCAATAGACCATGGGACACCAGAGCACCAACATTCAAATTGAGGAAATGCAGGACAAACAGGAGTGCATAAATATGAGGGGCACAGAGGGAGCATTATGGGGTAGGGAGGGGAGGAGAATGGGTTAGGGTTAAAAAAAAAAAAAAAACTCTAAATGGGTACTTTCTATATCATACTATTTATTTTATGATTTTATAACACTTGGGATTCTAGTTACAGATCCTAGAAGAAAAATTTGAGCTTTCAGGAGGGAAAAAAAAAGCAAGATCATAAATTACCACACACATGATCAGACAAATATAATTTTTATGTACGTTACAGTGTTTTCTTTTTTTTTTTTTTTAATTACACTAACACATTATGTAGGGTAAGATATCTTTGTTTTTGAGATGATAAAGAAAAGTATTATATGGGAATATAAACATCTGTTCTTTTCAAATCCATTATTAGAATTATCTTTTAAACCAAGCAATTGAATATTTTGTAATGTTATTGTGAATATTAAACTAGAAATGTTTCTTGATTTTATGATCAGAAAAAAATAGAATAAATAAATCCTATACACATGTAATTGATAGCATCTTGATATTGATGCAAATACTAATCAAGATTTAATATTCAAAACTATCTATACTATCAATTTATAATTTGATTTTTAAATAGCTATTTCCCAGTATAATTTATGGCACCACTGATGTCACTGTTCTGGTGGAAAGTTCTTCATTACAAACACAACTTGCATTTGTTAATAAATGTATTATCAAAAAAGTCCTCTTGTCAAAACTTTGGATGTAAAATGTTTACATTGAAATTCACTTTTGCCTTATTCAAGCATTTTAAAGTGTATTTCGTAACTGAATACACAGAGGTCTAGAAATTCAAAAACTAAAAAGGAAAATATAAATATAAAACTAGTTATGATTCCTAATGACTCAACCAAATTGTTTGGATGTTCCAAACCAAATACTTAAAAATAAATCATTCACATTTTTAAATACACATTCAAATTAAACCAATAATTCTGCTAAAATTTGCACAATGGGTAAATGTCAAATATTCCAGTTTCCCAATTGATAGTGATTCCAAAATCCTTATGAAAGATCAGAAATTCTACCAAGATATTTATCTATTTTCTTGTATTTCACTGAAAACCAGATTTTGCTGATTATTTTTAAAATATGTATTACTAAACATTTAAAGAAGGAGCTCTTTTAACTTCTGTTTATAAGACCTTTATAACTCATTTTGCTTTTAACTTTATATATATATATATATATATATATATATATATATATATATATATATGCATGTATGTATGTATACCAATTAGATTGGGGAAAATGTATGTATACCAATTAGATTGGGAAAGAAATTATAGTTTTTTTTTTCTAATATCTCAATCAAACATTGATTCAGTGTGCTGTGCATAGGTATACAACAGAGTAGCATAACTCTTTTGAAGGAACTCCTACCTAACTGATTGACTGAGCTGCTTGTATTCATTCTAATAAAGTAATTAAATATGTAACCCAGTAGACTACATCACTAGGAGTTATTTTACTCCACAGATAAATATATACTCATCAGAGATATTAGAACAGCAAGAATCATTCTGCATCTCTAAGGTAATCATTTACATATTTTTTTAGTTTTCATATTGATTTTATAATAACAATTCACTCTGCAAAGAAAAAAAGGCAAATAAAATTAATTTTAATAATCAATGAGCAGGGTGGCATATTAAAATTTCAGTTTATTCTGATGCTTTAAGAAAATCATTATAAAAATCTTTTGAGATTTTAAAAATTCTCAATCAGTGAATAATGAGGTACCTTTGCTACTTGAATTAATGCTATGCATTAGTAATTAAATATATCTTCTCATTTAAACTATATAATATATAAGGAGTTATTGATACTTTTTACAGTACTTTCTTCTCAAGATATGGGCAATATTTTTTTTTTCTTTTTTATAAAAACATTAAATTTGCCTCCTGAAAGGAACACAATTTTAAGTTAATTTAATCATATGCATTATACTCTATTTTGTACTGCTGAAGGTAGAAAGGTTTCTTCAAAATGAAAGTTAAAGTAATTAGCCATTGAAGCAATACATTTTAAAAGGACTCTAAACAAAGGAAATTGAAATTGCAGCATCAAACAACAAAAATATAGTGTAAATAAGTAAAACACTATCATTTTATCACCAGTAGCATTATTTTGTAGTCTAATATTTAATTAAATAGTTTGGTAATGTTTGTGAATAAATACCTATATTTCCTCAGTTTTTTCTATAAAGGTTAAAAATAGCACATACACTAATTGGTCATATATTGTATTAATAATATAAAAATAATATTTCTAAATAAATAAATCCTTTTCAATTATCCATTACATTCTACCTAGAGTGAAATAACTACCCCCGTCTATCACATTTCATACTGTGGGGGCACGTTGCTGTGATGCTGCAAGCTGTACCACTAGTATTTCAAACATCAACAGGGACACCCATGCTGGAGAGGTTTCCTTGGAGTGTCCAAATAAAACAGATGAGGAGGAAAGTCCTGTGACTCCAGAGCAACTAACAAGATGGAAATAAAGTATTAGGAGTATTTATAGATAATGATATTACGATAAGAATAATTTCAATCAGAGAAGAAATCTCCATTTTCTTATGTGAGAAAATTAAATCATCCTCCCTGTTACCCTGATACCCAAGGTCTCTGTGTACCTCAAAAAAAAAAAAAAAAAAAAACTTAAAATTTCAAAATCAAGGTCCTCTTTTGACAGCTTGTTAAGCAATAAGTAAAAAATTTTCATGCTCTCCATTAGTTCCAACAATCTAGAATTTCAATAGAAGTAATAGCTATCTTTTCTTGTTCACTAGCATCCTGGTGAGGGAATGATTTTACTGCCCCTTTTCTGTGGGGTCCTCCTGCTTTATCTAAAACGAAATGAATTATAACAAGATGACAAGGCCACAAAGCCATAGTATTTAGTTTTACAAATGTATAATGTCATTCAATCTGTTTTATGGGTCTGATTCTATTATAAACCAAAACAAAAACTCTAAAACACACTTTCTTCCTTTTCTCTCTTTCCAGTGGAAACACATATACAATTTTATGATTGTTTTTAAAACTGTTAAGCTTCTTTTTTCCCTTATATGCTTTTTCCCAGAGACCCTCTATTCCACTTTCTCAAACACAAAACATTCAGAGACAAGAAAAACCGGACTTTTCAAAAGCAAACTACTGACAACTGTCAGAAGCACTTTATTGGGACATTACTGACTAGCTTCAATGAATTAAGCTTGATTCACTGCGGGTGAATCATTTTCAATGCAGAGCTGTTCAGCAGTAATTGGCCAAGAATCCCTGCTGCAAAAAGCACTTGTCAAGTAATGCTTGTTTACAAATATATCTCCAGACAGAAAAAAAGTGCCAGTTACTGAATAAGTTCAGAGCCACCTCTAAATTTCCTAACAGTGTTATGATTTGTTATTTATTAAATCTGTTAAAATTTCCACTTGTTGATATACTTGCTAACAGTTGTCTAACCTCAACAGTATGTGACAAATTTCCCAGTAAATACACCTTTGGATTAATTTATAAGTTTCTGTATATTTAATGTAGTTTGAAGTTTTATTCTTCTGGTAATTTAAGCTTAATATAATAAAACAACTATTGAGTCAACTCGACGGCACCTAATAACATAAAAGGCAACTCATATATATATGTTTCTTCTTGTAAATTCTTTAGAATTCAGGCTAAAGAGTAAAGTTTTTCTCTTATTGTCTGTTATCGAAAACATTCTAACACTCATGTTGTATCAACACGTTTTTATATATATGTTCAGCTTTTTCTGTTTAATTTTCCTTATTTATAACTAACAAAGTATAGTTTTAAGATCATTAGAATACTAATACTTGTATGCAAAATTAAAGTTATTTCTATATGTCTTAAAAGATTTTTTTCTCACTTAACATGAAAATTTATATTTACACATTTGTAATATACATAAAATGTATACATATAATACAAATATATAATTTTGATATGTACACACACACACAACCAGTCTGAGAAATCAATGAAATTCTGTGGGTTGCAGAAAGCAAAGTATAGGGAAGCAGGTATCAGTGAATTCAGTGGCTATATCAAATCTCTCTGCCCTGACCATCCAAAGTCACCCCCCTCAAATTAAGAAACTAACTGAAAAACTCTAACTTCACTTTCAAAATAAACAATTTGACTGCTGATAAATATCTCAGTATAATCTCACTGTTTGATTTATGATAGTATTGGTATGAAGAAATAAAAAGAATAAGGTAAATCTCAGAAGAACAGAAACATAGGTCTGGGATGATACTGATGATGGAAAACTGTGTACAACACAGAGGAAATGAGTGCAGTGAAGCTATTGATGTTAATAAAATGTAATTGATGATTATGTAAAATAGTGGCATATGACCATAGGGGTCCAAAACAGCAGGTACATTTTTATTCTTGTGTCTTCAAGCACTTGGAGGTAAAGTATTGCTCACTTTTGATTAGATACCCTGCAAATCCCATTTCACTTTAGCCCAAGTTTTGCTACATGTTTGACTATCTGGGGTAAGGCAATACAACCTGTGGTGTTAAATTTGTAATATCAGACAGGTTACCTGTCATTATTCAGCTACACTTATCTTAGCAGATTAGTATTCTTGACTTGCTTCCTTCCATTTCCTTCTGGCTTTTTTTCCTCCACTCTTGTCCTTTTCCTATTCTGTGTCTCAGCATCCCTAAGACTTCACTTCTCCCAATCCACTCACCTATGAGATTCCCTTTCATGTCTACATAAGCCGCACTCTCCCATTCACATCCCGAAAAACAAACTTGAAATATAACAGAAACACTCAAGGATGAATGATAGTATTATTATTACTAAACTTCTTTACATCCAAACCAGGATGCCTGCTTCTTCTCTGAAAAAGAGCATTTGATTAAAAGACCCCAAAACCTATTATAATTCTCCTGGCACTAAACGACTGCATCAAACAAGGGGTGTTAATATATAAGGACTACGACTTCATTAAACACATTCAATGTTATTGGGAATGGAAATGGAAATTGCTTGGTTTAAGCGTGGAGAAGAATACACACACACACGCATACACACGCATACATATGGATCCTCCTTAAATTAGAGTGTATAAAATAAACTTTGGAGATAAAGTGAGAGAAAATTCATAGCGGTGTGTGTGGGGGTATCTTTAACTGTTTCTGGGGAGCTAGCAACGCTGGGAAAACAGCTGAGCGCCTACCCCTACAGAGGAGATTGAACCGGTGCAAGTCACGGGGACAGACACTACTCCGCCGCCCGTGCTCCATCGTTCCGGTCCAGCGTCCCCTGCTCTAGGAGTGGAAGGAATATTACTAGATTCTGCCTCTCACTCATCCCATCCTTAGCAGCCAAATGAAACCCTATCCTTCTAGCCTAGAGGATAAGATTTTCAACTCTTTTGTGATGCAGCTGACCACTCAATTTCAGCCCTAACCTAAATAAAAAATGCTGACCCCCATCCTCAGAGCAATGTGCCCTTGAGCGGAGACCCGAGTGCTGTCCGGGTGTGAGGAAGGAATGAGCTCTGCCAGCGCAGACTCGAGGCGGAGGGTTGCGGTCCAGCCGAGCGCAAGCAGAGGTGCTACGCACCGCTCCAGCAGCAGTTAGCTCCGCACAGGTGTCGCTCCCGCGCTCAGCCTCGCGCTCCCAGAGGAAGGCGGGGACAGCCTTCCGGGTCCGGAGCGCAGGATTGGGGGTGGGGAGGCCAACCGGGGACTCCAGGATCCCGAGCTGAGCTTTTTCCTCTCTGAAACCCAGGAGACAGCCCCGCGTGTGTTTCAGCGGCAACTTACTGGCAATGATACTCTCTCCCTCATCCTGGACATCGCACCTTCCTGCCTTCTTCAGGGCAGTTTCCTCGGTATGATCAAGAGCCCCCCAACTAGAAGGGCAATCAACAGTATGCGAAGCTTGTCTTTCGCCATCCACCTCCCAAGAGAAATAAAAGCTCAAGCCACCCACCCCAGAATAGCAGCTGGTGATGCTGCAAAGAACAACTCTCAGAGAGCACTTTCCCCAAAAATAAAAACATAGCCACCGCACAATGTTTCCCAGCACTGGTCTCAAATAACGGTTTCTAAAAGCCCTTACTCTCCCTCTATCCTTGTCGCTGCACTCCAAACAGCTTCTACTCTTTCAAGCCTAAATGTGACTGCCCCGCGAGCTTCAGTTGAGACCTGGCCGCACCTAGCCTCCCGGTACAGGTCTCGGTTCCCTCTCTCCCCGGGGCTTCCAACTTCCAGTCCCCCACCAGTCTCTGTCCACGCGCAGTTTCCCTCTCCAGCACTCCCGCAGCTAATGTCAAACAATGCAACCAGAGACAGCAGAAAGCCAGCGAAAAAAAGGCCGGCGAACGCGAAATACAAAAGCAAATTCAAGACGAGGAGCAAGATTAAGTCCCCAGCAGCAGTGTCCAGAGCGCTGAGACCCTTACTGCCAGGCCCCGCCTCGCCTTTCGGCCCCAGGTCGCCTCGGTCCCTACCCCCACCACTCTACCTTCGTTGCTGGGGCTGGCCAGGAGGGTCCGGAGGGCTGCACACAGGAGAAGGCACGTCCAGAGGGGGGCCCTGCGAGGTGCAGAGTAGCAGCCGGCCAGAGACGCAGGAGTGCTGGGGGAGTCGCCGCCGCCGCCACAGCCACCTCGGCGCCGCCGGCGCTCCGCACCCCGGGGCCCCGAGCCCCGCATCTTCTCCTCGCCTCCTCTGCCGCTGTCCCGCGAGGCTCAGTGCACGGTTCCGGCCTCCGGGAGAGGGCGAGGGAAACCCGGGGTTCCTCCTTGTCTCTTGTAGGTCCTTTGCCTACTGACTCCTCCAAATGCGGGAACCACGGATCCTCTGAGATACCTGAAGTTTGCTCCTGGCTCCTCTTGCGCTTCCCTCTAGTGAGGCTTAATAAAATGCTAGTTACGGTCTTTCGTACAGTTCTAAAAGGGGCTCACGCGTGTCGAGAAGGTCCTGCGTTCCGTTTTTGTTCTTTTGCTTAAGACTTTTTCTTTCTTTCTTTCTTTCTTTCTTTTTTTTTTTTTTTTTTTAAGGACTGAAGTTTTAAAAATGCCACTGGAAAGAAAAGGTAAAGGGTTCCTTTTTAGTCTTCAGGACTGAAATGGACAAGGGTAAGGAAGACAAGTCATCTGAAGTCAAGACGAAATCCCCAATAAGAAGAGGAGAAATGAAGAAGGTAGCTAAGGATAAAGGGAGAAGAGCTGAGAAACAAGGCGTGGGGAAAGGAGAGGCGAGTAGAGAAAAAGATCCGGAGAGTTCAAAGCTGTTGGCAGAAGGAAAAAGCTGCCGGCTGAGTGCTGACGAGGGGGAGATACTGACGGCGGCGAGCAGGCTGGAGCGTGGAGCCGGGCTCGGGGCCCCAAAGCTTCTGCTGTTCCTGCAGAAGGAGGAGGAGGCGGTGTGTGCTCGGATGGCGAGGTGGAACTGCACCGCCACTGCGCGCTCCTGCTGTGTCTGGAGCTCCGTCGTCTCCCCAGCCTCCCGGCTCTGCACCTCCCACCGCTCCTTCCCTCCTCCTCTTCCCAGCTTCACCGCCCTCTGCTGCTCGCAGCCTCGTCACTGAGAATCTACTGTAAGTGTGAGTTGCTTAGACGAAGTCACACACCCACGGAGGGAAGTAATCTGGAGGCTGCCGTGGTGAGTGTTGCCTAGCGGTCTCCGGGAAAAGCGCGTCTTCCTCTCCGGATAATTAGGGCAAAGAATCCTCCTGACGACGCCTGTGAGGACCGGGATTCCCGGGAGGCGGAAGGGAAAACAGCCCTGGCTCTGCTGGCAGCACTTAAAGACGCAAGTCCCTTGGTTTGGCACATTGCCTTTTTTCCATCACCGGCTTGTGGCACCAACAACCTTGTCGTCACATAGCCGCCCTTTAGCAGGCTCTTTTGGACCGTGGCTAGTTTCTTAAACACCCATATCCCTCAGCGCCAATGACCGTTTCTATTCTTTCTGTAGTTTTGCGGCTAGAACGGGGTAATTACTTAAACATTTTCCTCAGAAGCAGATTGCAGAATATCTAAGTACAGAGACAATTAGCTATGTTTTAGATATCGCAATAATCGTAATTTGGCTATTGAAATTTACAGTGTGCTAGATACTTCATTTAAGATGTCATACTTAAATTCATTAATTTCACTGATAAAATATTTTAAAATTTTAGAAATTATATGATATGAAGCTACATGCAATTAATACCAGTTAAATCATGGACCCAATGATTTCAGAGTTTTGTTTCTTTTTGTTTGTTTGTTTCCTTAAATTGTTAATTGGTAGGTTTTTGTTTTTGTTTCTGTGTTTTTGTTTTTTAGATTTAAGTATATTAATTGTGTAATAATACATTGAGAGTCTTTCAAATAATTAAGAAAAAAAATTAAACCAATAAACTTTCTGTGTTTTACCTCTACTATGTCTTCTGCTTTAATATTTTTCACTTGTCTCCTTCATTCTTTCAAAGAGATGCACGTGAAGGACAAGTTTGTAGATTGAGAGAACAGACTACAAACGAAGCATCCACAAAAACGTTTGATTATAGAAATAAGGTATCTTCTTTAATTTTGTTGTTTGGTAGCCACTGTAAAGACTCAGTTTTCATTTTCATCTATAAAATTTGGATCTTCTCACCAGTTTGACATCTAGAGTATGTTTCTCTCCACAATAATTTTTTTACAATCTTGAGCTGATGACATTGTATTTGTTTAAATTTTTGTAATAAGGATGAAGAATAAGCAGCCATGATCCAGTTTTGGAAAGAGGTACAAGCGCATTGTTGATTTTTTTTTTTTTCCCCTCCCTTAAATGTTGTGGCACCAGAAGTCTGAAAGCAGCTTCTTTCTATTATAATGTGCTCCAAATGCAGGAGGAAAATCTAGAAGAATGGCAATGAATCAGTCTTTCAGTCTGGCACAAAGCCTCACAGTAAGATGGAAAGTTAAAATTTATGTTTCTATTTGAAGACCATTCAAAATTAAAGCCTCCTCACACATTTACAGTTGAGTTCTTTAAAAATATCTGAACAGAATACCAAATAAGTTACTTAAAGCCTACGGACTCATAATAAACCTAATATCAGACACAAGCAGTTGAGTGGGACATTGAGCTACTTGCTTTTTACTTCTGTAGGCTTTAGCATCCCCATCAATAAAATGAGGAATTCAGAGAAAATTATTTTCAAGCTCACATCTCCTCCATTCTATACATTTCTGTATTACTGTCCTGCTCATCTATCTCCAGCTGTTTATTATTGACTATAAAATAAATGAATTTCTTTAGCCTAGGATTTAAAGTCTTCCACTACAAAGAGCATAAACAACTTTTCTTTTTTGCTTCCACTAAAATTTGTAGCTCACTATTCTCATTAATTGCTTCATGCTTCTCTATATTTTACTCATGCCTCTCCAATATGAAAAAAAATTACACCTCCAGAAAATATTTGACATCTACACACACACACACACACACACACACACATGCTCACATATACATTGCTCCCATCTAAATCTTACCCAATGTCTATGGATAGCACAACATTCAAGCCTGATCCCTATTTTTCCTAGCAAGAAGTGACTTGACTCTTCTCAAAAGAGTTTATGATTTTTCTCAATTAACACAATGAAAGATTTCTGAATGGAAAACTGGAATAAATTGTTCAAAAGATACATATATAGAGAGGGACAGAGACAGAATTTAAAGCAAGAATGTGAAAGAAAACATGGGATACTGATCACTATGATAGATAATTGTATCCAAGATTAGTAATTGCTTAAGTACTGAGAATACTGAATGCAAAAGCCTTTGTATACTATATTCTAAATAGCAGTCGTCTTTCAAGTGGCTATTTGATAAATATCACATATCTTTAAAAGAATGAAGTGCAGTAAATGAAGTGCAGTAAAATTTATTTATTTATTTATTATTTTGCTCTAATGAGAATGCATAAGAGAAGGCAGTGAAGGAGGTTTGCCTTGAATTGCAAACTTAAAAGAGATCTTTGGCCACGTGTTGATTTCTTGGCATCTGAATGCTTTCATTACACTTACATCGGACTTTGGCATTGCATGAAAACTAATTAGCTTTTCCTCCATGCGTAATCTTTGCACATAAGTAGTGGCATGGATGTGCTATTTGTTTGCATTTCTCATTGTTTGGTTGGCTGTTATGACATCACAAGGTCTATAGGGCTTGTGTTTCCCTAGATTTCTGACTGAACCTAGCTTGGGTATTAATTTCATGAGGTAAGAGTATTCAGCATCACCTTGATTAGGCACCTTGAAGTTTTAAAACCACTGTCATCAAATCTAATCTGATTCATATCAACCCTGTAGGACAGAGTAGAGCTGACCTATAGAGTTTCCAAGGCCGTCAAGCAGAATGCCTCATCTTTCTCCCAAAGAGCAGCTGGTGGGGTTGAACCACTGACCTTTTGGTTAGCAGCCCACTAGAGTCCTTGAATATTTATTGTTGTATAAAATATTTAATAGAATGTTTAAGTTCAATATATTAATAAGTTTTAATATATCTTCATCGAATTCAAAACAGAACAAATGCAAAATAATAGGAAGACTTGCTAATATTTACTGAAGACTAGCTGTGTGAAAGGTATCATGTGTTCTTTTTACATTAATTGTTTTATTCAATGCTGAAACTTCAACCGTGATGTTGATGTAATTATTACTCACAGGTTAATGATGAGAGTACTGAGGCAATGGGGTTAAATGGCGTAGGTGATCTCACAGCTGGTAAGAGTTGAGGACTTTATCTCGTTACTTATGCTGACTCTTTTGGAGAAATGAATTGAGGAAAGTATGTTACAGAAGTAAAGAATAAATTTGGTGATCATTTGACCAAAAAAAAAAAAAAAAAGAGAGAGAAAGAAAACTCTACTGAAAAAAATCTAAATTCATATAAGAAATTAAAAGGTAAAATATTTCTGTTTTCAGGTTCATATGAATCCCAAAGCAATTAAATAATATAATACAAATAATTTAATAGGAGAAAACAAGGACCTAAGTATCCTTAAACAAGCATTTCTTAGAGAAAAAGATAAACACACAATGTGTGTACAATGGACACAATGAATCAATTAATAATAATAATTATAACAAGATAAATGTCTATGAATAGAAAACATTAGAATAAACAGATGGTATGAATCCCACATAAGCAAGTTAGAGAACAAGTATTTATATAAAAAAAATAATAAAAATAAAACTCCTTAAACCATATATCACTTTTCCCTGAAATGTTATATGGTCTTAATTTTTAAAAATGTAAATGTGTTCTGTAGTTTTGTCACATAGCTACATTTTCTCTTTGGCACATTTGAGGAAAAAGAAAAATCAAAGGTTAAAGCATGGAAAAAGTAGATAGTAATTTCTATAAGGTATTAAACCCTAAAGAAGTTATTTTTTCAGCGCTGTAAGGCTGGCGGTTCAAATCCACCAGCCAATCATCAGAAGGAAAGTTGGGCAATCTACTTTCATAGTGATACTGCCTCAGAAACCTAAGGAGGGGTCACAATGAGTCAGGTCCGATTCAATGGCAGTGTGTTTGGTTTTTTGGTTTGGATGTTATATAGGAGAGGATGTGTTGTTGTTATGTGCCGTGGAGTTGAATACTCCTTGTTAGATATGTGTTAATGTTGATCACCGAGAAGTTCAAAGTATCTTGGTACCAAAGGTTGTTGTTGTTAGGTGCCATCCAGTCGTTTCCGACTCACAGCGATCCCATGCACAGCAGAACAAAACACTGCCCAATCCTGTGCTATTTCTGCTATACTTGAGCCCATCATTGCAGCCACAGTGTCAATCCATCTTGTTGAAGGCCTCCCCC
>NW_006922001.1:1459822-1465778 GCF_000298275.1 Orycteropus afer afer | reverse complement strand
TGCCATATCAGCAAATGGAGATCTCAAAAGCTTTCCCTTATCCACAGGAGTAAAGCTGGGTTTACTCAGATAATGCAGCTCTTTCCCAGTCCTATTTTGAGGGCCTTCTTACCTAATGGGACTATTCATAAAGTTGCGTGGTAATGTATCAAACAGTGTTTCTTTGTTATTCATAAGGTTTTTCCTGACCATTTCTTTAAGAAGTGCATGGCCTCTTCCTTTTTCCTAGTCTGTCTCAGTCTGCAAGCTGGGCTGATACCTGCGTACCATGTGCCTCCTGCTGGGTTTGAAACACCAGTGGCTCAGCCTCATAACTAACATCAACACATCACCATGGTAAGACAAACCAACAGACAAGTTTGTCTCCTTGTTGTAAACTTCTCCTACCGTGCTTACCTGGATCCCTGTGGCTGACTCCTCCTCTGTCTGGATTCCTGGGACTTTTAATCCCCTTTCTCCTGCTCTCCCACCCTGCTGCTTTGGGTGTGCCTGAGTTCCCTCTCCTCACCTGGATCCCTACAGCTGACTGCTCCTCTGTCCGTGTTCCTGGCTTTTAATCCCCTTTCTCCCACTCTCCCATCCTGCTTCTTTGGGCATGCCTGAGTTCCCTCTCCTCACCTGGATCCCTGAAGCAGACTGCTCCTCTGTGTTGGTTCCTGGCTTTTATTCCCCTTTCTTCCACTCTACCATTCTGCTGCTTTGGGTGTGCCTGGGTTCTCTCTCCTCACCTGGACCCCTGAAGCTGACTGCTACTCTGTCCATGTTCCTGGCTTTTATTTCCCTTTCTCCCGCTCTCCCACCTTGCTGCTTTGGGCATGCCTGAGTTCCCTCTACTCACCTGGATCCCTGTGGCTGACTGCTCCTCTGTCCAGGTTTCTGGCTTTTTATCCCTTTTCTCCCAGTCTTCTGCCCTGCTGCTTTGGGCGTGCCTGAGTTCCCTCTCCTTACCTGGATCCCTGCAGCTGACAAAAGATAAATACTGAATAACTACCTTAGGAGTATGGTCTGCTTCCAATATATGAGAAATCAGCTTTGAGAGAGGTCTCAGAAGCTTTTTGGCATGCTTGGACCCTGCATGTAGACAAGTCTTCATTTCAGTGGCCTGTCATGCCTGCTGATCTTGGGACTGTTAATGGACTATTAATTACCAGCCTGCCATGTTATCTGATAATTTTGGGACTATGTTATTTTGCTTGTCAGCCTTGGATTTGTGAGGCTCAGAAGCCAGCAGCTGTCTGAGTTAAGAGAAACCTCCATCTTCAGTAGGCTGGGAATAAAAGGCAGAGCTAAAGCCCAAGGTCAAGGGGCTTTCACCCAGCCCCTGGAGCTGGCATTTTGAACTCAGAATTCTAGACTACTAAACTGTAAGAGTTTAGGTTGGGCACTCCTACTTCCATAGTGATACTGCCTCGGAAACCCAAGGAGGGGTCGCTATGAATCGGGGCCAACTCGACGGCACATAACAACAATGACAACAACAACAAACTGTAAGAGAATAAATACCTGTTTTTTAAAGTCACTCATTTGTGATATTTTGTGTTAGAGTGGCTTTAGAGAACAAAAATGACCAGTGTGCCACCAGAACTCCTTTTATAAGGTAAGATGGGTTTAACTATATAAATTATTCCATCACTTGACTGTAAACACATTAGTGTATTCTTCATTAGAAACTTTACATATCATGCATGTTTATATCATAGCACTCATTTTTTTTTTTTTTCTTTTTAAATTTTTTGTTGTGGTTTAGGTGCAAATTTATAAAGCGGGTTTGTTTTATCTCAACAGTTCATGAACATTTGGTTTCACAATCCAGTTAAAATCCCAACAATAAAAATTTCTCCTATCATTGACAAACCCTTCCCTGTGCCCTTCTTATCTACACATTCTTGTCTGTCCAAGTTTCCCTCTATGCAAATATTGCCCTTTTGATATCTCACAGCTGATTGATCCAAGGGGTATATCTTCCTGTGTTAAGTGGGTGCTTCTCCCTGGGGGTAGGTGTTTTGCTTGTAGGCCTTTTATTTGGCTGAAAGCTAATCCATGGAAGTGAGTCCAGTTCCAGGCCCAAAGGATAACCCAGAACCATAGTCTCAGGGGTTCCACCAGTCTCTATGCAACCAGGTCTCTATGCATCCCATGCAACCTTTATGCAATTCTGATAATTTTTGTGTTTTTGAATTTTGTCCCACATTTTCCCTCAAATTCTATCCAGGATCTCCAATTTTGATCACTTTTGGAGTGGTTGGCATTGGTAGCCAGGCACTACCTAGCTCTTCAGATCTCAGGGTTGTGAAGCTGAGGTCCTCATGGTCCATCATATTCTTGGACTAATTATTTCCAAATGATTTTGATTTTCTTCATTCTTCTTTGTTCCAGACAAAGAGAGATGGATAATTACATCTTATATGGCCACTTGAAAGCTTTTAAGACCCAAGTTGCTACTTCCCAAAGTAGGATATAGAACGAGATTTTTATGTACTATGTTGTGCCAATTGAGCTTGATATGCCCTTGAGATCATGGTCTGGAGCCTGCAGGCCTGGTGACTCTCTCCCTCAAGGTACTTGCTTGTCACTGATAAGCTACTCCAACATTGTCCCTTGTTGCTTCTATAATGTATATATATATATATATATATATATTTTTTTTTTAGGAAAAATACACATTTAAGAATATCTTAAGGCAAATATATCCATCATCATGGGTATATTCCTGTTCACCTACTCAGAACTGATCTTCTCTCTTGCCCATGCATTTACTCATAGACTTGTGTTTGCTGCCATTGGTAATGTAGTATTGTGCATATGATAGTATTTGCCTCTGTTGTCCATACCTTTTTTGCATATTTCTGTGTCCTCCTTTTCCATATTGTCATTGTGCTAGTCACATACTTTTATAATATTGTTTTCCCTTCATCAAAATCAATACAATGTCTGTTAACTAGTCAGAAATTTTTGCACCCCTTCCTTCCCTTCCCTGGTAACCAACAAAATAAATTCCCTTTCCTGCATAAGCATCCTTGGCTTTTTGTAATAATGGACTCATACAATATTTGTCCCTCTGGGATTGACTTACTTCATTCAGCATAATGTCCTCCAAATTCATCCATGCTATGAGGTGTTTCTTGGGTTCTTCATTATTCTTGAATGTTGCACAGTATTCCATTTTGTGAATGTACTATAATTTTGTCATCCATTCAACTCTTGATGGGCACCTAGGTTGTTTCCATCTATTTGCTATAGTGAATTGTGCTGTGATGAACATGAGTGTGCATATGTCTATTTGTGTCTTGGATCTCACATCTTCAGGATATATTCCTAGTAATGGAATTGCTAGATCAAACGGTATTTCTGTTTCAATTTTTTAAGGAAATCCCATATCATTTTCCACAGTGTCTATACCACTCAACAGTCCCACCAGCAGTGAATGAGAGATCCAATCTCTCCACACCCTTGCCAGCTGGCTAATGATCACAAGTATTTTCTCGTGTGTTTGTTGGCTGGCTGTATATCTTCTTTAGTGAAGTGTCTATTCATGTCCTTTGCCAATTTTTCAACTGGATTGTTTGTCTTTTTGATGTTGAGGTGTTGAAGGTATCTATACATTTTACAGATAAGTCCCTTGTCATACATGTCATAGACAAATATTTTTTCTCCCAATCTGTAGGTTCCCTTTTTACTCTTTTGGAGAAGTCTGTCATTGCACATAAGAATTTAATTTTTAAAAGGTCCCAGTCATCTAGTTTTTCTTCTACTGCTTGTGCATTTTGGTTTATGCTTGAGAGTCTATTTGTACCATAAATTAGGGCCCCTTGGTTTGCCCCTGTTTTATCTTTGATGCACTTTATTGTTTTGGGTTTTACATTTAAGTCTTTGTTCTTTTGTTCTACCTTTAGGTTTTTTTTTTTTTTTTGGTATAGTGTGAGGTATGGGTCTTTTTTTTTTTTCATTTTTTGTTTAAGTGGATATCCAATTTTGCCAGCACTATTTGGTAAAGAGGCTGTATTTCCACCATTTAATGAGTTTTAACCCTTTGTCAATGACAGCTGTCCATAGACAGATAGGTCTATTTCTGGATTCTCAATTCTGTTCTAATATTCTATTTGTCTATTGTTGCATCAATACCACACAGTTTTGACTACTGTGGCTGTATAGCAGGTTTTGAGATTGGGCAGTGTGAGACTTCCTACTTTGATTTCTTCAGCAGTGCTTTGCTTATCTGAATTCACTTTTCTTTCCATGTAAAGTTAGTGGTTGTTTTTTCCATGTCCTTTAAGAATACTGATGGAATATAGATAAGGATTATATTGAGTATATAGACTGCTTTGGGTAGTATTGACATTTTTACAATAGTCAAGTTTGCCTATCCATGAGTACAGCATGTTCTTCCATTTATGAAGGTCTCTTGTAGTCTCTTATAGTTTTTTGTAGTTTTCTTTATGTAGGTCTTTTGTGTCCCTTGTAAGATTTATTCCTAACTGTTTTATCTTTTTGGTAGCTCTTGTAAATAGTGTTTTCCTTATGTCCTTTTTAGAGATCTCTTTGTAGATGTAGAGGAATCTAACTGATTTTTGTATGTTTGTTTTCTATTTTGCTGCTTTGCTGAATCTTTCTATTAATTCCAGTAATTTTCTTGCTGAGTCTTTTGGGTTTTCTATGTATAGGATTAAGCAACTTCAAATAGAGATAACTTTACTTCTTCTTTGCCAATTGGATGCTTTTTATTTCTTTTTTCTTGCCTTATTGCTATGGCTAGGACTTCCCATAAAATGTTAGATAGAAGTGGTGGTAGAGGGCATCCTTGTTTGGTTCTTGTTCTCATGAGGAATGCTTTGTGTCTTTCTCCATTGAGAATAATGTTGGCTGTTGGTTTTGCATATATGCCCTTTATTATGTTGAGGAATTTTCCTTCTAATCCTATTTTGCTGAGATTTTTGATCAGGAATGGGTATTGGATTTTATCAAATGGCTTTTATGCATCACTTGATATGATCATGTGTTCTTTTCCTTTGTTTTATTTATGTGATTAATTATATCGATTGTTTATCTCATGTTGAACCATCTTTGCATACCTGGCATGAGTCCCACTTGGTCATGGTGTGTTATTTTTTCAATATGGTGTTGGATTCTTTTGGTTAGGATTTTGTTGAAAATTTTTGCATTCATATTCATGAGGAATATTGGTCTGTAGTTTTTCTTTTCCGTGGTGTTTTAATCTGGTTTTGGCATCAGGGTTATGCTTGCTTTGAATGAATTTGAGAATATTTCATCATTTTCTATGTTCTGAAATAGTTTGAGTAGTATAGGTGTCAGCTCTTTGGATATTTGGAAGAATTCTCCAGTGAAGCGGTCTGGGCCAGGAATTGTTTTTTTTTTGGGTGTGTGTATGGAGAGTTTTTTATGACATGCACAACTTTATCTTTCGTTATGGGTCTGTTCAAATATTCAGTCTCAGACTGTGGTAGTTTAGGTAAGTGTTGTGTTTCTAGAAATGTATCCATCTCTTCTAGCTTTTCAAATTTGTTGGAGTATTATCTTTTTTATTCCATTTGCTTCTGTTATGATGTTGCTCATTTCAT
Source organism: Orycteropus afer afer (assembly GCF_000298275.1). NCBI lineage: Eukaryota > Metazoa > Chordata > Mammalia > Tubulidentata > Orycteropodidae > Orycteropus > Orycteropus afer. The sequence continues at coordinate 1,460,202 of NW_006922001.1, read as the reverse complement.
TTATTATTAGTGTTATTTGCATCTTCTCTATCTTTTATTTATTTATTTTTTAATTTGCCAGTGGTTTGTTGATTTTGTTAATCTTTTCAAAGAAACAAGTACTTGTCTTATTAATTTTCTCTTTTTTTTCTGCTTCATTAATTTCTGCTCTGACCTTTATTATTTCTTTTCTTCTGAATACTGTAGGCTTCTTTTATTTCTTTTTTTCTAATTGTTGGAACTGTTGAGCTAAGGTGTTGAGTTTGATTCCTCTTTTTTGGATATGTGAATTTATTGCTATAAATTAACCTCTGAGCACTGCTTTCTCTGTGTCACAAAGGTTTGGTAAGTTGTATTTCATTCTCATTTGTTTCTAGGAATTATTTTTTTTTAATCTCATG
>NW_006922001.1:1458180-1458681 GCF_000298275.1 Orycteropus afer afer | reverse complement strand
TCTTGATTTTAATTTGTTATTTTCTGCTTTGAGTTTTCTGTTGGAAGAACTGCCATTAGTATTTATTGCAAAGTTGTTCTGGTTTTCAAAAAGTCCCTTAATTTCTGCTTGTCTGGGCATGTCTTAATTTCACCCTTATATCAGGGGTACATTTTGGCTGGATATATAATTCTTGGGTAATAATTCTTATCCTTCAAGGTTTTGCATATGACATTCTGTTCCCTTCTTGCCTCCATGGTTTCTGCAGAGTAATTAGAGTTTAGTCTTTTGGTTGACCATTAGGTACCATTCCATTTTTCCCAAGCTGCTCTCAAGAATTTTTCTTTGGCTTTGGTTTTAGAAAGTTTGATTATGATATGTCTGGGTGACTTTCTCTTGGAGTCTATTCTGTTCTGTATTAAGCTTCTTGGATGAATGTCTTTTCATCTTTCATGATATTGGGAGAGTTTTCAGTTAGCAAGGCTTTGACAATTTTTTCAGTGTTTTTTTTTTTTTTTTTTT
>NW_006922001.1:1454229-1455390 GCF_000298275.1 Orycteropus afer afer | reverse complement strand
TAGTCCTTTGTCATCCTGATAACTGTTACTATGCTTGAGGCCATCATTACAGACACTGTGTCAATCCATCTTTTTGAGGGTCTTCCTCTTTTTTTTTTTGCTGTCTATCTAATTTATCAAGCATGATGTCATTTTTCTATGGACTGGTCCCTCCTGATAATATATCCAAAGTATTAGAGAGGATGTTCACCATCCTTACTTCTAAGGAACATTCTAGCTGTATTTTGTTCAATATGGATTTGTTTGTTCTTCTGGCAGGCCATGATATGTTCATTATTTTTCATCAACACCATAATTCAAATGTAACGATTCTTCCTCAATCCTTATTCAGTGTCCCTCTTTTGCATACATAAACAATTATAAATGCCATAGTTTTGATAAGGCATGCTTTAGTCTTCAAAATGACCTTTGTTTTTCAACACTTTAAAGAGGTCTTTTGCAGCAGATTTGCCCAATGTAATATATTCTTTGATTTTTTTGACTGCTGCTCCCATAGGCATTGATTGTCCATCCAAGTAAATGTTGTTGTTGTTAGGTGCCATTGAGTTGTGTCTGACATGCAGTGACCCTATTCATAGCAGAATGAAACACCGCCCAGTCCTGCACCAGCTCCATGATTCTTGCTATACTTGAGCTCATCATTGCAGCCACTGTGTCAATCCATCACTTTGAGGGCCTTCCCCTCTTTTGTCGACCCTCCACCCTACCAAGCATGACATTCTTCTCCAGAGAATGGGCCCTTCTGACACCATGACCAAAGTAGGTGAGACAAAGTCTGACCATTCTCACTTCCAAGGAGCACGCTGGCTGCACTTCCTCCAGGACAGATCTGTTAGTTATTTTAGCAGTCCACAGTACTTTCAGCATTCTTCACCAGCACCACAACTCAAAAGCATCAATTCTTCTTCAGTCTTCCTTATTCATTGTCGAGAGTGTTCTTCCCCTTTGAGTTTCTAATTCCAGGTCTTTGCTCATTTCATTATAGTAATTGGCATTGTCTTCTCAAGCTGGTCTTTTAAATCTGTTCAGCTCTTTTATATTGTTATTTCTTCCATTTGCTTTAGCTACTCTCTGCCTCAAAGACAAGCTTCAGAGTCTCTTCTGTCATCAATTTTGGTCTTTTCTTCTTTTTTCACCTTTTTAGTGACCTCTTGCTTTCTT
>NW_006922001.1:1452720-1453397 GCF_000298275.1 Orycteropus afer afer | reverse complement strand
AATTTCCCTAGATTCATACTTCTTCCATTCTATGTTCTGCTTATTAGTAGATATTTGCAGCTGTTTCTCCTCATTTTGAGTGATGCCACATCAGCAAATGGAGGTCTTGAAAGCTTAAGACTTATCCATATCGTTAAGGCTCATTCTACTCTGATGATGCAGCTCTTTCCTGGACCTATTTTGAGAGCCTTCCTACCTAAATGGCTTATCCCCCTGCACTGCATCAGACAATGTTTCCAGGCTATTCATAAAGTTGCATACTAATGTATCAGACAGTGTTTCTCTGCTATTCATAAACTTTTCCATGGCCAGTTCTTTGAGAAGTGGATGGCCTCCTCCTTTTATCCTAGTCTGCTTCAGTCTGTAAGCTGTTGAAACCTGTGAACCATGTGCTCCCCTATTGGGTTTGATACACCAGTGACACTGCCTCAAGCCTCACAACAACATGCCACCAGAGTAGGACAAACTGACAGGTAAATTTGTCTCCCTTAGCTGTTCAAAACCTGTCCACTCTCCCCATCCTCCCCTTACATAGATCCCTGCCTCTTTCCCCTGCTTGTAAAAGGTGTGGCCTGGAATCCCGGCCTTACCTGGATCCCTGCCTCTGAATCCTCACTCTGCCCTGCACCCCCCCACAGTTTTTTCTCTGCCTTCCCCAACTTGCCTGCCACTTGGGA
>NW_006922001.1:1449464-1450510 GCF_000298275.1 Orycteropus afer afer | reverse complement strand
TAGAGCAGCTGATAGATTTGAACCACCAACTTTCCCAGTTAGCATCCAAATGACTTACCTGCTGTGCCACCAGACCTCTTTCTTTACAGTGTTAAAGAACAAAGAGGTTACTTTGAAGACTAAGGTGCACCAGATACAAGCCATGCTATTTTCAATAGCATTGTATGCATGTGAAAGTAGGACATAAGGAAGACAGAGGAAGTGAAGTGATGCATTTTGATGCATTTGAATTGTGGTGTTGGCAAAGGATACTGAAAATGCCATGAACTGCCAGAAAAACCAACAAATCTGTCGTAGAAGGAGTACACTTTAGAAGAGAGATTGGCCAGAATTTGTCCCATGTACTTTGGTCATATTGTCAGAAGTCACCAGTCTCTGGAAATGATATCATGATTGTAAAACAAAGGGACAGTGAAAAAGGGGAAGACCCTCAACAAAATTGTTTGACACAGTGGCTGTAGTGATGGGCCCAAACATAGCAAAGACTTTCAAGAAGTGAAGGACTGGACATTATTTTGTTCTGTTGTACATAAGGTCTCTATGAGTTGGAGCTGGCTTGACAGCACCTAACAACAACAACATCAAGTTCTGATAGTGCAGTAGTTAAGACATTTAGCTATTAACCACAAGGTAAGCAGTTTGAACCCTCTAGTTGCTCATCAGGAGAAAGATGAGGCACTCTAATTCTGTAAAGAAACAGAAACTCTTGAAAACTCTATGGGGCAGTTCTTCTCAATCCTGTAGAGTCGCTATGAGTTGGAATCAACCTGATAGTAGTGGTTGATATTTACTTAATTCTTTAAAATGCACTCATAAAATTGTACAAATTGTAGATCAACCACATACTTTCAATTTAGCTGAATCCTGAAACTTTACTAAAATTATTAATGTTGTTATTAGTTGTTGTCAGTTTTGTTCCAACTCATGGTGACACCTTGTATGTAGAGCAGAAGTGCTCCATAAAGTTTTTTTTTTTTTAAGTGCATATTATTGAAATATAATTTATGTACAGTAAATACACAAAACTAAAGTGACATGGGTCAATA
>NW_006922001.1:1448667-1449169 GCF_000298275.1 Orycteropus afer afer | reverse complement strand
AACTAATACTATATTTATCCTTCTGTGATTGACTTACTTTATTAGGCATAATGTCCTCCAAGTTCATCCATGTTATGCAGTGTTTTGCAGACTCTACATTATTCCTTAGTGCTGCATAGCATTCTGTTGTGTGTGTGTACCATAGTTTGCCCATCCACTCTTCCATTGATGGGCATGTATGTTGTTTCCCTCTTTTTGCTATTGTAAATAGTGCTGCAATGAACATGGGTAGGCATATATCTGTTCCTGTGCTGGCTCTCACTTCTCTAGGATATATACCTAGTATTGGGTTTGATGGGTCAAATGGTATCTCCGATTCCAGCTTTCTAAGGAATTGCAATACTGCTTTCCACAGTAATTGTCACTTCACAGTCTTACCACAAGTGTATGAGAGTCCTAATCACTCCACATCCCTGTGAGCATTTGTTATTTTCTATCCCATTGAACCTCACCAGCAGTGTTGGGGTGAGGGGGTATCTCATTGTTGTTCTAATTTGCATCT
>NW_006922001.1:1445147-1447936 GCF_000298275.1 Orycteropus afer afer | reverse complement strand
TTATCAGTGAGAGAGACCTTGCCATCTCTTAAAGCAACATTCAACCATAAGAGAAGACTTGCCATCTCTAAAAGCAAACATTCAATCACAAGAGAGACCTCGTCATCTCTTCGCTGTAATTAGAACATGTGCCTTGCAATCATGTTCTTTTGGGGCTCTTTTTCTTGGTCCCCAACAGCTAATATTTGTGCTGGTCTTCTTTTTTTATTTTGATGTGAAGATTTATCATTTTTGTTTGAGATTACCCTGTGATTTATAGTTTTCTTCCCAAATTTGGAACACTCTGTTCTACCTTGTAGTTGTCTTGACTTCCCTACCATTTAGCTTTCTGTAAGTACACAATTTTTTCCCTCTTTGGTTTGCAGTTGTCCTCATTTGTCAATTGATGTCTCTGGTTCCTTGTTTACAATCTCGTAGGCTTATTTACTTTAAATATTTCTATAACTGGGTAGGTTTCTGGGTTATGTCTCTATGTGTGTTAATGGTCAGTTGTTGTTTGCTGTTCTTGCTTCTCTGTCCAAAGGACTCCCTTTAGCATCTCTTGTAAGGTTGGTCTGGTTTTAAAAAATTCCCTTACTTTCTGCTTATCTGGAAATGTCCTTATCTCACCATCATATTTGATGGACAATGTTACTTGATATACAATTCTTGGTTGGAAATTTTTCACTTTCAGGGTTTAATATATACCACCCCATTGTCCTCTCACCTGTGTGGTTTCTGCCGAGAAATCCGAGCTTAGTCTTATTGCTTCCCCCTTGTAGGTAACTTTTCATTTTCCCTGTGCTACTTCCAAGATTATTTCTGTGTCTTTGGTTTTGATGAGTTTAAAGATGATACATCTTGGTGATTTTCTTTTGAAGTTTTTCCTTGTTTGAGATTCATTGAAATTCTTGAATGGATATATTCTCATCTTTTATAATACCAGGAAAATTCTCTTACAATAAATCTTCAACAATTTCTTTTTTCTGTGGTGTTATTTGTCTCTTCCTGTTCTGGAAGTCTGATTGTTGTTGTTGTTATGTGCTGTCGAGTCGGACCCAACTCGTAGCGACCCCTCCTTAAGTTTCTGAGGCAGTATCACTATGGAAGTAGATTGCCCAACCTTCCTCCTGAGGAGTGGCTGGTGGGTTTCAACTGCCAGTCTTCTAGTTAGCAGTCAAGTGCCTTAGGCACTACACAACCCAATTACATGTAGGTTATTCCATTTGATGGTATCCCACATGAACCTTAGGTTTTCTTCATTTTGTTTTGATCTTTTTTTCTGATTGATTGCTTTGTAAAGAAGTATTGAAGTATTTGCCTTCAGTCTCACTAGTTCTGTCTTCCATTGATTCAACTCTACTCCTTTGCCTGCTACATGCGTCATCTATTTCTGAAAATTTAATGTTAATCTTCTTGATTTCTATGAGTAGATTTTGTATCATTTCTAATCTTTTATTTACATTGTCATTTTGTTCTTGTATTGTCTTTCAAAATTGTTCTAGCGTTTTCTCTGTGTTTTCCTCAATTTCGTCAGTGTTCTCCTTGATCTGTCTTTCAATTCATTGAAGATACCTAAATATAATTCTTTTGATTTCCTTATCAGGGAGTTTCAATACTGTGTCTTTCTCTGATATTTGTTTTCAGTCTGTATCCTGGTCCTTTATTTCTCCTGCTTTATCTTGCTTCTTTGTGTGTATTATGATGCCCTGTTATCTCTGAGGTATTGTGACAATTTTGGTTTTATATTTAATTGGTGATTGTATGTCGGAGTGACTTGCCCATGATTTTTGTTTTCTTTGGATGCTATCTATGTCAACAAAGTACTGTGCTGTGCTCCTCTATTCGCTAGTTGGCAGCACTTATACACTCACCACCTGTCTCCTTTCCCTTTGTCAGCCTCCCATATGTCCCTGCCATCCTTGGCAAACAAAGCCTATTCTTAGATCCTTAGAATCCAAGTGAGAGTGCTGTCACTTTAAACTTCAATATGTCTACCACTTGTAAAGATTCAAAATGGTTATGCCCTCAGTAATTTTAAATGTCCAAAATGGCCACCCTTGTAAACATTCAAAATGTCTGCACCCTCAGTCACTTTAAATATCCAAAATGGCCACCACTTATAAACAATCAAGATTGCTGCACCCTCCAGACAGCTGAAAGTCCACCGCTCAGGTTGTCTGCCTCCTTGCTATTTCCTTTCCTAGTCATAGGCCACCAGTACAGTCATCCTTGTACCCCTTGTTGATCATGGCTGATCTTTAGATCAATTCTCACGTCCTAATAGTACTTGGAAATATTCAGGCTATTAGTTCCATCAGAGTAACTGACAGTCCACTTCTCTGACTGTCTCTATACTCACTGTTTTCAATCAGGTTTTTCCACTAGTTGATGCCTAGTCTACTTCTGTATATTTATTTTCAAAGCTCAGGCTCCAGGATTATCTTCTTTATCTCTGTCAATTGGTTTCTCTTTTCTTTGTTGAAGAGAGTCTGTGTAGCTTGCCTGCCTATTCCTCCATCTTACCAGAAGTCTCTGCATAAGGTTTTGAAAGCTATGACCCTTCAGAAACAGATTGCAAAACTCATTTTCCCAGGAAAGTCTGGGTGGGATTGAATGGCCAGTCTTTTGGCTAGTATTGAGTGATTAGCTGTTTGTACAACCCAGAATTATTAAAAAAGAGATAAGAAATAAACTATTTTAGGAACAAGAGAATAGGTGAGGTAATAATATAAAATAGTTTGGAAGCTGTAACACAAGTGGATAATTATTATAAGATTTAATAGGCCCAAGAAAGTTTAATCTAAAAT
>NW_006922001.1:1440921-1444411 GCF_000298275.1 Orycteropus afer afer | reverse complement strand
AGCCACTCAATGATTAACTGGTAAAGCATCAGCTTCTAAGCCCACTCATTTTGATTGTGGGAGGATTTGCTTCCTCTGGACTTTTCATCAGAGTCCATCCTCACTCAGTTCCTTATCAACTGGACTTTCTTCAACGTCACATATTGTTTCTCAAAGTGAGAAAGCCAAGAAGGCAAAAAAGAGAGTGTGCAAGAAAGACAAAAGTTATATTTTACAACCTAATTTCAGAAGTCATATTGTGTCACATTTGCCTATGTAATTCATTTGGACACCCCATGCACAAGAAGAGATCAAACAAAGATATAGAAACAGGAGGCAAGATCATGGGGGATATCTTAGAAACATGCCTACTGCAGATGGCATTTGTGTACTACACTCAAAGGTTGTCAGCTGTGGTTGTTTTTCTTGTTGTTATGTGCCATCAAGTCAGACCCAACTCATAGCGACCCCTCCTTGGGTTTTCAAGGCAGTATCACTACGAAAGTAGATAGCCCCATTTTTGAGGAGTGGCTGGTGTGTTTGAACCACCAGTCTTCTGGTTAGCAGTCAAGTTCCTTAGGCACTATGCTACCAGCCAGCTGTGGTAGTTAAGGTTAAATGTGAACTTGGCTGGGCATGGTTTTGAATGTCTTGGCAGCTGGTGGTAATTATTCACCATGATGAAACTCATAATCAACTCCATGGTGGAATCTGCTGCTAGCAGCTAAGTAGCTGCTTTAGGGATGTGGTCTGCTTCCCATATATATGGAGAAACTTTGGGAATGGTCTCCTGCTTTTGGCATGCTTGACTCCTGCATGTAGCTGAATTGTCATTCAGCAGCCTACTTCACAGTTTGTTAATATCTAGGACTTTGCTTTTTTACTTGTTGACCTTGGTTTTGTCAGCTTCAGCACCCAGGATCGGATCTGCCTGTGTGAAGAAAACCTCCAGCTTCAGTGGGCAGGAAGAAAGAGGCAGAGATGGAGACTTCCCATAAGATGGAGGAATAGGCAGACAAGTGACACAGACCCTCTTCAACAAAGAAAAGGAAAAACCAATTGACAGAGATACAGAAGATAATCCTGGAGCCCTGAGCTTTGAAAGGAACTATGCAGAAGTGGATTAGGCACCAACTAGTGGAAAAACCTGAATGAAAACAGTGAGTACAGAGATGGTTGGAACTTTGGACTGTGAACTACTCTGACGGGACCAACAGCCTGAATATTTCCATGTGGTGTTGGACTTGAAAATTGACTTAAAGATCAACCCTGGTCACCAACAGCTGCAGGGATGACTGTGCTAGTGGTCTATAACTAGGAAAGGAAACAGCAAGGAGAGAGACAACCTGAGCTGTTGACTTTCTGCTCTCTGGAGGGTGCAGCCATTTTGATTGTTTACATGTGGAAGCCATTTGGGAAATTTAAAGTGACTGAGGGTGCAGACATTTTGAATCTTTGCAAGTGGTAACCATTTTGGATTTTAAAGTAATAACATTCTCATATTGATTCCAAGGGCCTAAGAATAGGTTCCATTTGCCAAGGTTGGCAGGGACATACTAGAGGCTGACAACAGGAAAGGAGATGGGTGGTAAGTGTATAAGTACTGTCAACTAACGAATAGAGGAGCTCAGTACCCTGCTTGCATAGATAACATACAAATAAAACAAAGAAAATGAAAATTGTGAGCAAGTCACTCCAACATACAATCACCAACTAAATATAAACACAGAAATGTCACAATGCCTTGTAGACAACAGGGCATCACAATGCACAGAAAGAAGCAAGATAAAGCAGGCTAAATAAAGGACTAGGATACAGAACCAAAACACATCCCTGAGGAAGATGCAGAATTGGAACTCCCCGATAAGGAATTCAAAAGAATTATATTTAGTTATCTTCAACAAATTGAGAGACGAATCAACTAAAACACAGAGAAAACCCTAGAACAATTTTGAAAGACAGTATCAGAACAAAATGATAAAATAAATGAAAAAAATAGAAATGATAAAAAAATCTACACATAGAAATCAAGAAGATTAATACTAAATTTTCAGAAATAGTTAAGACATTGGATGGGCTAAGGAGCAAAATTGAATAAATGTAATACAGAATTAGGGAGATTGAAGGCAAATACCTGAACATGTCTTTGGAAAGGGATAAATCAGAACAAAATCAAAACAAACTGAAGAAAGCTTAAGGTTCATGCGGGATACCATCAAAAGGAATAACCTACATGTAATCAGAATTCCAGAGCAGAAAAAGACAAATAAAACCACAGAGAAAATTGTCAAAAATTTGTTGGAAGAGAATTTGCCTGGTATGATGAAAGTTGAGAATATATCCATTCAGGAAGTCCACCGAACCCCAAACAGGATAGACCCCAAAAGAAAATCACCCAGACATATCATCAACAAACTTACCAAAACCAAGGACAGAGAAAGAATCATGAGAGCAGCATGGGAAAAACAAAAGGTTTTCTACGAGGGACAACCAATAAGGCTAAGCTCAGATTTCTTGACAGAAACCATGCAGGTGGGAAGACAATAGGATGTTATATATAAAACCCTGAAAGAGAAAAACCTCCAACCAAGAATTATGTACCCAGTAAAACTGTCCCTCAAATACGATGTTGAAATTAGGACATTTCCAGATAAGCAGAAATTAAGGGAATTTGTTAAAACCAGACCAACCATATAAAAGATGCTAAAGGGAGCCCTTTGGACAGAAAAGCAACAACAGCCAACAACTGACAATTAACACACATGATAATATAACCTAGAAACCAACCCAGCTATTGAAGTATCCAAAGTATATAAGCCTAAGATTGTAAACAGGGAACCAGAGATACCAACTGACAAATGAGGACAGCTACAAACCAAAAAGAGTGAAGAAACTGTGTTATTACAGAACTGCTAGATGGTAGGATAGTCAAGACAACTATAAGATAGAACCAACTGTTCTAAATTTGGGAAGAAAACAATAAATCACAGGGTAACCTCAAAGAAAAATGATAAACCTTCACATCAGAAAAGAGGACCAGCATAAATATTCAGCAAATACTAAAATAACAGCAATGAAGGAAGTGATAACATGATTCATAAACCAAACAAGCTCAACATAGAAAATTAAATGGAACAAAGAAATCCACACCATGAAAAAGCAAGCACATAACAAAAATGACAGCAACAAATTCATATTTGCTGATAATTACATATCTGGCAAAGGACTTATGTCTAATATTTATAGCAGAATAGTGGATGACAAAACTGTGGTACATGCACATAATGGAATGCTATGCAGCACTAAAGAATAAAGTAGAGTCTGCAAAACATCACATAATGTGTATAAACCTGGAGAACATTATGCTGAGTGACATAAGTCAATCATAGAAAGACAAATATAGTATTAGTTTGTTGTTGTGGAGAGTCAAGGAAAGGTTTATATATGAAGGGAAACTTTCTTTGTTGGTTGCCAGGGGTGGAAGGGGAGGGGAAGGAACACTGCAAAAAAA
>NW_006922001.1:1428203-1440335 GCF_000298275.1 Orycteropus afer afer | reverse complement strand
TTGATGTAGCACAGTGAATACCAAAAATTCAGAGTACTAGATGAAGGAATTATAATAGTACAGGATAGAAAGTAGAGCATAAATTCAGAAATCATTAAATTGATTAAAGTAAAATTTCTAAAAATTAAGGAGTTTAATTTATATATTGAAAGCCCTTACCTGTACCAAGTGGACAAATGGATAAAACTAGACTCACATCATGGCATATGAACATGACATGTCAGAATAATGCTAGAAAAGAGAAGGATCTATTAGTTTTCAAAGTAATAGAAAAATATAATAAAATATAATGAGGTAAGAACCAGAATTGCTTTGAGTGTGTCAATAGAAACACTGGATACTAGAAGACAATAATGTTTTCAACATTTTGGAAAGGGAAAAAAAAAGTCAGCCTTAAATTTTATACCCACTTGAACTATCAATATGTATGAGGATTGAATAATTGTGCAAATGTGTTTTAAGTATCTCCAATGTAACCATTCCTAGTAAGCTGCTAGATGATATGTTTTACCAAAACAAGGGTAGAAACTAAAAAAAAAAAAATAATAATACATGCGTTCAGAAAGTATGTCTTCAGCACTGATAAAGGAGAACAGAATTTTCAGAATATGATTGAAGATTGATCCCAAAGTAAGATCTGTACATCAGGCATTGATTGAATTCCTGATGCATATTTGTGCAATGAGAGGTGTTTAATTTATTTGATGAAGAAGGTAGAGTTAGTGATAGATAGGAAATTACACATAAGGTAATCATTTTATTTTACTTTTTATTTTTATCAATGCTTTATATAAATATAATTTGAAGATTCACATAATTCTGTAAACTTCTAAAATAGTTGTCCAGTGTCAGGGAAACAAAAAAAAGTTTAAGGAAAGGACAAGAACTCATGACAGCTCTAGGCTCGACTGTCAATAGCATTTACATAGTAATTACAAAGTATACAGTAATACTTATACCCCATATATAAATATTAGAATCTGTGTGTCTAAAAACTTTTTTTTTTAAATATGAATTAAAGGGAGTTAAAAAGGATTGGTTGTTGGGAGAATGATGAAAGGGAGTTAAATCCTTACCTTTATTATTGAACAGTCAATAGATAGTATATTAAAAGAAAAAAAAAAAGTTATCTTTCAGTCTATTTCAACTCATAGCAACCTTATAGGGCAGAGTGCAAATGCCCAACAGGGTTCCCAAAGCTGTAATCTTTACAGAAGCAGATTGTCACATCTCTCTCCAGGTTGGGCTGGTGAGTTACAACCACAAACCTTTGATTAGTATCTGAGTTCTTAGCCACTGTGTCACCAAGCCTTCTTACATAGTACTTAAAGCTGAAAAATTAATTTGCTGAATATGTATATATTATTAGAGTTTTATACCCAAACAATCAGTTAATTTTATGCTTGACGTATTGCAAAGTTCGAGTTGTAAAGATACTTTATGAGCTTTGCAATGCCACCCATAGACAACAAGAAGGAAGATTCTGGAAATTGAACCAAGAAGACAAAGACCCAATAAACAAATTTTGGGGAAAGGCCAAAAAAAAAAAAAAGGAAATTGCCCAAAGGCTAACTTTGGGACAAGGACTATAACATGGTCTTGTTTAACAAAGCCACATATGACAAACTCTGTAGGGAAACTTCCAGTGCCTGAACAGAGTAGCCCTTGGAGTTGCTTAGTAAAGAACTTGTTGACTTGTTTCAGACACAGAGCTCAAATAATTTACACCAGAAACACCAATGATGGAGATGTCCAAGATGCTGGTGAAGATGTATGAACAGGTCCAAGGAAGTGTACATTTTGAAAAATAAACCTTTATTAAATAAACAGAGACATCACTTAAATGGTTGAAATGGCCTTAAGTTTGGCATCTCAGGAACAGTGTAGATGAATCAATGCTTTACAAGAAACTTGTAAAACTAGCAAATACTTAGATTTCATGAAAGTAAAACATTGATAAGTGTTAAATAAAATAAAAATAATACAGTTTTGTGTGCTTGTAAATACTTCACAAATATTTTAAATGTTTGTTTAACATAAAGAATGTATTTTCAATGTCTACAATTGTGACTGAACATGCATATTTTTCAGTTTGTGTGCATCTCTGCAGTGCTCTGATATATAGATTAATACACAATTTAATTATCCATTATTTCACTTCTGGTAAAGTACTGAAGAATCTCTTACATAAATTGTGAGAATTCTCTATGGATACATATTTAGAAATACAATTGAAAGATTGTGTATACATTTTAATCCTAACTGTTGTTGTTAGGTGCCAGCGAATCAGTTCTGATTCATAGTGACCCTGTGTACAACAGAATGAAGCATTGTCCTATCCTGTGCCATCCTCACAATCCTTTCTACGCTTGAGCCCATCATTGTAACCACTTTGTCAATACATCTTTTGAGGATCTTCCCCTTTTTCTTTGACCCTTCTCTTTACCAAGCATGATATACTTTTCTAGGGAATGCCTCTTCTGACCAAAGTAGAGGAGATGGAGTCTTGCCATTCTTGTTTCTAAGGAACATTCCAACTGCACATCTTTCAGGATAGATTTCTTCATTCTTCTTGCAGTCCAAGGTATTTTCTGTATTCTTTGCCAACACAACTCTAAAGCATCAGTTTTTCTTGTGTCTTCCATATTCATTGTCCAGCTTTCACATGCATATTAGATTGAAAATACCATGGTTTGGGGTAAGTGCATTGCAGTCTTTAAAGTGATATTCTTGCTCTTCGACACTTTAAAGAGGATTTTCGCAGCATATTTGCCCAGTGCAATACAATATCTGATTTCTTGACAGCTGCTTCCATAAATGTTGATTGTGTACTCAAATAAAATAAAATCTTTGAGAACTGCAATCTTTTCTCCATTTATAATGATGATGCTCATTGATCCTGTTGTGAGGATTTTTATTTTCTTTATGCTGAGTTGTAATCTATACTGAAGTTGAAGTCTTTGATCTTCATCAGTAAGAATTTCAAGTATCCTTAACTTTCAACAAGCAAGGTTGTATTATGTACATATCACAGATTGTTAATGACTCTTCTGCCAATCTTGATGACATACTGTTCTTCATATATTCTGGGATTATTTGTTCAGCATGTTGTTGTTGTTGTTATGTGCCATCAAATCACATAGAGATTGATAAATATGGTGAAAGGATGCATCCCTGACACATGCCCTTCCTCATTTTAAACTATGCAGCATTCCCTTCTTCTGTTCAAATGACAACCTCTTGGTCTGTGTACTGGTTGCTCATAAGCACAATTAAGTGTTCTGGAATTCCATTATTCTCAATGCTATCCATAATTTGTTATGATCTACACCATCAAATATCTTTGCATAGTAAATAACACCGATAAACATCTTAGTTATATTCTTTGCTTTCATTCAAGATCAACCTGACATAAGCAATGATATCCCTCATTCCATATCCTCTTCTGAATCCTTGCATTTCTGGCAATTTCCTTGTCCATATAGTGCTACAACCTTCTTTGAATTATAGTCAGCAAAATTTTATTTGCATGTGATATCAATGATATCGTTCAATATTTTCCGCATTTTGTTACACCACCAGACACCCAAGGAGGGGTTGCTTTGAGTCAGATCTGACTCCATAGCAGTGAGTTTTGAGTTTTTTCTTTGGAATGTGCACAAATATGGATCTGTTCCAGTCATTGTTCAGGTAGCTGTCCTCAAAATTACCTGGCATAGATGACTAAGCACCTGTTGAGCTGTGTCTGCTTGTTAAAACATCTCACTGGGTATTCTGTCACTTCCTGGAGCCTCATTTTCTACCAGTTCCTTTGGTACAGCTTCACCTTCTTCCTTCAGTTTCATTGGTTCTTGATCCTATTCTACATCATGAAATAGCTGAACATTGACCAATTCATATTGGTACAGTGAACTGTGTATTCCTTTCATCTTCTTTAGATGCTTCCTGCATTATTCAATATTTTGACCATAGAATCCTTCAATATTGCTACTTGAGGCTTGAATTTTTTTATCAGTTTTTTCAGCTTGAGAAATTCTGAGTGTGTTCTTCTCTTCTGGTTTTCTAACTCCAGATCTTGGAATATTTCATTATATTTTTTTATTGTTTTGTATGCAATCTTCTGTTCAGCTCTTTTATTCCAACATTTCTTCCTTTCCCTTTAGCTACTCTCCATTCAAGAACAAGTTTCAGAATCTCTTCTAACATCCATTTTGGTCTTTTCTTCCTTTCCTGTCTGTTGAGGACCTTTTGCTTTCTTCATGTATCATGTTCTTGCTGTCATCCCACAACTCATCTGATCTTTAGTTACTAGTGTTTAATGCATCAAATCTGTTCTTCAGATGGTCTCTAAATTTAGGTGGGATATAATCAAGGTGATATTTTAGCTCTGTGGACTTGTTTTAATTCTCTTCAGTGTCAACTTTTACTTGCATATGAGCAACTGATAGTCTGTTCCACAATCAGCTCGTGGCCTTGTTCAGACGGATGATATTGAGTTTCTTCATCATCTCTTCCTACAGATGTAGTTGATCTGATTCCTGTATACTCCATATGGTGAAGTTCACATCTATAGCCACTGTTTATGTTGTTGGAAAAAAAAGTATTTGCAATGAATAAGTCTCTGGTCTTGCAAATTTTATCACACAATTTCCAGCATCATTTCTATCACTAAGCCCATACTTTCCAAGTACTAATACTAATTCTTTGTTTCCAACTTTCTCATCCCAGTCACCAGTAATTATCAATATGTCTTGAATGCATGTTTGGTCAATTTCAGACTGCAGAAGCTGGTATATTTTGCTTTGGTGGTTGGTATGAAAATTTAAATAATGATTATATTAACTGGTCTTCCTTGTAGATGTAAGAATATCATCCTATCACTGACAGCATTGTACTTTAGGATAGATCTTGAAATGTTCTTTTTTGAGATTAATGCATCATCATTCTTCTTCAATTTGTCATTTCCAACATGGTAGATCATATGATTATCTGATGGCCCACAACAGTTCATTTCAGATCGCTGATGCCTAGGATATTTATCCTTATGTGTTCCATTTAATTTTTGACAAGTTTCTAATCCTAACTGGATATTGTTTGTAAAATCTTTAGATTGTAATATTTGAAGCCTGTCAAGGTGTGGATATTATTGCCTCTCATTCTCCTAATGCTTGAAGCAGTAGTTCTCATCCAACTAAGGATTCCTTAATGAACTGTTCATTTACTTTAGTATTGAATTTCTGGAGTGATAGTTTGTTTTCCCAGTTAAGAAATTATCATACTTTGTGATTTTGTGATAATCTCTCTATAATAAAAATATATATATAGTTCATATATCCTCCAATGTGTTAGGAATCTTTTCAAGCACTAATATCGTAGTGATCATAGTGATCAGAGGGTTTCATTTTATACATTTTTTTTTTCTCAATGCAAAAATTAAAGGAGGGTAGTGAAGCCTCAATAGAGGCTTAATAGAAAAATGACTGCAATTCAAACCTTTTATGCACAGCAAAGATATTGTTCATGTTTGAAGGAAAAATTTAGAGCTCTGTATAGTATCAAAAGAATAGAAACCAAATATATCTTCCCCACAAAAGATTTTTGGAAGAATTTTTCTGTGTCACCAACAGATTAATAGAAGATGAGCCCAAGGATGGCTATAGGCATTCAACTACTGAAAACAGTTAAATTTACAAAAGAATGTGTAGTATGTTAATGAATGCAAATAACTTGTAACTATAACTTCAAAATAGAATGTTTGAACCTGAAAACAATTTTTAAAGATCAATATATTGCTTTACATAAGAGTTTGTGATTCCAAGATAAATTAAGTATGGACTGGGTAGAATGTAAGGAAAATGAATAAAAACTTAAAAGTATATGTTGTTGTTGTTGTTATTTGCCATCGAGTCGGCCCCGACTCATAGCAACCCCTCCTTGGGTTTCTGAGGCAGTATCACTAGGGAAGTAGATAAAGTTTAATTTAAATATTGATAAAAGTCTTTGTTTGTTTTACAACCTGGTCAAAAAATTTAAGAGTCAAAGTTAGTGCCTATCTTTTAAATTACTGCAGAAGGAAATAAGTAAAACAAAAGATGCAATGAAAAGTAAACAACAAAGCATAAAATAAACTGCATTTAACTAATATATTACAGAAAAAAAATTGAACAATTTAACTTCTGATTAAAAAATTAAGATGCTTAAGCTGGATGACAGCAAAAACTACTGCATTTTGGGGTAATTGAAGATCTGTCTTCAAAAATGTCCTTTCAAATGAAACCTTAAGGATAAGAAAATTCAAAACTGATTTACATTATATTTGAAATGATATAACAAGGTAAAAGCAATGAGGTGGAAGGCAATAACCTTTCAATATTTTTTCTATGTATTTCTTTCTCATTCTACAATTATCTTCTTAAATATCATTTCCTATTGAAGTGTTTATCAATAAGCCATAACCTTAAAGAATGAATGACTCTCTACATCTGCATTTTTATACTATTACTAAGACATTGTTTAACATACTGTCTTAGACTTGGTGGTGCTATTTAGTTTTTCCCTTAGGACATCAAATTTTAATGACAGAAAATATCTACTAGCTATTTTTTTCACTGTCAAAGGCTAGATATAATAAAATGGGACTTGCATACATTCAAATAACATTTATGGATTCAATTAAATTATTTTTTATGCCATGAACTTCATTATTCCTAATTAAGAAATTGTCATACTTTGTGATTTTGTGATACCATCTGTATAAAAGAAATGTATCTAGTTCCTATATCCTCCAATGTGTTCGGAATCTTTTCAAGCACTGAGATCATAGTGATCATAGTGTAATAATTTGAAAAATATTAAAAATCAAATGGTGCCTTTTTTATACATCTTTGCATTTGAAATGCATACATATTTTTAGTTTAGCAACTCAAAAATATATTAAAATTATATACATAGATGTGCATTTTATGTCACTAATCTCTTTGTTTTCTATGCTACTACTAAACATTGTTTAATAGGCTCCCTTTGTGTGTGTTCTGTATTGGAATAGCAATAAACTAAGGAGCTCTGAGAAATAAATCATTCGAGGGGAATTGTTTTACGTTTTAGTAACATTACTTTAAGCAAAGATACTAACGTTACTAATAATTAAATTTTTATTTGGACTTGGTCCTGAGTATACATTTTTATTTGTCTTGTTTTGAATAAATTTTTCCTTTTAACTTAACAAAAAAAAATTAGATACCATGTTGAGTATCAATTTTATTAACAGTATAAATGTAATAGCAAAAACCTAACAAAAAAAGAAAAAAAATGTTTTAGTTATGATTAAGTGAACTCCAAAACCAAGGGACTTTGCACAACTGAAATTGCTGTTTCACATCTAAATTAAGCTCTTCTTTGAATTAATCTGCAGCTTAGACTAAATTCTCTGCTTCTGCTACTCTGAAAACTTTCAGTCAAACAATACACAGGTCTGTAAGATGTAACACCAGCAAGGTAAGCACCCCTATAGCAATCAACCATATTGTTGTTGTTGTAATATGCCATCGAGTCCCATCAGGTATAAAAAAGGGCAGCATTTTCCCTGGGATAAAGTTCTGAAGGCAGGAAGGGTTAGAGAAGACAAAGGAATGGAAACAGAAGGCACAGGGAAGAAGTAAGAAGGGTGCCATTACATTGTGGGAATTATAATCAATATTGTGAAACAAAATGCATATAAATTGTTGAATTGAAAACTAATTTGTCCTGTAGTCTTTCAGCCAAATCACAATAAAATGCTCAAAAATATAAATAAAAAGATAGTCACCTCTGTAAAAGCTTAACTTCTTGTAATGCAAAAGGAGCAAGGGTCAAATATTAACTTGTGCAAGAAATTGTTTGTTAAAAGATGTTTGTCAAGAGTGTTTTCACTCTTCATCCAAGAATACCTTGGTCAACATGTTCCAAGAAGTTAGAAAATAGAAATGATAATGGTAAGAAGAATTGTAGTTTAGCAACCCCCTTGAAAGTTTTATTTTGGAACTCCTTCACGTCTTTGAGCACATAGTTCTTTCTTTACTCAATGCAATACAAACTTCTTTCTCTTCCTGCAATTCAAAACACTATCGTACCTGCCTGGGTGCTAGTGTGTCTTGCAATTGATGAATCTCTCTACCTTTTGATAAAACTCTTTGTTTTTACTTCTAACAGAGTATGAAAAACAAAAACAAAACAAAACTCATGGCCATCGAGTTGGAACTGACTCATAGTGACCCTTCCTTGGGTTTCTAAGGTGATATCACTACAAAAGTAGATTGCTCAATCTTCCTTTTGAGGAGTGACTGGTGGGTTTGAACTGCCAGCCTTCTGGTTAGCAGTCAAATGCCTTAGGCACTACACCACCAGAGACTGTAAGACTGGTGCTTTACTATGGCATTTCTTAGCAACCACAAAGACACTCAAAGCTGAATTTTTACCTCTGCAACTTCCAAGATGCAGGAGATTTTGGCCAATCGTACCAGCCAGGGTCATTATTAGGCCCTTTATCCCCATAACAGAATCTGGGGTTGCAGAAAGGTAAATATCTCTGGGATGTGAGCCTCCACTCTCTTTTCATAGAAAATCCTGAGTTTTATTGTTGAATTTGCCTTCATCTTCTCTTTCTGTTTTCATGTTTAAATTACTTTGGTTTTAGGTACCATACAGATTTATTCTTAAGAATCTTGGAAGCTCAAGGCCACAGAGAAAAAGTGGACAAATTGTAGTTCAAAATACTGCCACAAAAATTCTGTTACACTCTTTCATTAGGGATATTATCCAGTTCTGAGACACAGAAAGCACTGGCCTTTAGCATGTCCCCAGCTTTTGGGGACATGTTGTTGTAGGTGCTGTCAGGTTGATTCTGATTCATAGCGACCCCACGTACAACAGAACAAAAACTACCTATCTTCACCATCTTGCTATACATGAACCCATCATTGGAGCCACTGTCTCAATCCATCTTGTTGAGGGTCTTCCTGTTTTCACTGACACTCCACTTTACCAAACATGATACTTTCTCCAGCAAATGATCCTTTTTAGAACATTACTCTGGTAATGCTAACCAGACGGCTGGCGGTTCAAACCCACCAGCCACTCCTCGGAAGGAAGGTTGGGCAATCCTACTTCCATAGTGATACTGCCTCGGAAACCCAAGGAGGGCTTGCTATGAGTCAGGGCTGACTCGATGGCACATAACAACAACACAACAACAACCAAAGTAGGTGAAATGACATCTGAATGTTCTTGCTTCCAAGGAACATTACATCTGCACTTGTTCCAGGAGAGATTTGTTCCTTCTTCTGGCAGTATTTGGTATTTTCATTATTCATTGTCAAAACCATAATTAAAAGTTATCAACTCTTCTTCAGCCTTCCTTATTCATTGTCCACCTTTCACATGCATATGAAACTATTGAAAGTACAATGGCTTGGGTTAGGCTCACCTTAGTCTTCAAAGTAACATCTCTGCTTCTTAACACTTTAAAGAGATCTTTTATAGCAAATTTGCCTAGTCCAATAGGGATGTCTGATTTCTTGACTGCTGCTTCTATGGTCTTGATTGTGGATCCAAGTAAAATGAAATCTCTGACAACTTCAAACTTTTCTGAATTTATTACGATGTTGTTTAGTCATCCAATTGTAAGGATTTTTGTCTTCTTTATGTTGAAGTGTAATCCATAATGAAAAATGTAGTCTTTGATCTTCATCAGTAAGTGCTCCAAATCATCTTCATTTTCAGCAAGCTAGGTTGTGTCATCTGCATATCGCAGGTGGTTAGTGAAACTTCCTCCAATCCTGATGTTACATTCTTCTTCATATAGTCCAGCTTCTCAGACTATTTGCTTAGCATACATAATGGTGAAAAGATACAACCCTGACATATACTCTTTCTGATTTTAAACCATGTAGTATCCCTTTTTCTGTTCAAATGACAGTGTTCTGGTCTTTGTACAGGTTCCCCATTAGCACAATTAAGTGGTTTGGAATTCCCAATCTTCTCAGTGTTATCCATAATTTGTTATGATCCATATAGTCAAATGCCTTTGGCTAGTCAAGAAAACACAGGTGAAACATCTTTCTTTCTTTGCTTTCAGCTGTGATATATCTGGCATCAGCAATGATAGCCCTTATTCCACATCTTCTTTCTGAATATATTTGGGAATTAAGGAAGTTCCCAGTCAATATACTGCTGCATCCATTTCTTAATTATCTTCAGCAAAATTCTACTAGTGTGTGATATTAATGATATTGTTTGATAATTTCCACATTCTGTTTGATCACCTTTCTTTGAATGGACACAAATATGGATCTTTTCCAGGCAGTTGGCCAGGTGGCTATCTTCTAAATTTCTTGGCATAGATGACTAAGCACTTCCAGCACAACAACAGTTTGTTGAAACATCTCAATAAGTATCCCGTCAATTCCCGGAAACTTGTTTCTCACCAATTCTTTCAGTGGAAGTTGGACTTCTTTCAATACCATTGGTCCTTGATCATATTCTAACCCCTGAAATAGATGAACATCAATCAATTATTTTTGGTACCAAGCCAAAAAACCAAACACATTGTCATGGAGTCAATGCCAACTCATAGTGACTCACTCTGTGTTTCTGAGGTGGTAAATCTTTACTGAAGTAGATTTTCCAGTCTTCCTTCCCTGGAGTGGGTGGTAGGATTGAACCACCAACCTTCTGGTTGTCAGTCAAATGCCTTAGGTACTGTGCCACCAGAGGTCCTATTTTTGATACAATGTATTCCTTCCATCTTCCCTTGATATTTCCTGAATCATTCAATACTTTGTCCATAGAATCCTTCAATATTGCACCTCAAGTCTTGAATTTTTTTCAATTCTTTCAGCTTGAGAAATGCTGTGTGTGTTCTTCCCTTTTGATTTTCTCACTCCAGGTCTTTGCATATTTTATTATAACACTTTGCTTTGTCTTCTTGAGCTAACCTTTGAAATCTTCTGTTCAACTCTTTTAATCTCATAATTTCTTCCATTCACTACTTTCCATTTAAAAGCAAGTTTCAGAGTTCCTTCTCACATCCAAATAGGTCTTTTCTTCATTTCTTGTCTTTTTAATGATGATTTGCTTTCTTCATGGATGATGTTCACGATGCCATCCCACAACTCCTCTGGTTTTCAGTCATTCGTATTCAATACATCAAATCTGTTCTTCAGATGATCTCTAAATAGAGATTGGATGTAATCCAGGTCATATTATGACTCTTGTGAATTTTTAAAAATTTTCTTCAGTTTCACCTTGAAGTTGCATATGAGCAATTGATGGTCTGTTCCACAGTCAGTTTCTGGCTTTGTTTTGACTGATGAGAGTGAGTTTCTCCATTGCCTCATTCTACAGATGTTGTTAATCTGATTCTTGTGTGTTCCATTTGGCAAGGTCCACATGTATAGCCCAGGGTTACAGGTGAGGAGAGACAACTCAGGAACACCCAAAGTAGCAGGCTGGAAGAACAGGAGAAAGGGGTTAAAACCAGGAACCCAGACAGAAGAGCAGTCAGCCCCAGGGTTACAGGTGAGGAGAGACAACTCAGCGATGCCCAAAGTAGCAGGTGGGAAGAGCAGGAGAAAGAGGATTAAAATCCAGGAAGCCAGAGAGAAGAGCAATGAGCCAAAGGGATTAGGTGAGGAGAGGAAACACAGGCCCACCCAGAGTAGCAGGCCAGAAGAACAGGAGAAAGGGGATAAAAGCCAGGAACCCGGACAGAGGGGCACTCAGCCCCAGGGACAACTCAAGGACACCCAAAGCAGCAGGGCAGAAGAGCAGGAGAAAGGGGATTAAAAGCCAGGAAACCAGACAGAAGTACAGTCAGCCACAGGGACCCAGGTGGGGGTGATACGAGAGGTCTCCAACAGCAAAACAAACTTGTCTGTTGGTTTGTCCTACTGTGGTGACATATAGATGTGAGTTTTGAGGATGAGCCTCTGGTGTTTAAAACCCAGTGAGATGCACCTGGTGCACAGGTAAGCCCAGCTTATAGACTGAGATAGACTAGGAAGAAGGAAGAGGCCATCCTCTTCTCAAAGAATTGGCCAGGGAAAACCTTATGAATAGCAAAGAAACACTGTTTGGTATATTACCGTGCACCTTTAG
>NW_006922001.1:1424053-1426445 GCF_000298275.1 Orycteropus afer afer | reverse complement strand
AGGGACCATTCCCTGGAGAATGATGTCATGCTTGGTAGGGTGGAGGGTCGACGAAAGAGGGGGAGGCCTTCAACGAGATGAATTGACATGGTGGCTGCGATGATGGGCTCAAGTATAGCAGGGATTGTGGGGCTGGTGCGGGATCGGGCAGTGTTTCGTTCTGCTGTCAACGGCACTTAACAACAACAACAACACATGTATAGCCACCATTTATGTTGTTAAAGATATATTTAATGAATAAGTCTTGCAAAACTTTATCATGTGATCTCTGGTGTAATTTCTATCATCAAGGCCAGGTTTTCCAACTAATCACGGATCTTCTTTGCTTCCATTTCTGGCA
Source organism: Orycteropus afer afer (assembly GCF_000298275.1). Taxonomy (NCBI): domain Eukaryota; kingdom Metazoa; phylum Chordata; class Mammalia; order Tubulidentata; family Orycteropodidae; genus Orycteropus; species Orycteropus afer. The sequence goes on along the minus strand of NW_006922001.1, from coordinate 1,426,105 downwards.
TTCCAATCAACAGTAATCATCAGTACATCTTGACTGCATGTTTTGTCAATTTCAGATTACAGAAGTTGGTAAACATCTGCAATATCTTCATCTTTGGCTCTAGTGGTTGGTATATCTATTTGAATAATAGTAGTATTAATTGGTCATCCTTGCAGGTATATGGATATCATTCTATCACTGATAGCATTATACTTCTAGAAAGATCTTGAAACATTCCTTGTGATGATGAATGTGACACCATTCCTCTTCAATTCGTCAGTCCAGTCTTATAGCTAGCATGATTTTCTGATTTAAAATGATGGATACTAGTCCATTTCAGCTACCTAAAGCCTAAGATACTGATCTTTATGCTTTCCACTTCATTTTTTATAACTTCCAATTTTCCTAGAATCATACTTCATACATTCCACTTTCTGATATTTAAAGGATATTTGCAGCATTGTGCTCGATCAGCAAATGAAAGTCTTGAAAGCTTTACTCCATTCCTGTCATTAAGATTGACTCTAATTTGAGGAAGTGGCACTTCCTTAGTCATATTTTGAGTGCCTTACAACATGAGGGGCTCATCTTTTGGCACTATGTCCCACAGTGTTTCAGGGCTATTCATAAAGTTTTCCAGTAACAAATCACACAGTCTTTCACTACTATCTGTTTGGTTTTCACTGGCTATTTTTTGGGGGGAAGTGGATGACTCCTTCTTTCTTTCCAGTCTATCTTAGTCTGAAATCTCCACTGAAATTTTTTCACTAAGGGTGACCCTGTTAGCATTTGAAATAGTGGTGGCATAGCCTCCAGCCTCATAGCAACACACAAGCCACCACAGTACAACTAACTGCAGATGAATGATGGTTTGGGAACATGGGGAATGTCAAATCTAAGAATGATACCGAGGCTCTTTCAAGAACTTTAGCTCATTATATGAACAAACATTTTGGTTCTTCTATATGTTTGTTTTGGTTTACTTGGGATGACCTAAGTAAAGGACATTCTGAAAAGCAGTGGCTACTTAGGAAAACCTTGATTTTAAAATTATATTTGGACACTATAATATCCTCCCAGGTGCTGTTGTATTTCCTAATTTGTGGCTTTCTCTGCCTTGTTCTTGCTCTTAACAGAGTGTAAGACAAATGCTTCACTAAAACATGACTAGCTAAAGTGTTTCACTCACCATTTTTTAACTACAAAAGTACTTGAAGTTTAATTAACAGTATATATTTTAGAAAAAAATACATTGGATCTTTTATGAAACTTTGTGAACATATAGAATTACTATTTACATTTATACAAAACTACTGGTAAAATGCGGTGCATGTGTTTGAGAGTATAGCTGAAAAAGCTCAATGTCTGATGAATAGCCATTTTTACCTTTTTTAAAAATATATATTCTGTCAAACATATAAATCTTTGTGGCTGTGCTCACATCTGTTCAGCTTGCATGTTTACCTATGTATTTAGTCACAAATGTTGTTTGTTATTACTATTATTGCAGGATTGCATGTAATAATACATATATTTTTGCAGTATTTCCTTATAGGTATTTTGGTACTAGACTTTTCATTGTTTGCAAATCAGTCCCAGCCTAAGCCTCAGAGTCCAGTTTGCTTACACCTGCCTGAGCTGGAGAATAGTTAATTTGTGCAGACAAATTCATTTATTTGTTTTAGTTCTTTCTCACCTGATTAGCTGCTCTAAGTTGTGTGAATTGTTCTTTGAGTTGTATAGCACTTTCTTTGTGTTCTTCCTGTCTGGATTACAGTTTACATATCTGAAATAAGGAACTCAATTAGAAGACATTCTAGATAAACAGTGGTTATATTAAAATAGAGTGATATTAGAAATCATGTATCTTTTAGGAATTAAGTGTCTATAATTTGTTCATCAGTGAGAGGTAGATGATTAATTATTCAGTGCTTGTTAACATGGAGCACATGATTTAACCATAATATTATAATAAAATTGAACACCCGCAAAATTCTATTGTTGTTGTTGTTGTGTGCCGTCGAGTTGGACCTGACTCATAGCAGCCCCTCCTTGGGTTTCTGAGGCAGTATC
>NW_006922001.1:1421419-1422490 GCF_000298275.1 Orycteropus afer afer | reverse complement strand
CCACAACCTTGCCCCTTGTCAGCTCTACTATATACCTGGGAATTCTGATCATTCACATAAACTTATAGGACCATTGTCTGCCAAACCTATACATGTTCTTGGAAACACTACCCACTTTATGTTGTTGTTGTTGTTGTTATGCACCACCGAGTCAGACCCAACTCATCGCGACCCCTCCTTGGGTTTCCGAGGCAGTATCACTATGGAAGTAGTTTGCCGCATCTTCCTTCCAAGGAGTGGCTGGTGGGTTTGAACTGTCTGTCAGCCTTCTGGTTAATAGGCACTTCATAGACATGCCTAATAGGTCAGCCTGTCCATCCATCTATCCACCTATATACCCATGTTTGCCTTCACAGACAACGCAGTACTCTATGTGCAAAAGGGTTCATCTTTGTTGTCTGTACCTCCAATGTACCTCTCTATGTCTTTCTCTCCCTCAATGCCACCATATTGATCACTCATATTTGGTAAATTGCCCTTCTCTTCACCCAAATTAATACTTACCTCTATCTATCTAACAGCATTCCCTTCCCCCTGGTAACTAACAAAGAAAATTTCCTTCCATAGATAAACCTTTCCTTGACTTTCACAATAATGGACTAATACAATATTTGTCCTTTGTGATTGACTTATTTCACTGAGCATAACGTCCTCAAAGTTCATCCTCGTTATGTGGTGTTTTTCAGATTCTTCATTATTCTCTAGCATTGCGTAGTATTCCATTGTGTGTATGTACCATAGTTTGGTTATCCTTTCCTCAGTTGATGGTCACCTAGGTTGTTTCCATCTTTTGGCTATTGTAAATACTGCTGCGATGAACATGGGTGTGCATATATCTGTTCTTGTCATGGCTCTCACTTCTTTAGGTTATATACCTAGTAAGGGAATGGCTGGATCAAATGGTATTTCTAATTCCATCTTTTGAAGGAATTTCCATACTGCTTTCCACAATGTTTGCACCATTTTAAAGTCCTACCAGCAGTGCATGAGAGTCCCAATCTCTCCACAACCTTGCCAGCATTTGTTATTTTCTCTTTTGTTGAACTTTGCTACTAGTGCTGGAGAAAGATG
>NW_006922001.1:1410636-1417737 GCF_000298275.1 Orycteropus afer afer | reverse complement strand
TCTCTTTTCTTGGTATTTTCATGCAAATTCTTCTGCTAGTTCAGGTTTAGTCCACTTCTATATCCTTCCCTTCAAGGCTCAGGGGTCCAGGATTATCTTTTGTGTCTGTGTTAATTGGTTTCCCTTTTCTTTGTTGAAGAGGGTTTGTCCAGTCTTTCTGCTTAGTCTGCCATGTTTCTGGTACTCCCTTTAAACAATTTTTTTATAAAACACCACACACTAAAATATTTTTGGATAAATTTCCTCAGTCACACTTATTTGTTTATATATTATGTACACTTACATACTTACATATTTATTGGTATATTGTGTTCATTGTAAATCATCTCAAAATAAAGAAAAGTAAAAGTTTATTTTAAATGTTATTTTTATATATGTACAATCATATTTCATATTAACTTTTTGATGATTTAGGTATTTTTTTGCAGACATATATTTTTTCAATTTAGAAAATTGTGATATTTGTCTTCCAGTGTGGTCTACCAAAAGATTCAATTTCCATAATGAATGTCAGTTCTGCCCTTTTCTGTAATATCCAGGTGTTTAGATTATTCCTATGTTTTCCTTAGTCCATGCTTATTGTGGAGAAATCTTTGCTAGTCAGTTGTGCACTTTGTGTATATTGTATTAATCAGAACTTTAAAATATATAGCACATGCAAACTTCAGTAAATGACATAAATAAATAAATAAATAAATAAATAAACAGATAAATAAACAAATAAAGCCAAGATGAACAGGAGATTCCTAGTGCCACTCTCAACATCTCCAGGATGTGGAGCTTCTACTCTTTGCACAGTATATATTTCATATCACCTGTGACATGTGACCATTCCAAAAAAGGGGCTAGGCATGGAGCCAGTGCAAGACAGTTTGTATATTCTCACCCTCCAAAGAATTGTCCTTATGTTGCAGACGGCATGCTTACGCAGCTGTCTTCCAACAGGGATCACATGTGCTAGGGTTATAAGATGCTAGCACAGACAGTTATATGGAAATTAATTTTCTGATATTTGCTCCCTTTTATATTCTGTCCTAAGACAACTGTTCCAGAAACTGTTCTTGAGTCAAGCAGCTTCTTTCTTTCCTTCTCTTTCTAAAATTATGTTCATCCCCACTTTATATTAAAAAGCGATATTTATTACCCATCTTAAGATGAAATATATTACATTGTTCCAAGATGTAAAATTCTCCAGAGTTCTACACAAACCCAAACACATTCACACACACAGACAGACAGACACACACACACAGAGAACAAACCAAGTGCAGGTGTCATAACTGAGAAAATGAGTAACCGTAAAGATTGGGAAAAAAAAAAAAAAACTTTATAGGATTTTTTTTCCAATTTGTAACTTTCAACAACATTGAAGAAGGACCAAAATGAGTTGTGGCAAGACAGATTATGAAGCTTTTTTTTATTTTATTTTTTGGTACAAAACCATGAAGGGGTGTTGTATCATGTTCAAAAAGTTAAGTTGTATGTTTGTAACAAAAGTCTTTCTATTTGTATTTGTTTATTCATATTTATGTTCAGACCTATTTTTTCATGAAATGATACAAAACTTGTGCTGTTCTCACAATAAATAATGTCTATCCAGGATGTAATGCTTAAGGCACTTGATGGCTAACCAGAAGGCTGGCAGTTCAAATCCACCAGCCACTCCTCAGAAAGAAGATCAGGCAATCTACTTCCATAGTGATACTGCCTCGGAAACCCAAGGAGGGGTCACTATGAGTCGGGTCCGACTCTATGGCACATAACAACAACAACAACATCCAGGATACATGGTAGATCTTCTTCTTTGATCAATTGTCTATTTTATTTACTATGATAATAATAAATATATGTCAACCTAGAAGAACATTTTTATCACTTAGACACTTCTGTTTATAGGAAATTTTCAAAATGATTTCAAACTTAAGTGCACATTACTTTGTTGCAGAGAAACAATATCAGGATGAAAGGAGAGAAAACGGGGCTCTGCTTAGGGGACACTGAGCTTCTGTTAAGAGTCATAGGGAATTTTGGAAATGGGTAGGGTAATAATTGAACAATATGACAAATGCAACTAATGTCACTGAAATGTGCACTTGAAGAACATTGAAATGGCAATTTTTTACTTATATATTTACCATAATAAATAATAAAAAGAGTTAACAAGATTCTTAAATGTATTGTATACAATTGAATAAAATTCTATGGGAAGTGTTCAAAAAAACTCACTACTGTCAATCAGATCTGACTCATAGTGACCCCTCCTTGGGTTTCCAAGCAGTATCACTACGGAAGTAGATTGCCCAACCTTCCTCCCAAGCAGTAGCTAGTGAGTTTGAACCACCAGCCTTATGGTTAATAGTCAAATGCCTTAGGTACTAAATTATTATTTAAAGAAGAAAAAAAAACATGTAAAATTACACTTGTTCATGTTTTTGCTTTAAGTCATTGTGGTAGTTAAGGTTGTGTGTCAATTTGGCTAGGCCTGATTGAGTGGCAGGGCAGTTGGTGGTAGTTATGATGAGCCTGCCAGTCAACTCCATAGTGGGATCTACTACAAGCAGCTGAGTAGCTGCTTTAGGGATGTGGTCTGCTTCCTGTATATAAAAAAACAACTTTAGGAATGGTCTCTAGCTAATGGCATGATTGAACCCTGAATGTAGCCTGATCATAGTTCAACAGCCAGTCATGCTCTGCCAATCTTGGGACTTTCAATGGACTTGGATCAATGCAATGGCCTACCGAGTTGCTTGGTAACATTGGGTTGTGCTTTTTACTTGTCAACCTTGTGTTTTTCAGCCTCAGCAGCTAGCAACTTTCTGAGTGAAGAAAAGCCTCCACCTTCCATGGGCTGGGAACAAGAGGTAGAACTGAAGCCCAATGTTGAGGGACTTTTACTCAGCCCCTAGAGTCTGGCACTTTGAACTCAGACTTAAAGCCTGCAAACTGCAAGAGAATAAACTCTTGTTTGTTAAACCCATCCCATTTGTGGTATTTTCTGTTAGAGCAGCACAGAGGTAACCAGAATAATCATGTAAATATCAAATCATTATGATATTTATATTATGATATTTAATCAGAGATTGATATAATTTATCCCTTTAAAATACTGATATTTAAAATGGACAAGTGTTCTTAAACAATTTTTAACTATTTTCTGGCAGAATAATTTGTTAGCCTGGACAATTTCTTAAGGTTTTTTATCTCACCCTGCTAAATTCTTGCAGAGCACATATATGGACAAAAAAGAAAATAAACTGCAAATAAACAGCCTTTAAAAGTCACTAATTAAATGAGCACATCCAGTCAGTTTTTAACCATCAGGTTACAGAATTCATTTAGGGGACAAAGAGAAAGAGAAAGAAAAATGGAGAGCAAGAACAAAAGTCAAAGAAAGAAGAAAAAAATCTGGAAGAATGATAGGAGATTTGAGGCAGAGTGGAGAGAGAATATGAGAGGGTAACAAGGTTTTTATATTACTCATGTAAAACCAAGTTATTTATCTCAAGTAGGCTTAAATAAAAGTACCCCTTTATGCAACGAACAATAATTCTATATAATTCTATATAGTAACGATAATTCTTTATAATTCACTCAATGGCAGGGAATTTGGTTATTTATTTATTTATTTATTTGGTTTCATGTCCCTGTAGTCGGGTTTGCAAGAACACTAGTAGTAGAGATATTTAAAAAAATAAAAAAAATCACTTTGATGTAGGTTCTCCTCTGATGCCCACTAGATAACAATTCTTCCACTATAGAAGACGTTGTATAGAATTATTGTTCATTGCATAAAATTATTGTTCATTGCAGAGTTCCTACAGGAACATAAGTGTATTATACTTTGAACATAAGGAATTTAAGCAATTTTTCACATAAGCCACTATTTATAGACCCAGGAGCTTTGGTGCCTAGTGCCTAAGGCATTAAACTGCTAACCAGAAGGCAGGTGGTTCAAACCCACCAGCCACTCCTTGGAAAGAAGGTTGGGCAATCTACTTCCACAGTGATACTGACTCAGAAACTCAAGGAGTGGTCGCTATGAGTGGTACCAACTCGATGGTCGTGAGTTTGAGTGAGTATTTATGGATTAAATTTGTAAAGTTATACATGATTTCAGTATCTTTTTTTTTTTTTGGATAGGCTCACTACTATTATCGTACTTCTATCTATCATGAATATGATTATACTTGAACATGAACATCAAGATTCTTCCAAATATTTCTAGATATCAAACTTCCCTTTTCAGAAAAATTCTGACTTAAACTAAGAGGAAAGCCTTTTCACTTTTATTTCTTTTTTTCCCTAATGGAGAAGGAAAATAAGTTTTCCAATAAATAAAAATCACACAGATACATACACTTATTACATTTTAAAATGAGGATATAACTAACCAGTATTATTCACTTAGGGAACAAGAAAAAAAAATGGATGATGAAAAATAATCCTATTATGAAAATATCATTGATGTACTTTATGTGAAAAATAAATTAAATGTGAAAGGTGTTATTTTAATGAGTTCAAAACATTTTGTTATATATATTTTGCCCGGTGTTATTGTTGTTAGGTGCCATCAAGTTGCCTCTGACTCATAACAACCCTATGCATAGCACAACAAAACACTACCTGGTCCCGTGCCAGCTCTGTAATCCTTGCTATACTCGAGTCCATCACGACAGCCACTGTATCAATCCATTTTATTGAGGACTTTCCCCCTATTTCATTCACCCTCTACCTTATAAAAAATGGCATCCTTCTCCAGGGAATTGTCTCTTCTGATAACATGACCAAAGTAGGTGGGACAAAGTCTGGTCATTCTCGCTTCCAAGGAGCATTCTGGACAGATTTGTTAGTTCTTTTAGCAGTCCATGGTACTTTCAGCATTCTTCACCAGCACCACAACTCAAATGCTTCAATTCTTCTTTGGTCTTCCTTATTCATTGCCCAGTTCTCACATTCATAGGAGGCAATTGAAAATATCATGACTTGTGCAAGTGCACCTTAGTCCTCAAGGAGATCTCTTTACTCCTCAGCACTTGAAAGAGGTCATTTGCAGGTGACTTGCTCAGTGCTATACATTGTCTAATGTCCTGGCTGCTGCTTCCATTGGTGTCAATTGTAGAGCCAAGCAATGTGAAGTCTTTGACAACTTCAATCTTTTCTCCATTTATTGTGATGCTGCTTATTGGTCCAGTTGTTAGGATTTTTGTTTTCTTTATATTGAGATGTAATCCATACGCAGACTGTATTCTTCAATCTTCATCAGTAAGTGCCTCAAGTCATCCTCACTTTCAGCAAGCAAAATTGTGTTGTCAACATGTCGCAGGTTGCTAATAATTCTTCATCCAATCTTGATGCCACATTCTTCTTCATATAGTCTGGCTCTTAGATTATTTGCTCAGCGTACAGATTGAATAAATATGGTGAAAGGATACAACCTAACACGCTCCCATCTTGATTTTAAACCTTCAGTGGCCTTTTTTCCATCTGAATGACAGCTTCCTGGTCTATGTACAGATTCCTCATGAGTACAATTAAGTGTTCTGGAATTCCCATTCTTCTCAATGTTATCCACAATTTGTTATGATGCACACAATCAAATGCTTTTGCATAGTCAATAAACACAAGTAAACAACTTTCTGGTATTCTTAGCCTGATGATGTTTACCCAAAAAACATTTTGCTAATGATAACACATTTTCATATTTATTTTGATAGAAATATTGAGTTAGATACATTTATTATAAGTTGGATAATTTGCATCTTATGTGCTTTTTATTTTATATGTGTAATTAGTACTTTCTAATTGGAATTTTACTTGTACTACATTTCTTATGTGCTACCTACTTATTACTAATATGTCTATATTTCTGACTTTATTTTTCTGTTTTCTTTTACTTCCTAAACTATAATTCCTAGGATCATTTTCAGTGAAGTGTGGCAACATATCTAGGTTACTGAACATAAACTGCATGGAAAATTGTGGAGCAGCATAGGATCTATCAAGGAAATGCCCCCATTGAGATTTATGCAAGAAATAAACTGCGTAAAACCAGTGAGATTTAGTGGTGTGTTTGTTAAATCAGTTATCCAACAAAACTAATTCATCATCTTGCAGGTGTGTCCTAGCCATAGCTTGATTAAGATAATCTTTAGAAACTCATCATTTCAAACTATTGTTCTTAACATTCTCAAATTAATTTTTGTAACAAATAAATTTTTAATGACTTCCCAGTGCTAAATTATTCCTTTGGCTCACTATCATTAATATACTTATTATGGTTCCTCTTATGCCACTAAATCTCTCTAGACTTTATCAAGTTTTATTTACTCACTTTCCTTATTTTTCTCCCAACTTGGAGTCCATGCCTTTTCTTCTCTCTTTAAACAATCTTAACTTTCCTTCCAGATTGTGGTAAATCTGTGCAGTCTTTCTAAGCCTTTCTGATTTTTCCCATGCTCTTTTCACATTAAGCCCTCCTCCCTACAAATCTTAAACCAAAAGCAAACGCACTGCCATCAAACTGGATCCGACTCATAGTGATCCTTGCTTGGGTTTCCAAGGTGGTATCACTATGGAATTACATTGTCCAACCTTCCTTCTGAGGAGTGGCTGGTGGGATTGAACCATTAGCCTTCTGGTTAGCAGTCAAATGCCTTAAGCACTATGCTGTATGCCACCAGAGCTCCTCCACAAATCCTGAATTCCCACAAACCCTAAATCCCACATCATTGAGAGTCTTCCTCTTTTTCTCTGATGCTCTACTTTCCAAACCAAAACAAGCACACTGCTGTCGAGAAGGAACTGACTCATAGCAACACCTCTTTGGGTTTCTGAGGTGGTATCACTATGGAAGTAGATTGCCCAACCTTCCTTCTGAGGAGTGGCTGGTGGGTTTGAAACATCAGTCTTCTGGTTAGCAGTCAGATGCCTTAGGCACTACACCACACCAGACCTCCTGAGAAGCAAGAATGATGAGACTACATTTCATGTACCTTATATATTTTATCAGGGCTTGTGCTTAGTAACCAGGAGCGAGGTAAGCACGGGCAGGCTTGTGCTTACTCACTGATCTGCACTGAACACATTTCCTTGTTACCCTCC
>NW_006922001.1:1391339-1408400 GCF_000298275.1 Orycteropus afer afer | reverse complement strand
TTATCAGTGTATCAATTCTCCTTCAGTCATATTTTCATATGCACTTGAGGCAATTGAAAAATATCATGACTTGGGTCAAACACCCCTTAGTCCTCAAAGTCACATTTTTTTTTTTTTTAACTCTTTAAAGAGGTCTTCATTAAATTAAGTACCCAAATAGTAACACAATAGAAGTGTTTATGTTCAGTGGACAGTAATAAAAACTTAAATCTCTTATTTGGTCTATGGCATATTTCCTTAGTTTGAATTGAATGCTATTCAAATCAATGACTGAATAAATAAATTACTAAAAGTAATTTGTCATGTCTTTCCTATCATTGACTGACAGGCCATGTGCCACAAAATGCTGCTAAGTTTCACACATTGAGTGGCCTTTTTTTACATTTGGACATATTTTTTCTCATGCAAAATGTTCTCAGATAGCTGTAAAGCAGTAAGAATAATTTTAAATAATTGTAATAATTTATGCTGAACTTCTTAAAAAAAAAAAAAAAAAGGGAAAGCAATCTTCCCTCCATTAAGTCATGTAAACCTGTATACAGTGTTCCTCAAAGTGCAATGTTTCTTCTGAAGTGAAATACCAAGTCTTCTTAGGGACTGGCTTGTTTGAGATTTTCGTAAGTACTTTTATACTTAGCTTAGGGATTGCAGAGACAGCTGAAAAATGTGTGTGAAGAGTTTTATTCTTTCTGACTCTTTCTTGGAAATGTCTGCTCTAACAAGCTTTTGTTAGCAGTGCATTCATATATTTTAACCTTTCAATATGCTTCCTAATCACCATAATTGAAAGAGGAATATTACAATTTATATATCTACACTAACTTTTATTTCAATTATTATATTCACTAGAGATATCTACCACTTAATACAACATTGATTTTCAGATCACTTCTTAACACACCATCCTTTTTTCAGTTTTACATCCATATCCTATATTATTTCTCTTCAAAGTTCTTATTACCATCTGATACAATGTTAAAGGTTTTATTTTCTTATTCTTTGCCTTCCTTTTCTAGAGTTATATGTGCTATTAAACCAAGAAATTGCGTCACTGCTTTGATCATTATTGCATCTTTATGTCTTGGCATGTAATGTGCTCAATCAACATTTATTAATTAAATGAAAACATGGATAAATGGATGAATTCATGTTTCAATTCTCATTCACTATGTCCCATGAGGAATGTTTGTTGCAGAAAATTAACTATGTCAAATTCACCAAGTTTCTAAAATATTTATCACGTTTGTATATGATAGATACAAAGTACACGTGTATTAGAGAAAAACAAAAAATGCGTGAAGGAGCATAAACTTTTCCGCCAATTTTTTTCAATTATACAATTTTAATGTTTAAATTGAATGAATTAAATCATATTTTATATTTTGTGAAGTCAAAGGTCAGTTCATTCCCACCTTGTCACACACATTTCTGGCAAAGATGCTTTGAATTCTCATTTAGAAATGCTGGCAACTGATTTTAAAATAGTCTCTGTGTTCTTCTGTAGTTAAATGTGTGAGACACAGAAATAGAACATTGTGTGATGGAACAGATGCTGTAGCAACGGTGAGTTTATTATGAGGATGCTGATGACAGATGCCACCTTATAGCATTAGCTAAAAAAAAAAAAAAAATTGAGTATTACTATTTACAATTACATGAAATGAGCTAGGCTGTGGGCAGCCCTGAGTGTACAATCTCACTCTCATGTGTTGGAAATCTTGTATTAGGGATATAATAAATATCCCAAGTAATATAAAAGGAAATAAGGACAAATTTATTTTAGGACAAAATAGTGTGAATCACCTCAGTTTCTCTTTTAAGAAAGTGCTTTATCTTCTATGACAAGAAGAAACAAGAAAATTTACTAGGAACAGAGTTCACTGAAGATATCTAAGTAACTTTCAAAATTAAACTAAACACAATTTTTTTCAAAAGAGAATATATTAGTTACAACAGTGATAAGCATATTTACTAGGATCATTTCCCTTCTTTTTAATAATTAATAATTATGAATACTTGAAATTCTATTAAAATGACTTGAAGTAAAGCTCCAATTATTTTATTGTTGTGGAATTATGTCCCATTTTATGTAAGTAAGAATAAATATATTATAAATTTAGAAATGTTTAGAAAGTTTTAGTGTAGTGGCATTTATTATAAGAAGGTTTATGTACTGAATTGTTTCACTGCAAAAATGTGTTGAAATCCTCATCCCTGTACCTGTGGATGTAATACAATTTGGGAATAGGGTTTACTTTGTTGTGTTATGAGGCCATATTGGTACAGTTGTGTGTGTGTGTGTCCTAAACTTAATCAGTTGTGAGTGGTAAGGAGTAGCTTAGAAACAGATACAAGCAAGCACAAATTGGGGAAACACAGATAGTACCCACCAGCCACTCCTCGGAAGGAAGATTGGGCAATCTACTTCTGTAAAGATAACGCCTTGGAAACCCAAAGATGTTCTCTGTGAGTTGAATCCACTCAAGGGCAGTGAGTAGGTTTTTTTTTTTTTTTTTTTTTTTGGAGGGGAATGACGTGACAATCAGCAAGGAATCTAGGAGGAATGTTGGAAGATACAAGGATCTTCCCCTAAAGTATAGAGAGAGCCATCTTCTAGAACTGGTGCTCTAAATTCAAACTTCCTAAACTATGAGAAAATAAATTTCTATCTTTAATCACACTCATCTGTGGCATTTCTACTATAGAGACACTAGATAATTAAGGTAAGAAGATGTTGATTTACATTTGCAAAATTATCAAATTGAAAAGTAGTCAGTATATTTTGATCACCTTACATTCTGTCAGGGAGCTCTCTGATGGTGCAGGAGTTACTGCATTTGGATGCTAGCCAAAAGGTTAGAAATTCAAACCCACCAGCTTCTCTATAGGAGAAAGAGGACACAGTCTGCTTTCATAAAGATTTATTGCCTTGGAAATATTATGGTGATTAACATCAGTCAGAATTGAAAAGATGGCAGTGGGCTTTTTTTTTTTTTCCCTCTTTTGATTTTATATATGGTAAGAATTCCTTTGGATTAGTTTTTCCCAGTGGTTGCAACAATGGGTTCAGGTATCACTTGCATAATATATCTTAGAAAGATCAGCATAAGGCCAGTCCCTGTAAGGCAGAGGTTAGAGATAACCCAAATGTCCAACTTTTCCAAACTGCCATACCACTTCATTATCTCTGACATAAACTCTTCCTCCACCCCTCATCTCCCTCCTTTTTTAGGGTTCCATAGTTCACTGTAATGTCTCACAATAAACCAAAAACCAAATTCTCTGCTGTCGAGTTGTTTCCAACTCATAGTGACCCCTCCTTTGATTTCTGAGGCAGTATCTCTACAAAAGTAGATTGCCCATTCTTCCTTCTTAGGAGTGGCTGGTGGGTTTGAACCAGTAGCCTTCTGGTGAACAGTCAAATGTCTCAGGCAGTATGCCACCAGAGCTCCGTTAATATCTCACAGAACTCGCAAACACCAAAGGAAACAACTCGCAAACTCCCAAGGAAACAACTCACGTGGTAGTGGTGGAGGCTGAAATGCTGGCAGGCTGGCAAGTCTTATGTCTGTGGGAATATCTGGAGGATTCTCCTAGCTCACATGGTTGCAGGGGTTGGCTAACCCAAATTGGCAGGTCAGAAGGCAGCTCTGTTTCAAGTCCAGAAGTGAGATGATGATGAACAAAATGCAGAACAGAAGCAAGGGAGATGAAGAACTTTCCCAGAACATTCTATACATACTTCACAGAAGCTAAGCGTTGTTATTTGAGTCACACCCTCCAGTAAGGCAAGACTCAAGATACAACCCACCCTAAACAGGCACAGAAAATTTGATTTACAACACATTACAAAATGGGTGGTGACTTGAATAACACCCTCCAGCAAGGCAAGCCTCAAGATGCATCCCGCCCTAAACAGGCATGTTGTTGTTGTTGTTGTTATGTGGTGCTGTGAGTCGGCCCCAACTCATAGCGAGTCCGCCCCGACTCATAGCGACCCCTCCTTGGGTTTCCGAGTCAGTATCACTATGGAAGTAGGATTGCCCAATTCCAACACATCACAGAATGGAGGATGATGGCTAGAAGGGCCATATTAAACAATTCACTGCACTGCAGGTATTGCAAGATTTTGAGGCTGGTGCACAACCAGGCAGTGTTTCATTCTGTTGTACACAGGATTGCTGTGAGTCAGAGCCAACTCGATGGCACCTAACAACAACAACAACAACAACATTACTGATTATTCCAATAACAAAGATAACTCAAAAAACAAATTTTATTTGCTCTATTCCAAATCATCCATTATGCCTATTTTGATTTACCCTAAACACAAACTCATGAAAAGAATTTGTTGTTGTTGTTGTTTTGTGCCATCGATTCAGACCCAACTCATAACAATCCCTCCTTGGGTTTCCAAGGCAGTAGTATCACTATGGAAGTAGATTGCCCCATCTTCCTTCCGAGGACTGGCTAGTGGATTTGAACCACCAGCCTTCTTTCTGGTTGGCAGTCAAGTGCCTTAGTCACTACACTACCAGAGCTCCTATGAAAAGAATTTGGAGATAGGTAATGTGTGAAAGAGGTGATTTCAGGAAACACAGGTAAGGAAGTAGGGAAATTGAGACAGAGAAGGAAGAAAGCCAATACAGTTATTGTTAAACTGCTGTGGTCAACTAGCTCTCAATCTGCTAAGGACCTTCTGGGAGACCACACAAAACAAGCTTCAGAATCATCTCTCCAGAGGAAGGGAGTTTGAGCATTTGTCCATCTTTCATTGTTTGACCATTGTTCTAGGGATTTTGTCCAGTGGATTCCAACTCACAGTTACCTTAACAAAACTAGAAACCCACTGCCATCAAGTCAATTTTGACTCATTGAGACTATATAGGACTGAGTAGAACTGCCAGATAGGGTTTCCAAAGTAAATCTTGATGGAAGCAAAATGCCACATGTTCCTCCAGAGGAACAGCTGGTGGGTTCAAACTGCCAAACTTCTGATTAGCAGCCAAGTGACTCCGTGACCTCAGGGTTTCTTATGGCTACCTTATAGTTCTCTTGTGCTGCTCTAACAAAAATACCAAAAGTGGGTGGGTTCAACAAACAGGGATTCATTCTCTTAAACTTTTGGAGGCTAAAAGTCCAAGTTCAAAATACCAGCTCTAGGAGTTGAGTAAAATCCCCTCGACTTTGGGCTTCAACTCTCCTCTTGCTCCTGGCCCACTGAAGCTGGAAGAATCTCTTAACTCAGGCAGCTGCTGACTGCTCAGGCTGACAAACCCAGGGTCAACAAACAAAATGGTGCAGTACTAAGATTACCAAGCAGCATGGCAAGACACTAGTTCAAGTCCAGAGAAAGTTCCAAAGTCAGCAGGAACCATAGCAGGCTGCTGAATGAAGACTCAGCTATGTGAAGGGTCTAAGCATGACAAAAGCTCAGAGACCTTTTTCAATGCTTCTTCTTCTTCTTCTTCTTTTTTTTAAATTTTTATTTTGATTTGGGTGAAGATTTACAGAGTAAATTCACTTTTCATACAGCAGTTCACATATACTTTGTCTCATGTCATTGACCAAAATTTACAATGCAACAGCTCCCCTCCCACTTCCTCCCCATAGTTACCTCCTCCCAGTTTCCATCCCTTCATACTCTTCTGCACCCTGAGCTATCTCCCTGTGTCAATGCTTCTTCTTGTATGCTGGAAACAGAACACATCCCTAAGGCTGCTCCAGTAGACTCCACCATGGAGTTGATGACCAGTCTCATCATGGGGAATGACTACATCCAGCTTCCCAGACACTCAAAAGCAGGCCCAGACAAGTTGACACACAACTTAACTACCATACCTTACTTCTAAATATTCTAAGTTGCCCCTACTTGCATCCAAGCAAGTTCTCAATATGTTGAAATAGAGCCTCAGATAGATGGAGGCAGGGAAGAATGGCATAAGACAAGAAGCTAAGAGTGTGCTGGAAATGGTCAACAAAAATTTTTGGTACACTCAGTGAGGCAACAATATATGGGAACAGACATCAATAGCATCTGCTACAATGACTTTTGTTCTTCTGGTAATCATCCAGGTTAGAATCTGTAAGTGTGTACGTGCGTATATAGAGTGTGTGTATGGGTGTATGTATTGTGTCTCCAATGTGAAATGTTGAAATTTAGGAGAATTATATGCTATGCATACTGGTATATACCTTAGTTTCACTTTAATTAATATATATTTTTAAACTTAAAATTATTGTTATTAAAGTTTCCAGATTAAAGAGTTCAACACAAATAGTAGCATATACAAATAGTACTTGATATGCTAACTTTTCTACTAGCATTTTCATGTTATTATAGAAGTAGTATATATGTGTAGGAGGCTTCTTAAAAACAGAGTTATTTAAAATATCTGTACTAAATATAAAAGTCATTTTCATTTTAATTGTTTTTGTCCTGGTGCCCTCTGAAGTTTTCACCAGAAAAACTTCCATAAGAATTTCCTATTCAGAATGATGAATAGGATTAAGTTCACATTTTCTTAGTTATTAGATAGTTGAGTATCAAAAAGTACACTTTGATCTATAACAATATGGAATACATTGATAGGTTCCTATATATACCTTGAGACAGTTCTTTTATTTTTTTCTTCTCCTTTTATTGGTGTGTATCAAAGGTCAGGAGAAAATGGGAAAATAAATAAATAAATAACTTGTCACATTTCTTCGGAGTGAAAAAGAATCAGTACAGTTTGAACTGTGTCCAAATCTCCTTTTTCCCATCTCTAGAATACTTGCAGTCTAAGCTCATATAAATGCCACCAAGTGAAGGGAAAAGGTCAGGAGAAAGCCTGAAAGCTTGTGGCTGCCCTTTTGTTCAACTTCCAGTCATGTTAATCTGTGTACAGGACTATACCTTGAGACCTCAAGATCATCCTTGTAATTGTCTGCTTCAGTTCCATTCATTTCTAGTGAAAGAATAGTTTCTAAAGCTCTAAGACATATTGAGGGTCAGAGGCAAAGCTACAGGTAATGTCATAAGATCTTTTCCAATTATAGATACAAGTTTGCTATAAGCCATGGGATTTGTCCTCATAGCTTTGTTTTTCTTTTAATATCAATAATAAAAAAGTAACTATACTCCTAATAGTCATTATGGTGATCTACTTTTTCTAAACAATAACAAGGTTTCGACACAGATGACAATATTTTTAGGATTTTTTTTTTTATATTTAGTCATTTTTAAAAACATATTAGAGTTATGAGCTGATGTTACGTGGTATGCATGTCCAGATGATTCCATTCCCATTCAGCCAGTCTGTGTACATTTTTCTCTAATTTTAGAACAAGTCTCAAGTTAGTGTATATATGCAAGTAACTGGAAGATATCTCAATATACCACTCATGTAATCTATGACTGGAAATTAGGTCTTGAAAGCTAGATGTTTTGTCTAAAAACCAAAACCAAACTCATTGCCATCAAGTTGATACCACCTCACAGCAACCCCCATTGGTTTTCTGAGGCAGTAAATCTTTATGGAACTAAATTGCCCTATCTTCCTACTGCAGAGCAGCTGGTGGGTTTGAACCCCCATCCTTTTGATTACCAGTCAAATGTCTTAGGCACTGTACCACCAGAGCTCCTTAGATATGTTATCTAAAACATGTAAATATTGAGGAGGTGAGTGTAGCCAAACTTCTGAATGTTAAAGTCACAGAAATAACGTCCAACTAAAATTTCCCCAAAAAGTAATAAGCATTAAAAAAAAAAAAAAAAAAAAAAGTTAGAACTGTTATGAAATCAAAGTAGGCCAGAAATAAATTTAAGTGGTACTTGGGCCATAGACAAGAAAAGATTTACGGGGTCCACCACTTACTTTTTTTAAATTATTTGGCATGTTATTGTGTAACCTTAGCTTAAAGTTGCAGAAGAGTTGGATGTAGGAAGCTTGGGTATTTTCACATAATTCATGACAGAATGTATGGATTTTAGAAGTGTATTATTATTTGAAACCCAATGAACAAATGGATGCAAATATTAGACTTATAGTGTCTTCTTCAGAAAGATTATATTTTTCTACCTTTCTGGAAACTGAAAATGTCTTCCTGTAAGAGCATTTCTTAAAGGTATTGACTGGAAGTGAAAGCTAAATGGGGTTCTGTGCCTTCCTGGTAGCCACAATCCGGGGTCCCAGTGTTCATCCTTGCTGAATGCATGAGCGCCAGATAAGTTTTCCCTACAATCAATGAATCATGTGTTAACTCCTGTAACAAATGCCATTTAAATAAAATTTGAAGTAGAGTCCAGTATTTTTTGCAGTACAATATCACTTTTATTCTAATGGAAGAATATTCTATGTCCATAGCTTTTACTGTAACATTGTTTTAAAGCTGGAAAAAACAACAAAGAGTCTCTATCAATAAAACAATTTTTAGGGTAAAATCTGAAGCTCTGACCTATGGGCAATATGGAAACTATAGCTTCTAGTTAAAATATATATCATACTTCTTGATAAATAATAAACATGTTATTGATAAATGGGCAGGTATAACAGTTTAAAACTTAATTAAAACAGATATCAAAGAGAAAACTATTTAAAGAATTAAAAGGTAAAGATCTATTTCAATGAAAATAATAAATTAGACTGAGAAGGTAAAATGTTTGGTACTTCAAGCATATTCAAATAAAACAGAGATTTAGTACTGTTAGCATTGCATATCACTATTATAATAGTAACTATTATAATAGTAAAATGAACATGAGAGGAACTTCAGAGAGGCACTGTTGTGTAAAGAAAGACCCAATATACCTGAGTTTAAATTCAGCTAGTCATACACTAATCATGTGTTCTTGAGCAGTTTAATTCACATTTTAGGGGTTTGATTTCCTTGTTTATGAAATGAGATGAAAGTAAGAGGTGCTACAAGAGATGTTCATAATATATTGTAAGGATTTGCTGGGAAAAATATAAGTGAAAATTCCTAGAACAGTGATTTTATACATAAGTTCTTAGATGCTATCTTTTCCTCCATGATATGGAAAAAATATAAACATATAAATTCACTTTTGTTATAATCATTTATTTTAGTGTATCTCATGAAATGAAAGCATCTTAGAATTCTGAAGATATTTTTCAATTATTGATTCTAGGTAATGTTTATAAGAAGACCTAGTAGTGCTGCAGTTTAACACTCAGTTGCTAATTGAAAGGAAAGTTGTTCAAATACACCAGATGTTCTACAGGAGAAAGCTGTGGCAATATGCTCTATAAAGATTATAGACTTCAAAACTCTATGGGACACTTCTACTTTGTCCTATACGGTTGCTATGAGTTGGAATCAGCTCAATGACAAAGGATTAGTCAGTGTGTTAGAGGTAGATATTAAATTTTGATTTATGCAGAAAAAGGAATATACTGTTTTGATTATAGTAAATTGAATAAGTTAATATCCATGAATTGATGATTCTACTCAAAAAATGAAAATAAAATAAAAACAATGAAAGCAACCTGTCTACATAAGAATGAGAGCTAATAAATGATAGAATTTTAAAATTTTCAGTTTGTGTACCTTTTATTATAATCCATTCCAGCATATGTCATCAGTGAATGCTAAAACCCTTACATGGAAATACATCTTGGGAAAAATATACGAAGTGACCACATTTTGTTCCACACATTAATTCATTGCAAATAAAAACACACCTTTAAAAAGTAATTAAACTCAGTATCACTCATGGACTTACATTTCAACACATGGTCCTTCTGGTGGTATAATATAAAGTACAAGCATCATCTATGAAATAGAAATTTCTAGAACGTTTAATCTGATTAAAATGTGCCTGGAGGCCTAATGTTTAGTTATAGTAAACATAGAGGATAAAAGAGCAAGGCCAACAACACCATCAGGAAATAATCATGCAAATACGTAATGTGAACATTCTCCAAGGTATAAGGAGAGTTTTCCAGATTGGGACATAACTATAAGAGAGCATAAGTGTCTTATCAAATAGATACAATTTTATATTATTCACAAAGGAATTTTGAAAGAAATATGGAAAAAAATATACATTTTATTGATATAGAGTTGTAAGAAAAGAGAAAGACTGAAATTAAGCCCAAATCAGAAGTAATTAAGTTGTGAGTCTTAGATTTAGTTGTTGATTAAATGTTATGCATAAAGGAAAATGTGAGTACAAACATCCCTGAACCTGGCATGAACTGTGCCATTCACTCAGATAGAAAATGATGCAGCGAGTGACAACTCATAGGGAAAGATGATTTTAGTTTGGGACCATTATATTAAAATTGACTGTGTAGTACCAAAGTGGAGATGCCTCACTCCAGACTTATAAATTTGTCATCAACAGCTGGCTGATAGTGATTATAAATAGTATCATGTAAAAAGGTTATCTACTAGGAGAGGGGGAGCTCTGGTAGCATAGTGGCTAAGACACTTGCCTGTTAACCAGACGGCTGGTGGTTCAAACCCACCAGCCACTCCTCGGAAGGAAGGTTGGGCAATCCTACTTCCGTAGTGATACTGCCTCGGAAACCCAAGGAGGGGTCGCTATGAGTCAGGTTTGACTCGACGGCAAACAACAACAACAACTAGGAGAGGAGCTCCAGTGGCGTAGTGTCTAAGGCATTTGACTGCTAACCAGAAAGCTGGTAGTTCAAACTTACTGGCCCTTCCTTGGAAGGAAGATTCAGCAATCTGCTTTGTTAGAGATACTGCCTTAGAAACCCAAGGAGGGGTCACTATGAGCCAAAATCCAGAGTTTGGTGCTTTATTTTTTACTAGGAGAGGATACAGTAAGAAGATATCTACAAACAAAACTATGTAACACATGGTGCTAGTTTTCTTGTTGCTACAGTAACAAATCAGCACAAATCTAGTGACTTAAAACAATATAGATTTAATCTTTTATAGTTCTGGAGGGTAGTTCTGAAATGAATCTTACAACACTAAAATCAAGGTGTTCACCAGGCTAGATCTTTCTGAAATGTCCAGGGAGGATTCATTCCTTGTCTCTTGTAAGAAGGTGTCTGCATTCATTGCTTTCTGACCACAGGACTTCCATCTTTGTTTTTGCTATCCCGTTGCCTTTTTCTTTCTCCTATTCATGTTTTTGGGGTCAGATCTCCTTCTGCTTCCCTACCATAAGAATATTTGTGAATACACTAGGCTCTCCAGATAATCCAAGATAATCACTGGAACCTTAATCACATCTGTAAAGTTCCCTTGCCCATGTAAGGTGATATTTCATCGGTTCTGGAGATTTTGATGTTGACACTTTGAGGACCATTATTAAGTCTAAAACACATATCAGAACTTAAACTCATGGAAGGAGACAAATTCTTTACAATCAAAAACAACATTGCCATTTTTAATCAAAGCTAATGACTTCACAATAGAGCATTTTCCCTATAACTGTGTGTAGACCTTGCACATATGATTCCTGATTATACTGATCATTGTTCTTTTCAAAATTCTTGGCAGACCTCAATTTATATTAAGTGAAGAATCTCATTTTTACTAACATTTCTAATCAGATTTCATAGGCTGACCCTAGTTTCCCCTGCTCATATTCAGCATTGGAGACTTGTCTACACTCCTGAGACTCAGATCTTGTGGCTTGTTCCAGGTTTTACTCAACTATTCCAGTAACATCACTGATATTCTAATAAAACCACTTGCATCCTCATATTTTACTGTGGGTAACATTTTATTCAATCATTTTACTAATGATTATTGAGTAGTAAGTTCCAAATATACCACGAAAAGTTTTCATTCTCATTAACAAGTTTATGTATTAGAAGACTTAACAGTAAACTGTAAGACAACTGCATCCATACCTATGCACACATGCACACACACACACACAATCATGCACTCATGCACAAACATGTATAATCAGTTTTAACATATAATATCAATTCTATCATTGATTATAAGACAAATATTATAATAGTACATATTTTATGTACTATTCTAAATTTTTTAAAAATAATATTATCAATGAAACTATGAGATAACCCACCATTCCACTCATTTTAAGATACATATCATCTCCAGTTTAGGAAATATTATAATGTCCTGAAATTGATAATATGCAATGTTCCAATGAGTAACATTGCTATGTTAATACAAGCTCTGGTAACGTAGTGCCTAAGGCATTTGCCTACTAACCAGAAGGCTGGTGGTTAAAACCCACCAGCCACTCCTTGGAAGGAAGGTTGGGCAATCCACTTCCGTAGTGATACTGCCTCAGAAACCCAAGGAGGGGTTGCTATGAATCAGGTCCGACTTGACAGCACATAACAACAACAACATATTAATACAAAATAGTACTTACAATAAGTGAAGTAATAGAATTAGAGAGGTTTATCAGGAAGGCAATTGTTCAGCTCTTCTTAACAGGCCAGAAATGATTGGACCATGAGAAAAGAAGTTGCTTTCATTTGGGTGATTGCTTGACTATTGGTTTGCTTGTTTGTTTTCTTATCTGTCCACAGAGATACCAGGTCAAAGAGTAGAAACAGTAAAGATTCTAGATCCAAATTTTGATAGGATTTATATCTGGCAAATGAGAGAAATCCAACAATATGTTGTTGTTGTTAGGTGCTTTTGAGTAGGCTTTGATTCACAGTTACCTCATGTACAACAGAACAAAACACTGGCAGGTCCTGCGCCAGCCCCACCATTCTTGCTGTCCTTGAGCCCATCGTTGCAGGAACTGAATCAATCTATCTCGTTGAGAGCCTTCTGTTTTTTCACTGACTCTCCACTTTACCCAGCATTATATCTTTCTCCAGGGAAGGTCCCTTCTAATCACATGACCAAAATAGGTGAGAAAAAGTCTTACCATTCTTGCTTCCAAGGAGCATTCTGGCTATGCTTCTTCCAGGACAAATTTTTTAGTTCTTGTGGCAGTCCATCATACTTTCAGAATTTTTCACCAACACCGAGCTCAAAACCATGAACTCTTCTTCAATCTTCCTCATTCATTGTCCAGATTCTACATGCATATGAGGTGATTGAAAATACCATGGCTTGGGTGAGGCACACCTTAGTCTTCAAAGAGATATCTTTGGTCTTCAGCACTTCAAAGAGGTCTTTTGTGGCAAATTTGCCCCATGCAATGTGATGTCTGATTTCTTGACTGCTGCTTCCATTGGTGTAAATCATGGAACTAAGTAACATGATATCTTTGACAACTTAAATCTTTTCTCCATTTATTATGATGCTGCTTATTGGTCCAGTTTTGAGGATTTTCATTTTCTTTATGTTGAGGTGTAACTCCTACTGCAGACCATAGTCTTTAATCTTCATCAGTAAATGCTTCCAGTCATCTTCACTTTCAGCAAGCAAAGTTGTGTATCTCAGGTTGTTAATGAGTTTTCCTCCAATCTTGATGCCTCAGTCTTCTTAATACAGTCCAGCTTCTCAGATTATTTGCTCAGCATAAAGACTGAATAAGTAGGTGAAAAGATTCAGCCCTGACCTACTCCCTTCCTGATTTTAAACCATGCAGTATCCCCTTGTTCTGTTCAAAGTACAGCTTCCTGGTATATGTACAAGTTCCTTATGAACACAATTAAGTGTTCTGGAATTTCCCTTCTTCTCACCATTATCCATAATTTATATGATCCACACAGTTGAACACATTTGTATAGTCAATAAAACACAAGTAAACATCTTTCTGGTATTCTGTGCTTTCGTCCAAGATCCCTCTGACATCAGCAATGATATCTCTCATTCCACATGCTTTTAGGAATCCAACTTGCATTTCTGGAAGCTTCCTGTCAGTATACGGCTACAAGCATTTTAGAATTATCTTCAGCAAAATTTTACTTATGTGTGATATTAATGATACTGTTCAATAATTTCTACATTCTGTGTGATCACCGTTCTTTGAAATGGGTACAAATATGTCTATCTTCCAGTCAGTTGGCTAGGTAGCTGTCTTCCAAAAATCTTGATAAAGATGAGGAAGTACCTTCAATGCAGCATCCATTTGTTGAAATATCTTAATGGGTATTCCATAAATTCCTGGAGCATTGTTTTTTGCCAATCCTTTCAGTGTAGCTTCAATGTCTTCCTTCAATACCATCAGTTCTTGGTCATATACCACCTCCTGAAATGGATTAACATCAACCAATTCTTTTTAGTACTGTGACTCTGTGTATTCTTTCTATCTTCTTTTAATGTTTCCTACATCTTTCAATATTTTGCCCATAGAATATTTCAATATTGCAACTTGAGTTTGAATTGTTTCTTCAGTTCTTTTAGCTTGAGAAATGCTGACAGTTCTTTTATCTTGAGAAATGCTGAGCATGTTCTTCCCTTTTGGTTTTCTAATTCCAGGCCTTTGCTTATTATTATTACTACTACTAATTGACTTTGTCTTCTCCAGCTACTCTTTGAAATCTTCGATTCAGGTCTTTTATCTAATCGTTTCTTACATTTGTTTAAGCTACTAATTGTTGAAGAGCAAGTTTCAGTCTCTTCTGACATCCATTTTTGTCTTTTCTTCCTTTCCCATCTTTTAAATGACCTTTTTGTTTCTTCATGGATGATGTTCTTTATGTCATCTCACAATCTGTCTGGTTTTTGGTCATTTTGTTCAGTGTGTCAAATCTATTCTTCAAAAGGTCTATAAATTCAGGTGGGGTATAATTAAGGTCATATTTTAGCTCTTGTGCACTTGTTTTAATTTTCTTCAGCTTCAATTTGAACTTACATATGAGCAGTTGATGGTCTGTTCCACAATCAGCTCCTGGCTTTGTTTTGGCTATAGATACTGATCTTCTCCATTGCCTCTTTTCACAGATGTAATCAATCTGATTCTTGTGTAGTCCATCTGGTGAAATCCACGCATATAGCCACTGTTTATGTTGGTGAAAAAATGTATTTGCAGTAAATAACTCATTGATCTTGCAAAATTCTATCATGCAATCTCCAGTGTCATTTCTATCACCAAGGCCCTAGTTTCCAATTATTGGTGACTCTTCTTTATTTCCAACTTTTTCGTTCCAATCACCAGTAATAATCAACTAATCTTGATTGCATGCTTGGTTAATTTCAAACTGCAGAACTAGGTACAAATCTTCAATTTCCTAGTCTTTGGCTTTGGTGGTTGGTGCATAAATTTGAATAATAGTAGTATTAACTGGTCTTCCTTGTAGGTGTATGGATATTATACTGTCACTGGCAGCAGTGTACTTTACAACAGATCATGAAACATTCTTTGTGATATAAAGGCCACACCATTTCAGTTCAACTTGTCATTCCTGGCATAGTAGATCATATGATTTTCTGATTAAAATGGCCAAAACCAGTCCACTTAAGCTCATTAATGCCTATGATACAGATCTTTATGTGCTCTGTTTCATTTTTAACAACTTCCAATATTTCTAGATTGATACTTCGCACATTCCATGTTCTGAGTACTAATAGAGGTTTGCAACTGTTTCTTCTCATTTTGAGTTGTGTCACATCAGCAAATGGAGGTGGTGAAAGCTTTACTCAATCCATGTCATTAAGATTGACTCTACTTTGAGGAGGTAACTCTTCCCCAATTGTATTTTGAGTGCCTTCTGACCAGAGGAGCTCATCTTCTGACACTGTATCAGACAATATTTCAGAGCTATCATAAAATTTTCAGTTCTTTATCAGTGTTTCACTGCTGTTTATATGGTTTTAGCTGGCCAATTCTTTGAAAAGTGGATGTCCCTTTCCTTCTTCTGAGTCTATCTTAGTCTGGAAGCTCTGCTGAAACTTATCCACCATGGATAACCTTGCAGTTATTTGAAATACTGGTGGCATAGCCTCCAGACTCACAGAAACACACAAGCCACCACAATATGACAAACTGACAGATGAGTAGTTGATGCAACAATATACAACTGGATAAATGGGAGCATTGAAGAGCCTATGTTACATTTTATATGGGTTGTGGCCTAGTTAGATTTGCTAGGCTTTGGATTGGTTTTCATATACATTGAGTTGGCAACACACACAATATTGCATGAGCTCTGGTTTGAATGGTAAAATTGGGTAGAAAAAAAATAATTAAGTAAAAGATATTGATAAATGCATGAAAACTTGAAAGAAATTGTCTGGAAAATTTTAAGAACTTACCGAAGCAAAATATATATTGGCATATGACAGATAGTAAGAGATCTTGAAGGAAATTTTCACACTAAAATATTGTAGTTTTAGTCAATGTAGTTAGGGGTAGCTAAGAAAGAGATACATATTTTTGGAAAAAAATATTTTGGAATGTATAGTTTAAAAAAATAAAATAAAATTCTCAGCCAAGATGGTGGACTAGGCAGAAAGAATGCACAGAACCTCTTCAACAAAGAAAAGGGAAACCAATGAACACAGACAAAGATAATCCTGGACCCCTGAGCCTTGAAAGGAAGGATATAGAAGTGGACTAAACCCCAACTAGCAGAAGAATTTACATGAAAATACCAAGAAAGGAGACAGATGGAGCTACGGTCTGGCAGCAATCTTGCATGATTCTGATGGCACAGACATCTCGGAGAGTGCCGAGTAGTGGTAGAACCTAAGAATTAACCTAAAAAATCAGTCTGCTAGCCAGGGACTTCCTGTTGGACTGCTCTGGTGGCTGGAGAACAAACAGAGAAGGTGAAGAGAAAGGCGGGCTGAGCTGTGGATTTTTGCCTGTCTGGAGGGCCCCGTCATTTTGAATATTTACAAGCAGCTTGACCATTTTGGATATTTAAAGACAGTGTTCCCCCATATTCCAGGGGCTTAAGAACAGGTTATTCTTGCCAGCAACCCCAAGGACACTCTGCACTTGTACAACTGAAAAGGGGCGGCATTCCTCTTGTTACTCTTATACCCTACACCCACTTGGTGAACAGAGGTGTGGCCATCTCCCACTCCCACCCACATTCTGAGCCCACAGGAACTGCACCCCAATCCATGTGCTCAGATGGAGCCTGGGTGCCCTGTTCTGTCCTCCACTGATTTTTTTTTTTTCTCTTTTTAATGTTTTTTTTGCTTCCTTTTTTCTGGTGTTTAGTTTGCTTGTATATATCT
>NW_006922001.1:1384631-1386402 GCF_000298275.1 Orycteropus afer afer | reverse complement strand
CCATTTGCAGAAAAATGAAACAAGATTTGTATCTCACACCATACACAAAAATGAACTCCAGATGGATCAAAGACTTAAATGTGAAACCCAAAACTATAGAGTTCCTCAAGGAAAAGCTAGGGGCAAATTTAGGGGCCCTAATGTATGACATAAATAGACTATCAAGCATAACTCAAAATGCACAAATAACAGAAGAGAAACCAGATGATTGGGACCTTCTAAAGATTAAATTTTTGTGTGTTTCTAAATAGTTCTCCAAAAGAGTCAAAAGAGAACCTACAGATTGGGAAAATATATTGATAATGATATATCTGGCAAGGCACTTATCTCTAGAATTTATAGAAAACTCCAACACCTCAATAGCAAAAAGACAATCCAATTAAAAAATGGGCAGAAGACATGAATAGACATTTCACCAGGGAGGATATTCAAGTGGCCAACAAACATATGAAACAATGCTCACGATCTTTAGCTATGAGAGAGATGCAAATCAAAACAACAATGAGATACCATCTTGTTTCAGTACTAATAGCAAAGTTCAACAACACAGAAAATGACAAATGCTGGCGAGGTTGTGGAGAGATTGGGATTCTCAAACACTGATGGTGGGACCATAAAATAGTACAACCTTTGAGGAAAGCAGTATGGTGATTCCTTCAAAAGTTGGAACTAGAAATACCCTTTGATCCAGCCATTCCATAACTACGTATATACCCTTAAGAAGTGAGAGCCATGACAAGAACAGATATATGCACACCCATGTTCATCTCAGTGCTATTTGCAATAGCCAAAAGATGGAAAAACCCTAGGTATCCATCAACTGAGGAATGGATAACCAAACTATGGTACATACACACAATGGAATACTATGCAATGCTAAAGAATAATGTGGAATCTACAAAACACCACATAATGTGGATGAACTTGGAGGACATTATGCTGAGTGAAATAAGTCAATCACAAAAAGACAAATATTGTTTTAGTCCATTATTTTTAAAGTCAAGGAAAGGTTTAGCTATAGAAGGAAATTTTCTTTCTTGATTATCAGGGGTGGGAGGGAAGGAGAGGGAACACTGTTAGATAGAGAGAAATAAGTATTGATTTGGATGAAGAGAAGAGCAATGTACCAAAGGTGAGTGACTAATATGGTGGCATTGAGGAAGAGAAAGACATAGAGAGGTACATGGGAGGTACATACAACAAATAGGAACCCTTTTGCAAATACAGTACTGCATTGTCAGTGAAGGCAAACATGGGTATATGGGTGGATATATGGGTGGACAGGCTGAACTATTAGGTATGTATATGAAGTGAGGAATGTATCCAAGACCATGTATAGGGTTGGCAGACAATGGCCCTATAAGTTTATGTGAATGATCAGAATTATCAGGTGTAGAGTAGAACCAACAAGGGGCAAGGTTGTGGTCACTCCTTGGTCACAGCCAGCTACCCAGAGGGACTGAGTAGTTGAACCTGTGGGCTTGGGGCCATCAAGCACAATTGTCATAACATACTATACAAAACATTGTTCCACCTCCTTCTTTGGCAAGTAGTGACTGGGATATTAAAAGCTAGCAAGCTGCTATCTAGATGCAATGATGGGTCTCTCCTCTTCCAGAGCAAAGAAGAATGAAGAAAACCAAAATTCATGGAAACAATTAGTCCTGGTGACTGGTACACCATCTGATCTGCAGCCTATATTACTATGAGACCAGTAGAACTAGATGGTGCCCAGCTACCACTGTCATCAACGTGGAAGGGGATCTATGTA
>NW_006922001.1:1375649-1379849 GCF_000298275.1 Orycteropus afer afer | reverse complement strand
CAGCTCACTAATGCCGAGGATATCAATCTTTATGCGTTCCATTTCCTTTTTGACAACTTCCAATTTTCCTAGATTCATACTTTGTACATTCCATGTTCCAATGATTAATGGATGTCTGCGGCTGTTTCTCTTCAATTTGAGTGGTGCCACATCAGCAAATGAAGGTCTCGAAAGCTTTTTCTTTCCATATGAGTAAGGCTGGGTTTACTCAGATGTTGCAGCTCTTTCCCAGTCCTATTTTGAGAGCCTTTTAGCCTAAACAGACTATTCCTAAAGGTGTACGGTAATGTAGCAAACAGTGTTTCTTTGCTATTCATAAGGTTTTCCCTGGCAATTCTTTCAGAAGTGGACGGCCTCTTCCTTCTTCCTAGTCTGTCTCAGTCTATAAGCTGGGCTCTTACCTGTGCACCAGGTGCATCTCACTGGGTTTTAAACACCAGAGGCTCAGCCTCAAAACTCAAGTCTACATGTCACCACAGTAGGACAAACCGACAGACAAGTTTGTTTTGCTGTTGGATACCTCTTGTATCACCCCCACCTGGGTCCCTGTGGTTGACTCTTCCTCTGTCTGGCTTCCTGGCTTTTAATCCCCTTTCTCCTGCTCTTCCCGCCTGCTGCTTTGGGCATCCCTGAATTGTCTCTCCTCATCTGTACCCTGGGGCTTGCTGTTCTTCTGTCCGGGTTCCTGGCTTTTATCCCCTTTCTCCTTCTTTCCAGTCCTGCTGCTTTGGGTGGGCCTGAGTTTCCTCTCCTCACCTAATCCCTTCAGCTGATTGTTCTTCTCTCTGGCTTCCTGGCTTTTAATCTCTTTTCTCCTGCTCTTCCCGCCTGCTGCTTTGGGCGTCCCTGAGTTGTCTCTCCTCACCTGTAATCCTGGGGCTGACCCATACATTCAGTAATTAATTAGTTTTGATGGTCTTTGTTTTACAGAGAAAAAATAAAAGATATATTATTAATTCCAAAAAATCCTAAATCCACTGCCATTATGTCAATTCTGACTCATAATGACCCTAAATGACAGAATAGATATGCTCCATTAGGTTTCTAAGTCTATAAATTTTACAGGAGACTGTCACATGTTTCTCCCATGGAAATGCTGCTGCATCCTAACCATCAACTTTTGGATAGCTGGTGAATACCTTAATCACTGTGCCACCAGAGGTCCTGGAGATATGATTCTAAATACAAAACAGAACATACTATCATTGGGTCAATTCCAATTCATAGCAACCCCCATTGGGTTTCCAAGGTTGTACATTTTACAGAAGCAGACTGCTTCTTCTTTCTTCCATGGAGTGGGTTGTGTGTTTGAACCACTGACTTTTTAGTTAGCAGCCAAATGCCTTAACCACCACTAGAGCTCCTTGTTGTTATTAGGTACCTTTTAGTCATCTCCGATTCATAGCAACCCTATGTATGGCAGAACAAAACACCACCCAGTCCTGTGCCAGCTCCACCATCCTGGCTATATCTGAGCCCATTGTTGTAGCCCCTGTGTCAGTCCATCTTGTTGGGGGCCTTCCCTTCTTTTGTTGATCTTCCAGTTTACCAAGGATGATATCCTTCTCCAGGGAATGGTCTCTTCTTCTTCTTTCTTTCTTTCTTTTTTTTTTTTTGTGATTTGGGTGAAATTTTGTGGAGCAAATTCACTTTCCATACAGCAGCTCACATATACTTTGTCTCATGACATTGACTGCAATTTCCCGCAATGCAAAATCTTCCCTCCCACTTCCTCCCCATAGTTACCTCTTCCCTGTGTCCTTCCTTCCATGAACACTTCCCCCCTGAGCTGTCTTCCTGTGCATACACAGCCCTTCTGTTCTCCCATGAATATTCTTTCCAAGGAGTGTATCTACCTAATGTAAATGGTCAAATCATAAGCTTTTCTTTTGCTTGGCTGGAAGTCACAGGAGTGGGTTCAATTCCAGACCTGAAGGGCAGCTAGGGGCCATAGTCTCAGGCACTATCAGACCAGAAAACTTGGTTTTTTTTTTTTTTTTTTTAATGATTTTGAGTTTTGTTCCATATTGTTTTCCCAGTCTATCCAGGATCTCCTACACAGATCTCCCTCCAAGTGTTTGACAGGGGTAGCCGAGCACCACCTAGTTCTTCCAGTCTCATAATCATATAGGCTGAGGATTGCCTGGTATACCAGTCACTTGGACTAATTGTTTCCATGCATCTTTGGTTTTCTTTATTTTTCTTTGCTCTGGATAAGAAGAGACCCATCATTGTATCTAGGTGGCTGATTGCTAGCTTTTAAGATCCCAGTTGCTACTGGCCAAAGTAGGATATGGAACAACGTTTTTGTGTAGTATGTTATGCCTATTGAGCTTGATGTTCCCTGGGACTACAGTCCTGAGCACACAGTTCTAACTACTTGCTCTCTGGGTAGCTAGCTATGGCCAAGAAGTGATTACAACTTTGTTCCTTGTCAGCTCTTCTATATACTTGGGAATTCTTACAGAACATATAAATACACTTGTAGAAACATTGTCTATCAACCCTATACATGGTCATGGGCACACTCCCTCTGCATAGACATACCTAATAGTTCAACCTGTCCACCCATCTATCCACCCTTATGTTAATGTTTGCTTTCACTGACAATGCAGAACTGTATGTGTAAAAGGTTTCATCTTTGTTGCTGTATCTTCCACGCACCTCTCTATATCTTCTTCTTCTTCAATGCCACTGTACTGATAACTCACATTTGGTATATTTCTCTTTTGTTCACCCAAATCAATATTTGTCTCTACCCCTCTAACAGTATTCCCTCCCCTCCCCTCCCACCTCTCAGGACTAAAAAATAAAATTTCCTTCCATGTATAAACTCATACTTGACTTTTTACAATATCAGACTAATGCAATATTTGTCCTTCTGTGAGTAATTTATTTCACTCAGCATAATATCCTGCAAGTTCATCCACGTTTTGCTGATTCTACATTGTTTTTTAGTGTTACATAGTATTCCATTCTGTGTATGTAACATAGTTTGGTTATCCATTCTTCTGTTGATGGGCACCTAGCTTCTTTCCATCTTTTGGCTATTGTAAATAGTGCTGTGATGAACACAGATGTGCATATATCTGTTCTTGTACTGGCTCTCAGTTCTTTAGGATATATACCTAGTAATGGAATGGCTGGGTCAAATTATATTTCTAATTCCAACTGTTTAAGGAATCCCCATACTGCTTTCCACAATGGTTGTATCATTTAACAGTCTCACTAGCAGTGTATGAGAGTCCCAATCTCTCCACATCCTCGCCAGCATTTGTTATTTTCTGTCTTGTTGAACTTTGCTACTAGTGCCGGGGCAATGATTGTGATCATTTCTTCTAGTGCTTGTTGGTCACCTGAATATCCTCTTTAGTGAACTGTCTATTCATGTCTTCTGCTCATTTTTTAAAATTAGATTATTTGTCTTTTTGTTGTTGAGGTATTGGAGTTTTCTATAAATTCTAGTGATAAGTCCCCTGTCACTATGGAAGTAGATTGCCTTCCTTCCAAGGAGTGGCTGGTGGGTTTGAACCACCAGCCTTCTGGTTATCAGTTAAATGCTTTAGGCACTACACCACCAGAGCTCCTTACCATGTACTAGGATCCCTAAATGTGCCCCTAATTTTTCCTTGAGGAACTTTATAGTTTCAGGTTTCACATTTAAGTCATTGATCCATCTGGAATTAGTTTTTGTGTATGGTATGAGGTATCTCGTTTCATTTATCTACAAATGGATATCCAGTTTTGCCAGCACCATTTATTAAACAATCACTTCCCCACTTAATGTATTTTGGCCCTTTGTCAACAATCAGCTGACCATAGGTTGATGGATCTATTTCTGGGTTCTCAATTCTATTCCATTTGTCTATGTGCCTGTCATTGTACCAATACCATGCAGTTTTCACTACTGTGCATATCTAGTAGGTTTTGAGATCCGGCAGTGTGAGACCCACTATGTTCTTCTTCAGTAATGCTTTGTTTAACCTAGGTCTCTTTCCTTACCACATAAAGTTAGTGATTGGTTTTTCCATATCTTTAAAGAATGTTGATGGGATCTGGATTGGGATTGCATTGAATGTGTAGATTTCTTTGAATAGAATTGACATTTTCACAATGTTCAATCTTCTTATCCACAAACATGGTATGTTCTTCCATTTATGTAGATTTCTTATGGTTTCTTGAATTAGTCTTTTATAGTTG
>NW_006922001.1:1373361-1375549 GCF_000298275.1 Orycteropus afer afer | reverse complement strand
CTGGCCTTCTGGTTAGCAGGCAAATGTCTTTGGCTCTATACAACCATAGTTGTTTTTAATAATAAAAATAATACATTCTCAATGACATATTTTGAGGACCACTGTCAAAGAATAAGAGAATATGAACATTATCCCTAATATACAATTCAGGTTAATAATAACTAGAGAAATATTCTTCATAATACTCCTTTGTGTAAGCATGCAGACAGAAATCACATGTAGATGTACTTTTTCCTATTTGAGTACAGTTTCCTTTTCAGTGAAATAAAGGATATACTGTAATTTATTTGTACAATATATTGTTGTTGTTTTGTGCCCTTAAGTTCGACCTGACTCATAGCGACCTCTTCGTGGGTTTCCAAGGTGGTATCACTATGGAAGTAGATTTCCCAACCTTCCTTCTGAGGAGTTGCTGGTGGGTTTGAACTGCCAGCCTTCTGATTAACAGTCAAGAGCCTTAGACACTATGCTACCAGAGCTCCCTGTACACTATATAGTACACATATTAAGGTAAATATTACATTAGATATATTTTATATTGCATTATACATTAATTTATTATACAATATTATACTTATGCTATGTCATTTAAATCAGACCAATTATAGGATCTAGAAGATATATTAGCTATGAATAAGGATATCCAATATCTATCCCCATTAAGGCTTTATTTATTATACAAAGGAACATGATATTTGTAATTTTACCTAAGTATTTTTCTTTTACTTTACTTTGCTTTGTCTTTTCTTTTTCTTTCATTTTTGTTTTTTGAACATCTTTCAAATTTCTAGATTGTTATATTTTTGGATTTTAATATTCTCTTAAAAGTTTTATTTACTGGGTCAATAATACTTGCAATTGAAATTGTTTTGCTTTCTGCTTACTTTCAAAATATAATTTTTTCTCAAATGCTTTAAGTGCACATAGAACATCCCAAATGCTTAATGGGCTACTCTTGGTGACTCTAGGGTAGTCCAAAATATAAGGTAGTTTTTTTTTTTTTTTCCCTAGCAAAAATCAAGATAGAATGTAATCAACATTTCAAAAGGTCTCTTATATGCTTTACCTAAGCACTACTGACAGTAAAGATGGCATGGTTTCAAATATGGAGAGAACACTTCAGTTATCTGCTTTATCCTCATAGCTCTTTATTATGTGACAGGCCCTGTGGGGGTGCTCAGTATTAATGATGATACTGATTATGGCACATGCATACTGATGATTTACAGCCTTTGAAATGTCTTATGTACTCATACCTACAAAAAGTCTATATCTGTGTGTATAAAATCATATTTTTCAAATAAATCTTGGAAAATGTAAATTAAACTTGAACTGTCTTACTGCAGTCAGTGTTGTTGGTCATACAGATAAAGATCAATTTATTTATTTTAAACTTATATAAGAAATTAAAATTTCAGAATGAAATATTATAATTTATTTACAGAGAATTAAACCCACTATCATTGGTTTCCAGTGCCCAAGTTCTTAAACTGCGACTTCTTAGATGCAAATTCCAGAATCCTCAATTTTAAATGTACTCTGTTTAAGGTAAATATATATATGTATGTGTGTGTGTGTGTGTGTGTGTATAAACTCACTGCTGTCGAGTCAGTCCTGACTCACAGCAACCCATCTTTGGGTTTCTGAGACGATATCACAACGGAAGTAGATTGCACAACTTTCTTTCTGAGGAGTGGCTGGTGGGTTTGAACTTCCAGCCTTCTGGTTAGCAGCCAAATGCCTTTGGTACTATGCCATCAGAACTCCATGTATATATAGATAGAGAGCGCGAGAGAGAGAACAAAACAGAAAAACTAAGGAGCTTAATAAAAAATAAAAAAAAATAAAACAAATAAAAGTTTATTCTATTAGAGGAATTATCACCCTTGCTGTTGTTAAGTGCCGTCGAGTCGTATCCGACTCATAGTGACCCAGTGCACAGCAGAACGAAACACTGCTCGATCCCGTGCCAGCCCCACAATCCCTGCTATAATTGAGCCTATCATCGCATCCACCTTGTCAATCCATCTCGTTGAAGGTCTCCCTCTCTTTCATTGACCCTCCACCCTACCAAGCATCACATCCTTCTCTAGGGGATGGTCCCTTCTTACACCATGACCAAAATAGGTGAGACGAAGTCTGGCCATTCTTGCTTCCAAGGAGCATTCTGGCTGCACTTCCTCCAGGA
>NW_006922001.1:1365158-1371516 GCF_000298275.1 Orycteropus afer afer | reverse complement strand
TTTTTACTGAGTCTGTTGGGTTTCCTAGATATAGGATCATATCATCAGCAAATAGGGATAGTATTACTTCTTCCTTACCAATTTGGATGCCTTGATTTCTTTTTCTTGCCTTATTGCCCTGTCTAGGACTTCCAGTACAATGTTAAATAGAAGTGGTGATAGTGGACATTCTTGTCTGATTCCTGTTTGCAATGGAAATGGCTTCATTCTATCTCCATCGAGAATACTGTTGACTGTTGCTTTTGCATAGATGCCCTTTATTATGTTAAGGAATATCTCTTCTATTCCTATTTTTCTGAGAGTTTATCAAGAATGGGTGTTGGAATTTATCAAATGCCTTGTCTGCATTAATTGATATGATCATGTTGTTCTCTTTCTTTGTTTTATTTATGTGGTGGATGATGTTGATTGTTTTTCTAATGTTGAACTATCCTTGCATACCTGATATGAATCACTTGGTCATAATGAATTATTTTCTTGATATGTTGTTGGAATCTATTGGCTAGGATTTTGTTGAAGATTTTTCATCTATATACATGAGGGATCTCAGTCTGCAGTTTTCATTTTGAGTGATGTCTTTGCCTGGGTTTAGTATAAAGTTTATGCTTGCTTATAAAATGAATTTGGAATGATTCCATCCTATTCTTTGTTTTGGAATAGTTTGAGCAGTATTGGTGCCAGTTCTGTGAATGTTTGGTAGAATTCCCTGGTGAAACTGTCTGGGCCAAGACTTTTTTTTTTTTGTTGGTAATGTTTTTAATGACCTGTTCAATATCTTCTTTTGTTACTGTTCTGTTCAACTTTTCCACCTCAGCCTGTGTTAGTTTAGGTAAGTGGTGTGTTCCTAGAAATATGTCTATTTCTTCCAGATTTTCAAATTTTTTGGAGTACAGTTCTTCATGTTGTTATTGTTATGTGCCGTCGAGTCAGACCTGACTCATAGCGACCCCTCCTTGGGTTTCTGAGGCAGTATCTCTACAGAGGTAGATTGCCCTATCTTCCTTCCGAGGAGTGGCTGGTGGGTTTGAACCACGAGGCTTCTGGTTGGAGTCAAGTGCCTTAGCCACTATGCACCCACAGTTCTTCATAGTATCCTGATATTATCCTTTTTATTTCAGTTGGTTCTTTTGTGTTGGCACTCATTTCATGCCTTGTTTGTGTTATTTGTATTCTCTCCCTGTTTTCCTGTGTTCAATTTGCCAATGGTCTGTCAATTTTATTTAACTTTTCAAAAAACCAACTTCTGGTCTTGTTGATTTTTTCTATTGTCTTTTTATTTTTTGTTTCACTGATTTCTGCTTGAATCTTTATTAATTCCTTTCTTCTGGTGACTAAGTTTTTTTCTTTTTTCTTTTTTTTTTTTTTTGCTGCTCTTTTCTAATTGTTGGAGATGTTGGGTCAACGTGTTGATTTGGCTCTTTCTTCTTTTTTGATGTGTGCATTTATTGCTATAAATTGGCCTCTGATTACTGCTTTTTGCTGTGTCTCAAAGATTTTGGTATGGTTTACTTTCACTCCCATTTAATTCAAGGAATTTTTTCTTTCTTTTTGATTTCTCTTATTACCCAGTTGTTTTTGAGGAAAGTGTGTTCAGTTTCCATGTCTTTGCTCTTTTTCCATTGATCTTCCTATTGTTGATTTCTAATTTGATAGCATTGTGATCTGATAAGATGATTTGCAGTATTTTAATGTTTTTAAATTTATTAAGGCTTGCTGGAAAAGCATGTGTATTGTGCTGTTGTTGGCTGAAGTGATGTATAGATGTCTATAAGGTCAAGTTGGTGCATTGTATTGTTTAGTTCTTCTGAATCTCTGTTGAATTTCTTTCCAGTTGTTTTATCTTTCATTGAAACTGGTGTATTAAAGTCTCCCACTATGACTGTAGAGTCATCAATTTGCCTCGTCTAATCTTCTAAAGTCTGATTGATGTATTTTGGGGCTCTTTCACTGGGTCCATAGATATTTATTATGATTGTATCTTTTCAATTGATCCTTTAATCATTGTAAAATGTCCTTCTTTGTCTGATATAGTGGTTTTTGTCTTAAAATCAGTTTGATCAGAAATTAATATTGCCGCTCCTGCTCTTTTATGATTATCATTTGTTTGATTTATCTTTTTCCAATCTTTGATTTTTAGTCCATTTTTGTCTTTCTCTCTAAGGTGTGTCCCTTGTAGATGGCATATTGATGGGTTACATTTTCTCAGCCAGTCTGCAATCTCCATATCTTGAGTGGTGCATTCAATCAATTGACATTCAGTGTAATTATTGACAAGTATGAAT
Source organism: Orycteropus afer afer (assembly GCF_000298275.1). Lineage (NCBI taxonomy): Eukaryota > Metazoa > Chordata > Mammalia > Tubulidentata > Orycteropodidae > Orycteropus > Orycteropus afer. Next base: position 1,369,234 of record NW_006922001.1, on the reverse strand, counting down.
TGGTTGCTGTCATTTTGTTATGTGTTTTTTCATGGTGTTACTGGTTTCTTTGTTCCATATTATTTTCTGTGCTGAGTTCATTATGTTTCTGAATCATGTTATCACATCCTTTGTTGTTTTAGTATTTGCTAAATATTTGAGCTTGTCTTCTTTTTTATAGTAATGTGAAAGTTTATCATTTTTCTTTGAGATTACCCTGTGATTTATAATTTTCTCCCCGAGTTTAGAACAGTCCACTCTATTTTGCAACTCTCTCAACTTCCTCATCATTTTAAGTTTTGTAACTACACAGTATTTTCCCTGTTTTTGGTTTGTATTTGTCCTCATTTGCCAATTGATGGTTCTCGTTCCCCGTTTTCAATATTATATGCTTATTTTGCTTTGGATACTTCCATAGCTGTTTTGGTTTCTGGGCTATACTATCTTGTGTATTAATAGTTGGTTGTTGTTTGTTATTACTGGCTCTCTATTCAAAGAACTTCCTTTAATATAGCTTGTAAGGTTGGTCTGGATTTAACAAATTCCCTTAATTTCTGCTTCTCTGGATATCTCCTAATTTCACCATTGTAATTCAGGGACAATTGTGCCAGGTATGTAAATCTTGGTTGCAAATTTTTTCTCTTTCAGGATTTTATACATACCATATCATTTGTTAAAAATAGCTGGAGTCAAAGCTAAGTCCCAAGATCCCTAGAGCCAGGAAAGGGAAGGATCAGGAGTGGCTGGGAACCACAGAGTGGCAGGTTTCAGGTAGGAATTAGGTAAGAGGAGGGTGCAGAGGTTCCCCACAGCTAAGGGAGACAAACTTGTCTGTTAATTTGTCATCCTGTGAAGCTTGTACATTGTTGTGAGGCTTGAGGCTGTGCCACTGTTGGTTTAGAGGCCAGGAGAGTTGCACATGGTACACAGGTTTCAATGCAGCTTACAGACTAAGACAGACTAGGAAGAAGGAGGAGGTCATTCACTTCTCAAATATTGGCCAGGGAAAACCTTATCAATAGAAGAGAAACAATGTATGATACATTAGTGGGCAAATTTATGAATAGCTTGGAAACATTGTCCAACACAGTGTGGGAAAACTAGCCCCTTGGGGTGGAAGGCACTCAAAATGGGACTGGAAAAGAGCTGCTTCATTAGAGTAGAACCAACCATAATGATATGAATAAAGTAAGTCTTTCAGGACCTCCATGTGCTGATGTGGCACAACTCAAAATTAGGAGAAACAGCTGCAAACATCCATTAATTATCAGAACATGGAATGTATGGAATATGAATGTAGGAAAATTGGAAGGTGTCAAAAATGAAATGGAATGCAAAAAGATTGATATCCTGGACATTTGTGAGCTGAAATGGACTGTTTTTGGTCATTTTGAATTAGACAACCATAAGATCTACTATGCTGGGAATGACAAATTGAAGAGGAATGGTGTGGCATTCATCATCCAAGATCTGTCCTGAAGTACAATGCTGCCAGTAATAGGATAATATTCATACATCTTTAAGGAAGACCAGTTAATACAACTGTTATTCAAATTTATGCACCAAGCACCAAAGCAAAAAATGAAGAAATTGAAGATTTTATCAGCTTTACAGTCTGAAATTGACTGAACATGCAATCAAGATGTGGTGCTTATCACTGGTGATTGGAATGCAAAAGTTGGAAACAAAGAAGAATCACCAGTATTTGGAAAATTTGGCCTTGGCGACAGAAATAATGCTGTAGATCGCATGATAGAATTTTGCAAGACCAGAGACTTATTCATTGCAAATACCTTTATTCAACAACACAAATTGAGGCTATACATGTGTACTTCACCAGGCAGAGTACACAGGAATCAGATTGACTACATCTATGTCAAGAAGCAATGGAAAAGCTCAATATCTTCAGCCAAAATCAGTCCAGGAGCTGATTGTGGAACAGACCATCAACTGCTCATATGCCAGATCAACTTGAAGTTGAAGACAATTCAAACAAGTCCATGAGAGCCAAAATATGATCTTGAATATATCCCTCCTAAATTTAGAGACCATCTGAAGAATAGTTTTGATGCACTGAGCACCAATGACCAAAAACCAGAAGAATTGTGAGATGATATCAAGAACATCATCCATGAAAAAAGCAAGAGGTCATTAAAAAGACAAGAAAGAAAGAAAAGACCAAAATAGATGTCAGAAGAGACTCTGAAACTTACCCTTGAGTGGAGAGGAGCTAAAGCAAATGGAAGAAATGACAAAATAAAAGAGCTGAATAGAAAATTTCAAAGAGCAGTTCCAGCAGACAAAACCAATTACTATAGTGAAATGTGCAAAGACCTGGAGTTAGAAAACCAAAAGGGAAGAACAGGCACAACATTTCTTAAGCAGAAATAACTGAGGAAAAATTTAAGCCTCATGTTGCAATAGTGAAAGATTCTATGGGAAAAATATTGAATGATGCAGGAAGCATCAAAAGAAGATGGCAGGAATAAACAGAGTCACTGTACCAAAAAGAACTGATTGATCTTCATCCATTTCTGGAGGTGGCATATGTTCAAGAACCAATGGTATTGAGGCAAGAAGTCAAACTGTGCTGAGGCAATTGGTGAGGAACAAGGTTCCAGGGATTGACATAATACCCACTGAGATGTTTCAACATATGGATGTCCCACTGGAGTCACTCACTCTGTTATGCCAAGAGATTTGGAAGACAGTTGCCTGGCCAACTGACTGGAACAGATCCATATTTGTACCCATTCCAAAGAAAGGTGATCCCACAGAATGTTGAAATTATTGAATGATATCATTAATATTGTATGCAAGTAAAATCTTACTGAAGATAATTCAAAAATGGTTGCACCAGTATATTGATAGAGAATTTCCAGAGGTGCAAGCTGGATTCAGAAGAGGACATGGAAAGAGGGGTATCATTGCTAATGTCAGATGGATCTTGGCTCAAAGAAAAGAATACCAGAAATATGTTTACTTTTGTTTTATTGAGTATCCAAAAACATTTGATTGTGTGGATCATAACAAATTGTGAATAACATTGAGAAGAATGGGAATTCCAGAACATTTAATTGTACTCATGAGGAACCTGCACATAGACCAGAAAGCTGTTGTTCGAACAGAAAAAGGGAACATTACATGGTTTAAAATCAAGAAGGGAGTGCTTCAGGGTTGTATCATTTCACCATACTTATTCAATCTGTATGCTGATCAAATAATCTGAGAAGCTGGACTATATGAATAAAAATGTGGTGTCAGGATTGGAAGAAGAATCATTAACAACCCGCAATACGCTAATGACAACTTTGCTTGCTGAACGTGAGGATGACTTGGAGTATTTACTGATGAATATTGAAGAATACAGTCTGCAGTATGGATTACACCTCAATATAAAGAAAACAAAAATCCTCACAACTGGACCTATAAGCAGCATCACTATAAATGGAGAAAAGATTGAATTTGTCAAAGACTTCACATTGCTGTAAGATGACAGAATAGGAAGAAAGACTGCACAAACCCTCTCCAACAAAGAAAAGGGGAACCAATTAAAACAAATACAGAAGATAATCCTGGACCCCTGAGCTTTGAAGAGAAGAATATTTTAGTGGACTAAACTCCAACGAGCAGTAGAATTTGCATGAAAACACCAAAAAGGGAGATATATGTAGCTGTGGTCTGACAGGGATCCTGAATGCACAGACAGCTTTGATATTGCCGAATGGTGGTAGGACCTAAGAATTAACCTAAAAATCAGCCCTGCTAGCCAGGGACTGCACTGAGGACTGCTCTGGTGGCTGCGGAATAAAGGCGGAAGGAGCAAAGAGGAAGGCGGGCTAAGCTGTGGACTTTTCTCTGTCTGTAGGGCACAGATATTTTGAATGTTGACAAGCAACTTGACAATATTGAATATTTAAAGTGACAGCATTGTCCCAGATTCCAGGGATTTAAGTACAGGTCCCACTTGCAGGGAAACCCAAGGATAATCCAGACCTGGATGACTGGAAAGGTATGACATTCTCCTTGTTATTCTTATGCCCCACACCCTCTTGGTGAAGGAAGGTGTGGCCATCCCTCACCCCACCCACTTTCTG
>NW_006922001.1:1362927-1364963 GCF_000298275.1 Orycteropus afer afer | reverse complement strand
TCAAACCCACCAGCCACTCCTCGGAAGGAAGGTTGGGCAATCCTACTTCCGTAGTGATACTGCCTCGGAAACCCAAGGAGGGATCATTATGAGTTGGGGTTGACTTGACGTCAAATAACAACAACAACAACATATATATATATATATATATATATATATATTCTGTTTTTAATTGTGTTTGTTTTTGTCTGTTTTAAATCTACTACTATTGTTATTACTTGTATACTTTTTACTATTATTCTTTATTCTTCCCTTCCCGTGTTCTAGGTTTCAGCTTTTTTTTTCTTTTCCCTATTCCTGGTTGCAATTTTGTTGTTGTTGTTGTTCTTGTGGTTAACCCCATTTCTTGTTTTTAATTTTTGATTTTTTCCCATTTTTTCTTCATTATTCTCCTTTGCTACTTTTTTCTCTTATTGCCCTCTCCCCAGATACCAGGCTTTTTTATTTTTTCTTCTTTTTCTCTTTTTCCTTTTTTTGGTTACTGTTCTTATGTGATTACATGGGACAAGGAGGCCACATCTTCTGACCTCCTCTAACCAAACAAGAGGAAGACAGGATCACTATCAGTAGCTCAAGGCCTATTCATGCAAGGGCAGATGTGTTGCCTCCCTCCATCCCTTTCACCAACCTTTCCTCCCAAAGCACCCACCTCCTCTCTCCTGGGTTTAGTAATTCACTGCAGTGACCACACAGAACTCATAGAATATGTGGTTTGTTAGGGAAGCACCAGTTTACAATTCAAGTTCAGGAAGAATGCTCAGTCTCTCTCAGCTTGCCATCTCTCAGTCAACAGTCTCTAACAGTCTCTCTCCCAGCAGTGCATGTCCCTCAGTGCCTCTCTCAGCAATATGTGTCTTCTGCATCTCTTTCCCAGCAGCATATGTCTCTCAGGAGTGCATTCCTTCCAGCAATATGACCTTCTCACCCAGTAGGCAGAGAGAGTTCTGCCTCTAGGAGGCCTCTTTTTGAGCCTGCTAGAGTGGCAAAACAAGCCAATCATAACATCAGAATTCCAAGCATGTGAGAGAGAGTGAACTTCCCAGAACACTACTTTGTGCTGCTCCCAACACAAATACCCCAGGTAGATAACTTTTACAATCAGGAGCTCCTCAGTTGCTCACAGCAAACTCCACCATGGAGTTTATAAAGACTTATGGCTAGAAAAGCCATACCAGGTAATTTACTACACTACACAAAGTGTATTTTTTTTTTGTCCATTTTCTTTTAATTTTTGATGGTTATTCAATTGTTATTGTTTTACTGACTGGAAAATAGCAACAGTTCTCATACAACACAACTACACCCACACCTCCTACAGTTTCACCTACTGAGTGAGAGCCACCACTTCCTTCTCCACCAATGGGCGAACGATAATCAACCACCAAGAAGAGCCTGACTCATCCTTACTTGCTCTTCACAAACAGTTAACTGAGATCTGAATGAAATAATGCCATGATTTTTCAGAGACAACAGAGCAGTACAGTCCACACAAAGAAGCAAGATAAAGTGGTAGAAACATGGAAGAAGGATACAGAACGAGAACACATCCCTGAGGAAGAAGCAGCATTGGAAATTCCTGGTAAGTAATTCAAAAGAATTATATTTAGGTATCTTCAAAGGCTTGAGAGATAGACCAAGGAAAACACAGACAAAGCCCTAGAAGAATTTTGGAAGAACATACAAGAACAAAATGACAAACCAAAAGGAAAATTAAAAATGATTCTAAATATACAAATAAAAATCGAGAAGATTCATACTAAATTGTCAGAAATAGATAACACATTGGAAGGGTAAAGGAGGAGAATTGATGAGATGGAAGACAGAATTAATGAGATTGAAGACAAGTACCTGAATAATTCTTCAGAAAGGCATCAATCAGAAAAAAAAATCAAAACAAAATAAAGAAAGCCTAAGGTATATGAGGAATACCATCAAAAGGAATAACCTACATGCCATTGGAATTCTGGAACAGGAAGAGAAAAATGAAACCATTGAGAAAATTGTCCAAGATTTATTGGAGGAGAATTTTCTTGATA
>NW_006922001.1:1361580-1362827 GCF_000298275.1 Orycteropus afer afer | reverse complement strand
AAAGAATATATCCATCCAGGAAGTCCAATGAACCCCAAACAGGATAGACCAAAAGAAAATCACCAAGAAATATCATCATCAAATTCATCAAAACCAAAGACAAAGAAAGAATCCTGAAAGCAGCATGGGAAAAACAAAAAGTTATTACAAAGGACAACCAGTAAGAATAAGCTCTGATTTCTCAGCAGTAACCATGCAAGCAAGAAGGCAAAGGGATGGTATATATAAAACCCTGAAAGAGAAAAAAATTTCAACCAAGAATTATATATCTGGCAAAATTGTCCCACAAATATGATGGTGAAATTAGGGGATTTCTAGATAAGCAGAAACTAAGGGAATTTTTCAAAACCAGACCAACCTTACAAGAGATAGTAAAGGGAGTTCTTTGAACAGAGAACCAAAAATCGCAAATAAGAACTGACCATTAATACACAAGATGATATAACCCAGAAACCACACCTATGGACATATCCAAAGTAAAATAAGCTTACAAGATTTTTTGTAAACTTGGGAACCAGAGACATCAATTGGCAATTGAGGACAACTATAAACCAAAAACAGGGAAAATACCATGTAGTTACAGAACTTCTAAAGGGTGAGGAAGTCAAGAGAGTTGCAAGAATGGAATGTTTTAATTTTGGGGAGAAAATTATTACTTCAAAGAAAAATGATAAACCTTCACATCACAATAAAAAAAAAAAAAAAGAGGACAAGCACAAATATTCAGCAAACACTAAAACAACAGCAACAAAGAAATGATAACATGGTTCATAAACATAATGAGCTCAGCACAGAAAATAATACAGAACAAAGAAACCAGGGACACCATGTAAAAACACAAAACAAATGACAGGAAACAATTCATACTTGTCAAAAATTACATTGAATGTTAATGGATTAAATGCACCACTCAAGAGATGGAGAGTTGCACACTGGATAAGAAAACAAAAACCATCAGTATGCTTTCTACAAGACACACGCCTTAGAGACAAAGACAAAAATAGACTAAAACTCAAAAGTTGGACAAAGGTATATCAAGCAAATGGCAACCATAAAAGAGCAGGAATGGCAACATTAATATCTGACCAAATTGAATTTAAGACAAAAACCACTATACAAGCATGGAAGGACATTATAGAATGATTAAAGGCTCAATTGAATATGAAGATATATCCATAATAAATATCTATGGACACAATGAAAGAGCCCAAAAATATATAAATCCAGACTTTAAAAGAGTTGAAAAG
>NW_006922001.1:1358489-1359106 GCF_000298275.1 Orycteropus afer afer | reverse complement strand
TATAGATGCAAAAATCTTCAACAAAATCCTAGCCAATAGACTCCAACAACATACCAAGAAAATCATTCATTATGACCAAGTGGGGTTCATATCAGATATGCAAGGGTGGTTCAACATCAGAAAAACAATCAATGTCATCCAGCACATAAATAAAACAAAGAAGAAGAACTACATGATCATATCAGTTGATGCAGAAAAGACATTTGATAAAAAACCAACACTCATTCCTATCAAAACTCTCAGCAAAATAGGTATAGAAGGTACATTCCTCAACATAATAGAGGGCATTTGCGCAAAACCAACAGCCAACATTATACTCAATGGAGAGAGACTGAAACTATTCCTTTCGTAAGCAGGAACTAGACAAGGATGTCTGCTATCACCACTTCTATTCAACATTGCATTAGCACTTCTAGCCAGGGCCATAGGCAAGAAAGGGAAATCAAAGGCATCCAAATTGGTAAGGAAGAAATCAAACTATCTGTATTTGCTGATGATAAGATTGTATACCTAGAAAACCCAAAAGACGCAGTCAAAAATCTATTGGAACTAATTGAGAGATTTAGCATCATGGCAGGACACAAGATCAACATCCAAAAATCAGTTGGATTCCTCTA
>NW_006922001.1:1356999-1357961 GCF_000298275.1 Orycteropus afer afer | reverse complement strand
CATTTGCAGAAAAATGAAACAAGATCTGTACCTCACACAAAAATGAACTCCAGATGGATCAAAGACTTAAAACTATACAGTTCCTCAAGGAAAAACTCGGGGCAAAGTTAGGAGCTCTAATATATGGCATAAATAGACTAACAAGCATAACCCAAAATGTACAAACAGCAGAAGAGAAACTTGATGAATGGAATCTTCTAAAAATTACATTTTTATGTGCTTCCAAAGACTTCTCCAAAGGTGACAAAGAAAGCCTACAGATTGGGAGAAAAATATTTGGCAATGACATATCTGGCAAGGGACTTATTTCTAGATTTTATGGAAAACTTCAACACCTCAATAACAAAAAGACAATCCAATTAAAAATGTGTGGAAGACATGAATAAACACTTCACCAAGGAGGGTATTCAGGCAGCCAACAAACATGAAGAAATGCTCACAATCATTAGCCATTGTTGTTGTTGTTGTTATTTGCCATCGAGTCAGCCCCGACTCCTAGCACTCCCCCTCCTAGCCATTAGAGAGATGCAAATCAAAACAACAATGAGATACCATCTTGCTCCAGCACTAGTAGCAAAGTTCAACAAGACAGACAACAACAAATACTGGCGAGGATGTGGAGAGATTGGGACTCTCATACACTGTTGGTGGGACTGTAAAATGGTACAATCACTGTGGAAGGCAGTATGGTGATTCCTTCAAAAGTTGGAATTAGAAATACCATTTGAACCAGCCATTCCATTGTTGTTGTTATTGTTATGTGCCTTCAAGTCAGACCCGACTCATAGTGACTGCTCCTTGGGTTTCTGAGGTGGTGTCACTATGGAAGTAGATTTCATTACTGTGTATATATCCTAAAGAAGTGAGCATCTGACAAGAACAGACATATGCACACCCGTGTTCCTTGCAGCACTATTTACAATAGCCAAAAGATGGAAACAACCTAGGTGTCCATCAACTGA
>NW_006922001.1:1352733-1356804 GCF_000298275.1 Orycteropus afer afer | reverse complement strand
ACCACCAGCCTTCTGGTTAGCAGTCAAGTGTTTTAGGCACTATGCTACCAGAGCTCCTAATGGAATATTATGCAACCCTAAAGAATAACCCAGAATGTGTAAAACTCCACATAATGTGAATGAACTTGGAGGACATTATGCTGAGTGAAATAAGTCAATCATAGAAGGACAATTATTGGATTAGTCCATTATTGTAAAAGTCAAGGAAAAGTTTATCTATGGAAGGAAATTTTCTTTGTTGCTTACCAAGGGTGGGAGGGGATGCTAGGGAACACTGTTAGATAGGTAGAGATAACTATCGATTTGGGTGAAGAGAAGGGCAATATAACAATTGTGAGTGATCATCATGGTGGCATTGAGGAAGAGGAAGATATAGAGAGGTACATGGGAGGTAAAGACAACAAAGATGAACCCTTTTGCACCTACAGTATTGTGTTGTCAGTGAAGGCAAATATGGGTATATGGGTGGATAGACTCAACTATTAGGTATGTCTATGAAGTGGGAGTGTACCCAATACCATGTATAGGGTTGGCAGACAATGGTTCTATAAGTGTGTTTGTATGACCTGAATTCCCAGGTGTATAGTGGAGCTGACAAGGGACAAGACTGTAGGCACTTCTTGGTCATGGCCAGCTACCCAGAGGGATTGAGTAGTTGAACCTCTGCGCTCAGTACCATAGTCACAGGGGACATCAAGCTCAATTGGCATAACATACTACACAAAACATTGTTCCACTTCCTACTTTGTTGAGTAGTGAATGGTAGCTTAAAAGATTGCAAGCAGCCATCTCAATGCAACAATGGGTCTCTCCTCATCCAGAGCAAAGAAGAATGAAGAAAATCAAAGATTCATGGAAAGAATTAGTCCTAGCGACTGGTACACCATGCGATCTGCAGCTTATATGACTATGAGACCAGAAGAAATAGATGGTGCCTGGCTACCACTGTCAAACTCTTGAAGGGGATCTATGTAGGAGATCCTAGATAGAGAGGGAGAACAATGTGGAACAAAACTCAAAATCATTTGGAAAAAAAAAAAAAAAAAGACCAGGTTTGCTGGTCTGATGGAGCCTGATGGAAGCACTGAGACTATTACCCCTAGCTGCCCTTCAGATCCGGAATTGAACCCACACCTGTGGCTTACAGCTAAACAAAAGACAGTCATAGGAGTTGAACCTTTACCTGAGGTAGATTCACTCCTTGGAGAGAACAATCATGGGAGAAAGAAGGGCTGTATATGCACAGGGAGACAGCTCATGTGGCAGGGGTGCATGGAGGGATGGACTCAGGGAAGAGGTGACTGTTGGGAGGAAGTGGGAGGAGAGCTGTTGCACTGTGGTGAATTGTAGTAAATGTCATCAAATTCACTTTCCATACAGCAGTTCACATACACTTTGTCTAAGTGTATGTGAACTGCTGTATGGAAAGTGAATTTGCTCTGTAAATTTTCACCCAAATCACAATGAAAAAATAAAAATAAAATAAATAATAATAAGAATGAATGAATATCATATAGATGGTGACTCAGGGGTAAGCAGGGAGAGTGACTGCTCGTGGGTATGTGCTTTTAGGGAGGGGATAAACAAAATGTGCTGGAATAAGATATTGGTGAAATGATTGAACAATGACTATATAAAAACCCATCAAATTGAAAACTTTAAAAGGTGAATCTTAAAGAATGTTAATTATAGCTCATTTTTTTATTGGAAAAAAAAGGAATGAATGAATGAGTATATGATATGCCTTTTATGGATTGAGTTGTGTTCCCTGAAATAATGTGTCCACTTTGCTAGGCTATGATTCTCAGTATTATGTAATTAATCCTCCATTTTGGAATCTGATATAATTATCCTACGTGTTGTAAATCCTAACCTCTATGATATTAATAAGGCAGGCTACAGTCTAAAGGATTAGCTTGCATTTTTGAGTCAATCTCTTTTGAGATATAATAGAGATTAAACAAGGGACCTGAGTACCACCAAGAAAGAAGAGCCAAGCATAGCGAGTCTTTTGAATCCAGGATCCCTGCACTGTGACCCTCCTAGGCCCAGGGGAAGGGAAAAAAAAAAAAAAAGACTTCACATTGCTTGGTTCTACAGTAGATGCCAATGGAAGCAGTGGTCAGGACATCAGATGACATATAGCAATGCGCAAATCGGCTGCAAAGGACCTCTTTCAAGTGTTGAAGAGCAAAGATGTGTCCTTGAGGACTAAGGTGTGTCTGACAAAAGCCATGGTATTTTCAATTGCCCCATAAGCATGTGAGAGCTGGAAAATGAATAAGAAAGATTAAAGAAGAGTTGATGCTTTTGAGCTATTATGTTGGCAAAGAATGCTGAAAGTACCATGGACTGCTAAAAGAGCTAACAGGACTGTCCTGGAGGAAGTGCAGCCAGATTGCTCCTTGGAGGCGAGAAGGGACAGTCTTTGTCTCACACACTTTAGTCACGTTGTCAGAAGGGACCATTCCCCAGAGAAGGATGCCATGCTTGGTAAGGTGGAGGGTCAACGAAACAGGAGAAGGCACTTAATGAGGTAGATGATGGCGATGGGCTCAAGGGTAGCAAGAATCGTGAAGCTGACCCAAGACTGGGTGGTGTTTCATTCTGCTGTGTATAGGGTCGCGATGAGTCAGAGATGACTCAATGACACTTAACAATAATGACAACATTCCATTATCTTTTCACCTGTGGGTTTTCTGCTTAGAAATCAGAGCTTATTGTTATTGGTTTTCCTTTGTAAGTAACTTTTCTTTTTTCCCCTGCACTGTTTTCAGGATTCTTTCTTTGTTCTTGGTTTTGATGAGTTTGATGATGATATGTCTTGGTGATATTCTTTCGGGTCTATCCTGTTTGAGATTCATTGGATTTCTTGAATGGACATATTCTCATCTTCATCATATCCGGGAAGTTCTCTTCCATTAAATCTTGGACAATTTTCTCAGTGCTATTTTTTCTGTTCCTGTTTTGGAATTCCAATTACATGTAGGTTATTATGTTTGAGAATATCCCAAGTGAACCTTAGGCTTTCTTTATTTTATTATTATTATTATTATTATTATTATTTTCTGATTGATCTCTTTCCAAAGAAGTGTTCAGTTATTTGAATTCAATCTCATTAATTCTGTGTTCCATTGATTCAATTCCACTTTGCCTGTTCAATGTGTTACCTATTTCTGAAATTTTAGCATTAGTCTTCTGGATTTCTATCTGTAGATTCTGAATTATTTCTAATTTTTCAATTATTTTGTCATTTTGTTCTTCTATTTTCTTCTGAATTTCTTCTAGGGTTTGGTCTGTGTTTTCCTTAATTTTGCCATTGTTTTCTTTGATCTGTCTCTCAGTCCTTTGAAGATACCTAACTATAATTCTTCTGAATTCCTTACCAAGGAGTCCCAATGCTGCTTCTTCCTCAAGGATGTGTTGTTCTGGGTCTTTCTCCTGCTCACCTGTTTCTATCCCTTTATCTTGATTCTTTGTGTGGACTGTGATGGTCTGTTGTCTCTGAGACAGTGTGATATTGTTGTATTTAGATCTCTGTTGACTGTTCATGAAGAGCAGCTAAGGGTGAGTCAGACTTTTCTTGGTGGTCGTTTATCATTGACCTGTTGTTGGAGAAGAAAGTGGTGGCTCTCAATCAGTAAGTGAAGCTATAGGAGGTGTGGTTGTAGTTGTGTCATATGGACACTGTTGCAATTTCCCACTCAGTCAAATAGAAACAACAGTTGAAAAACCATCAAAAAATTAAAAGCAAGTAGACAAAAAACACACCATGCAAACATACAGAAACAATCACCAAAAAGGAAAATATAAAATAATATAAAAGCAAAACTAAACCCTACTGTATCTGGGGAAAGGGCAATAAGAGAAAAAAGGTAGTGTAGGAGAATAAAGAAGAAAAAAATGGGAAAAATGCAAAAAGGAAAACAAGGAATGGGGTTAATCATGAGAAAGAAAAAAATGGTGACCAGGAATAGGAAAGAGAGAAAAAGCTGAAAACTAGAACCTGGGAAAGTAAGAGTAAATAATAATAATAATAAAGGACATAATAATAATAATAATAATAATAAT
>NW_006922001.1:1351647-1352401 GCF_000298275.1 Orycteropus afer afer | reverse complement strand
AAAATAAAAATTCTTTAAAAAAGCAGTTGTAAGTGATATGACCAGGAAAGTGAACTGCATTACTTATACAATATTTATGGTCATAACAGGTTTAACATCACACACAAACTCAACTGCATAATAAAATATTAGCAATAATAATCTTTAAATTACCAAAATAAATGGTAACATAGCATGTGATTGTAGGAATCAAGGAGAAATGTTTCTGTATAAAATCATGCATTTCTGAAGATAATTCCTCTAACCTAAAATAAAAAAAAATACAGAAATTAAACATATCCTACCAGATTTTTGGCCAAGAGAATTGAAGGAAATATTTCTAGTGCCAAATGATATTGTTAGTTATTGATACTAAAACTACAGCTGGCATTATATGTTCTTTTTCTCTAAAAGCCCAAATTAGCTGGCGATTTATTTTCAATACCTGAGAATAAATCGTGGGAAAAAGGCCATGCATTTTCTAATTTAAGATGTTTTTTGAGTATATTGGAGAGAAATGTGCTATTATATTATCAGAAGGGAGGAAGAATATAAAAATTGGAATAAAGAATTAACTACCCAGCTGTAGTTATTGCTTACTACTACAATTCAGCCCCAGGGTTACAGGTGAGGAGAGACAATGCAGGGACGCCCAGAGTAGCAGGCCGGAAGAACAGGAGAAAGGGGATAAAAGCCAGGAAGCCAGAGAGAAGAACAATCAGCCGAAGGGATTAGGTGAGGAGGGGAAACTCAGGCCCACCCAGAGTAGCAGGCC
>NW_006922001.1:1333205-1347748 GCF_000298275.1 Orycteropus afer afer | reverse complement strand
GACTCCACGGCACTTAACAACAACAACAACACTACAATTCACTGACGTTGAGTTCATTTAGACTCATAGTGACTGCTCCTTGGTTTTCCGAGGCCGGGAGCTCTAGTAGTGTAGTGCCTAAGACATGTGACTGCTAAACAGAAGGTTGCTGGTTCAAACCCACCAGCCACTCCTCAGAAGGAAGGTTGGGAAATCTATATCTGTCATGATACTGCCTTGGAAACCCAAGGAGGGGTCTTTATGAGTCAAATACAACACAACCACATTGACTTATCACTAGGGAAGTAGATTGTCCCATCTTCCTTCAGAGGAGTGACTGGTGGGTTTGAACTGGCAGCTCTCTGGTTTGCAGGCAAATGCCTAAGGCACTGTGCCAGCAGATTATGGAGAAAAACTTTGAAGATTTCTCTAAACTTTTAATAAGTACTTTCTGAATTGCTAGAAAAGGTTACACATTATGGCTATAGCCTAAACTGAGTGATATCAAATATGAATGTTAGGCCTTAGATGACGAAATTGATGAATATACTACCTTTTATAGAAAGGTTGGTGAAAAATACCTCAAAAGTTAGTATTTGACCTCCCTGATTACAGCATAAAATAAAACATCAAGGGATTATCTGTGATCTCAAGAAACTCTCCCAGTGAGGTTTTCAATATAAAAAATAAATAAATCTGGGGTACTAATCATTCATTTACTCCTTCATTTGACAAATATTTACTCAACATTTGCTATATGTCAAGCATACGTGTTTAGCATCAATGGTGGAAAAGAAAAATTCTGTCCTCATGAAATTAGCCTTCTAGTGGGAGAGAAATACAGTAACAAATGAATATAAACATAATAAAAATAAATACATGTATAATTTCAGATAATGGCAATGGCCATGAAAAAATTCAGAAAAAAAAGAAATAATCATAGGAGCTAGAGTGGGTGTGTTATTCTATAGAGGTTTCTTTGAAGAAGTAATGCTTTAATTTTTGTTGAGAGGTGCTGTTGAGTCAGTTCTGACTCATAGCAACCCTAAGCACAACAGAATGAAACACTGCCCGTTCTGCTCCATTGTCACAATCATTGCTATGCTTCAGCATGTTGTTGCAGCCACTGTGCCGATTTTTCATGTTGCAGGTTGTTCTGGTTACCTAGTGCCTCTTTGACAGGAATATACCACAAATGGGATGGCTTGAGCAAACAGGAGTTTATTGTCTTACAGTTTTGGAGGCTTTAAGTCCAAGTTCAAAGTGCCAGGCTCTCAGGCCTGGGTGAAAGCCCCTCAGCCTTGGGCTTCAGCTCTGCTTCTGGCTTCTGACCCACTGAAGCTGGAGGATTTTCTTCACTCAGCTTCTGGCTGCTGATGCTGACAAGTCCAAGATTGACAAGTAAAAAGGCACAGTCCTGATGTTACCAAACAGCATGGCAGGCCACTAAATTAAAGTACAGAAGAAGTCCCAAGATTAGCAGGGTGTGGCAGGCTGTTGAACCACAAACAACAACTTGCCTACATGCAGGGTTCGAGCATGCCAAAAGGCTAAAGATCATTCCCAAAACTATTAGTTATATATGGGAAGCAGACCACATCCCTAAAGAAGCTACTCAGCTGCTCCAATAGGTTCCACCATAGAGTAAATTACCAATCTCACCATGGGGAATAAGTACATCCAGCTGCTTAGCCACTCACTCAGGCCCAGCCAAGTTGACACACAAACAAAACTACCACAAAGGTCTTCTGCTTTTTCACTGAACATGTACTTTAACAAGCATGATATCCTTCTCCAGGGATTGGTATGAGAGATGAAATCTGGCTATTCTCTCTCTTAAGAAGCATTATGGTCATACTTCTTCTAAGAAACATTTGTTCATTCTTCTAGCAGCCCATGTTGTTGTTGTTGTTGTTTGCCATCGAGTCGGCCCCGATTCATAGCAACCCCTCCTTGGGTTTCCGAGGCAGTATCACTACGGAAGTAGGATTGCCCAACCTTCCTTCCGAGGAGTGGCTGGTGGGTTTGAACCGCCAGCCTTCTGGTGAGCAGTCAAGTGCCTTAGTCACTATGCTACCAGAGCTCCTAGCAGCCCATGGTGCATTCCATTTTCTTTGCCAATATCACAATTCAAATGCATCGATTATTCAGTCTTCCTTATTCATTGTCCAGCTCTCACATGCATATGAATCTACCAAAAATACCATGGCTTGGGTCAAGTATACCTTAGTCTTCAAAGTGATGCTTTTACCCTTAAACACTTTAGAGTTCTTTTGAAGTAGATTTTTCAAATGCAATATCTGCTTTCATTTCTTAACTGCTATTTCCATGGACATTGATTGTGGAACCTGTATAATGGAATCTCTAACAACCTCAAACTTTTCTCCACATATCATAATGTAAGGCTTTTTGTTTTCTTTATGTTGAGGTGTAATCTATACTGAAGGTTATAGTTGATGGTCTTCATTAGTAAATGCTTCAAGTCTTTTTCACTTTCTGCAAGCAAGTTTGTGATCTGCATTTTGCAGAATTATGATGAGTCTTCCTTCAGTCCTAATACCACATTCTTCCTCATATTGTCCAGCTTCTCAGATGATTTGCTCAGCATACAGATTGAAAATGTATGGTGAAAGGATACAACCCTGACACACACCTTTCCTGATTTTAACCTATGCAAAATCCCCTCATTCTGTTCAAATGACAGCCTCTTGGTCTATGTGCATCTTCCTCATGAGCACAATTAAGCGTTCTGGAATTTCCATTCTTTGCTATGTTATACATAATTTGTTATGATCCACACAGCCAAAGGCCTTTGTATTTGTCAGTAAAATACAGGTGAACATCTTCTGCTATTCCTTGTTTTCAGCCAAGATCCATCTGACATCAGCAATGATTTCTCTTATTCTACATCCTCTTTTGAAACCAACTTGAATTTCTGGCAGTTCCCTGTCAATATACTGTTACAACAATTTTTGAATTATATTGAGCAAAATTTTTCTTCCATGTGATATTAATGATATTTTTGGATAATTTCCACATTCTGTCAGATCATCTTTAATTGGAATTGGCACAAATATGGATCTCTTCCAGTTGCTTGGGCAGGTAGCTATCTTCCAAATTTCTTGGCATAAACTAATGATCTCTTCTATAGCTGTGCCCATTTGTTGAAATATTTCATCACATATTCTGACAGTTGCTGAAGTTTTGTTTTTCACCAATTCCTTCAGTTGAGCTTGGACTTCTTCCTTCAATACTATCGATTCTTTGTCCCATACTACCTCCTCCAATGATTGAATATTGACCAATTATTTTTTGGTACAGTGACTCTGTATTCCCTACATCTTCTTTTGATGCTTTCTGAGTTTTTCCAATAGATTTTTTCAACATTGAACTGTGAGATTTTTTTTTTTTTTCAGTTCTTTTAGCTTGGAATATGCCAAACACATTCTTCCTCTTTGATTTTCCAATTCTAGGTCTTTGCACATTTCATTATGATACTTTACTTGGACTTCTAAAGCTGCTCTATTAAGCTACTGGTCAGCTCTTTTACTTCAAAATTTCTTCCATTTGCTTTCACTGCTCTCCATTCAATAGCAAGTTTCAGAGTGCCTTCTGACATCCATTTTGATCTTTTCTTCCTTTTATGTCTTTTTAATGAATTTTGCTTTCTTTATACATTATTTGTGTGATGACATCCCACAAATCATCTGGTCTTCAGTCACTCGTGTTTTGTTGCATCAAATCTATTTTCAAATCTTCAGATAGTCTCTACATTCAGGTGTGATATACTCAAGATCATATTTTGGATCTCGTGGGTTTCTTTTAATTTTCTTCAGCTTCAATTTAAACTTTCATATGTACAACTGATTGTCTGTTCCACAGTTGGTATCTTGTCTTTGACTGATGATATTGAGCTTCCTCATTGTTGCGTTCCACAGATGTAGTTGATTTGATTGCTGTGTATTCCACCTGGAATGATCCATGTGTATAATTGCCATTTATGTTGTTGAAAAAAGCTTATTTGCTATGAATACATTGTTGGTTGGTAAAAACTCTGTCATGTGATCTCTGGCATCATTTCTATCACCAAGGGTATATTTTCCAACTGCTGATGCTTATTTTGTGTTTCTTATTTTGAAATTCAATCACTAGTAATTATCACTACATAGTTATTGCATATTTGTTTGATTTCAGGAATGCAGAATTTGGTAAAATTTTTCAATTTCTTAATCTTTGGCTTTAGTGGTTGGTGTATAAATTTGAATGATAGTAGTATTAACTGAATGTATGAATATTATCCTCTTATGATAGAATTGTACTTAGTATAGACCTTGACATATTATTTTGATGATGAATATGATATAATTCCTCTTTAACTTATCATTAATGATATAGTATACCTGTGGTAGATAAGGTTGTATGTCAACTTGGCTGGGCCTAGTTGAGTGGTTGGACAGGTGGATGTAGTGATTCCCCATGGTGAGATTGGGAATGAATTCCATGGTGGAATCTACTGAAGCAGCTGTGTAGCTCCTTTAGAAATGTGATCTGCTTTCAGTATATAAAAAGCAACTTTGAGGAAGGGCTGCAGATTTTTGGCATGCTTGAGATATCAATCTTTATGTGTTTCATTTCATTTTTGACAATTTATCAATTGTCTTAGATTCATATCCTGTGAATTCAATGTTCTGATTATTAATGGATGTTTGTAGATTTTTCTTCTCATTTTGAGTCATGCTACATCAGCAATAAGACAGGCCTGGGACCAGAGAAAGGCAGTTGTTTGCTTCTGTGGATCCCCCCAGGTGCAGGCCACAGTAGGCCAGCCTGGGACTAGCTCAAGGTGGGTGTTTGCCCCAGGGGCAGGCTGGGTAAACGAGCAGGGTGGGGGAGACCAGGAAATGAACAGAGCAGGTTAGAACAGCTAAGGGAGATAAACTTGTCTGCCAGTTTGTCATACTGTGGTAGTTTAAGTGATGCTGTGAGGCTGGAAGCTATACTACTGATGTTTCAAATTCTATTCAAATGTTACTAAGGGTAACCAGGGTTACCCATGGTGGACAAGTTTCAGCAGAGCTTCCAGACTAAGACAGAATCAGAAGAAGGAAGAAGCCATCCACTTATCAAAGAATTAGACAGTGAAATCTTTATGAATAACAGTGAAATACTGTCTGATATATTACTGGAAAATTTTATGAATAGTCTTGAAACACTGTGCAATGTAGTGCCAGAAGATGAACCCCTCAGGTTGGAAGGCACTCAAAATAAGACTGGAGAAGAGCTGTCTCCTCAG
The DNA here is from genome assembly GCF_000298275.1 of Orycteropus afer afer. NCBI lineage: Eukaryota > Metazoa > Chordata > Mammalia > Tubulidentata > Orycteropodidae > Orycteropus > Orycteropus afer. Next base: position 1,342,476 of record NW_006922001.1, on the reverse strand, counting down.
AGTAGAGCTGACATTAATGATGTGGATACAGTGAGTAAAGCTTTAGGGACCCCCATTTGCTGATGTGGTATATTTCAAGATGAGAAGAAACAGCTACAGACATCCATTAATAATCAGAAAATGGAATGCATGAAGTATGAATCTAAGAAAATTAGAAGTTGTCAAAAATGAAATGGAACACATAAAGATCAATATCCTAGGCATTAGTGAGCTGAAATGGACTGGTTTTTGCCATTTTGAATGAGATGATCATATGATCTACTATGCCAGGAATGAGATATTGAAGAAGAAAGGTGTGACATTCATCATCACAAAGAATGTATCAAGATCTATCCTAAATCACAATGCAGTCAATGACAGGATAATATCCATACATATATGAGGAAGACAAGTTAATACTACTATTATTCAATTTTATGCACCAACCACCAAAGCCAAAGATGAGGAAATTGAAAATTTTACCAACTTCCGCAGTCTAAAATGGACCAAATATGCAATCAAAATGTGTTAATTATCTCTAGCGAATGGAATGCAAGTTGGAAACAAAGAAGAATCATCAGTAGTTGGAAAATATGGCCTTGGTGACATAAATGATGGTGGAGATTGCATGATAGAATTTTGCAATGATTATTCATTGCAAAGACCCTTTTTCAACAGCACAAAAAGCAGTTATACATATGGACTTTGCCAGATGGAGTACACAGGAATCAGACTGATGAAACCTGTGGCAAGAGGTGATGGGAAAGCTCAATATCTTCCGCAAAAAAAGGCCGGGAGCTGATTGTGGAACAAACTATCACCTGCTCATATGCAAGCTCAAGTTGAAGCTGAAGACAATTAAAAGAAGTCCATGAAAGCCAAAATATGATCTTGAATATATCCCTCCTGAATTTAGAGACAATCTAAAGAATAGATTAGATGTATTGAAGACCAGTGGTCAAAAATCAGAGGCATTGTGGATGACATCAAGAACATCATCCATGAAGAAAGCAAAAGGTCATTAAAAAAAGAGGAAAGGAAGAAAAGACCAAAATGGTAGTCAGAAGAGACTCTGGAATTTGCGTTTGAATGGAAGGTACCTACAGTGGATGGAAGAATTGACAGGAAAAAAGAGCTGAACAGAAGATTTCAAAGACCAGCTCAAGAAGATAAAGTCAATTATTATAATGAAATGTGCAAAGACGTGGAGTTAAAACCAAAAAGGAAGAACATGCTCAGCATTTCTTACGTGAAAAGAACTGAGGAAAAAATTTAATCCTCATTGCTATATTGAAAGATTTCACGGACAATATGTTGAATGATGCAGGAAAAGATGGATGGAATACACAGGGCCACTATACTGAAAAGAATTCATCAATTTTCATTCATTTTAGGAGAAGGCATATGATCAAGAACAAATGGTACTAAAGGAAGAAGTTAAAGCTGCTCTGAATTGGTGAAAAACAAGGCTCTGAGAATTGACAGAATACCCATTGAGATGTTTCAACAAATGGATTCTGAGTTGGAGGCTCTCACTTGGCTATGCCAAGAGATTTGGAAGACAGCTGCCTGGCCAAGTGACTGGAAGAGATCCATATTTGTACCTATTCCAAAAAAAAGGTGATCTCACAGAATGTGGAAATTATCAAACAATATCATTGACATCACATGCATGTAAAATCTTACTGAAGATAGTTCAAAAACATTTGCAGTGATATATTGACAGAGAACTTCCAGAAATGCAAGCTGGATTCAGAAGGGGGTAGGGGCAAGGGATGTCATAGCTGTTGTCAGATGGATCTTGACTCAAAGCAAAGAATACCAGAAAGATGTTTACTTGTGTTTTATTGAACATGTGAAAACGTTTGATTGTGTGGATCATAATAAATTGTAGATAACATTGAGAAGGATGGGAATTCCAGAACACTTAATTGTGCTTATGAGGACATAGACATAGACCAGAAGGCTCTCCCTCAAACAGAACAAAGGGATACTGCATGGTTTAAAATCAAGAAGAGAGGGCATCAGGGTTGCATCTTTCACCACACTTATTCAATCTGTACTCTGAGCAAATAATCTGAGAAGCTGGACTATATGAAGAAGAATATGGCATTAAAATTGGAGGAAGGCTCAGTAACAACCTGAGATATACAGATGACAAAACTTTGCTTGCTGAAAGTGAGAATAACTCGGAGCACTTACTGATGAAGATTAAAAACTGCAGTCTGCGGTATGGATTACACCTCAATAAAAGGAAAAAATAGAAATCCTCACAACTGGACCAACAAGCAGCATGAATGGAGAAAAGATTGAAATTGTCAAAGTCTTCATATTACTTGGTTCTACAATCAGTGACAATAGAAGCAGCAGTCAAGACATAAAAAGGCATTTTGCATTAGGCAAATCTGCTGTAAAAAAACCTCTTTCAAGTGCTGAAGAGCAAATATATCTCCTTGAAGACTAAGATGCACCTAACCCAACCCATGACATTTTCAATCGCCTCATATGCATGTGAGAGCTGGACAATGACTAAGGAAGACTGAAGAAGAGTTGATGATTTTGAATTGTGATGTTGGTGAAGAATGCTGAAAGTAACCTGGACTGCTAACAAACTAACAAATCTGTCCTGGAGAAGTACAGCTGGAATGTTCCTTGGAAAAAAAGAATGGCCAGATATCATCTCACCTACTTTGGTCATGTTGTCAGTAAGGATCATTCTCTGGAGAAGGATGTCATGCTTGCTAAAGTGGAAGGTCAAGAAGAGAGGAAGGCCTTCAATAAAGTGGATTGACATGGTGGCTGGAGTGATGGGTTCAGGTATTGTAGGGATCGTGAGGCTGGCACAGGAATGGGCAGTGTTTTGTTTTGTTGTACGTAAGGTCACTATGAATCAGAGATGACTTGATGGCACATAAACAACAAAACAACAATGACATCACCATATAGCTTTACTACATCTATGTCATTATGGTCATCTCTACTTTGAGGAGGTAGATCTTCTCCTATCATATTTTGCATGCCTTCCAACATGAAGGTTCATCTTCCAACACTGTATCAGACAATGTTTCCCTGCCATTCAGAAGGTTTTCAGTGACCACTTTTTTTTTTTTTCCCCCGGAAGTAGATTTGGCCACATCCTTCTTTCTAGTCTGTCTGAGTCTGGAAGTTCTGCTGAAACTTTATCATGAATGACCATGTTCATATTCAAATACCTGTGGCAAAGCTGGCAGCATGATGGCAAACCACAAGCCAACATAATATGACAGACTGACAGATGAGTGGTGGAAATAAATAAGTAGAGTCTGTAATAACTCAGGATTAGAAAGATGTTAATTTTTCTATAAGATTTTTGATCCTTTTCTTAAAATACTCTCTAGGCCTGGATTATTAAGGTAATTTTAAATAGCATTTAAGAGGCCTAGAAACAGCTATAGTACTTTGATGAAAAGAAGATATTGGCTGAGAAAAGCAAAAGCAAAATCACTTTTTAGATACTAAAATAACGAGGAGGAAGTATTCATACAAAAAATGCCCCCTAGGCATAGAATCTTGGCACAGAGAGTGCTAAGGCCTGGCATTGGAATAAACTCCCTGAGTTCAAAGAACAATAAGAAGTTGTTGCATGGCTCTAAGATGAAGTAAGGTAAAGAATAACCCTGAAGAAGATGGAAAGCTGGTGTTACAAAGTATGTTAAAGAGTTTGCATTTATTTCAAATGTGATACAAAGATATTGGAGGGCATAGTAGAAAGAAATAACAGTTATTTCATATATATATTTAATTAATTATTTTTTTTCTTGCTTTGTCTTCCCAGATTGAAGGGTCTCTAAGGGCCATAATCTCAGGGGTTCCAACAGTATTCCTCAGACCAGTAAGGCTGGTCTTCTTCCTTTTTTTTTTTTTTAATAACTTTCTTTTGCTCCACATTTTTCTCCCACTCAATCCATAACCTCCTGTGATTCCTTTTAGAGTGATCACCTGTGGTAGCGGGCACCACCTAGCCTCAGGGTTGTGAAGGCTGGGATTCACCTGGTTCTTTAGTCCTTTAGACTAATTGTTTCCTTGTGTCTTTGATTTTCTTCACTCTTTTTTGCTCTTTACATGGAAAGATTAATATCTACTCATCAAAGTAGGATGTAGTACACTGTCTTGGGGACTATGTTATGTGAACTCACCTCAGTGACTCCTGAGACTCTGGTCCTGAGTTCCCATGCCTAGTAACTCATTCCCCCAAGGTGTTTGGTGATGACTAAGAAATTTTCATAATTTTTGCCCCCATACGCACTACTCTATTCATGAATATATTATCAGAACATATACATACACAGGTAGAGATAAGCCTAAAAACACACTCACTGCCACTGAGTTGGATCAGACTCAGTGATCCTTCCTTGGGTTTCCAAGGTGATGTCTCTGTGGAAGCAGATTGCCTAGTCTTCCTTCTGAGGAGTGGCTAGTCGGTTTGAACCATATATATATAAGTTTAACAGAGGATATAGGTAGTGATCTTGGAAGGAAGGTTGGGCAATCCTACTTCCGTAGTGATACTGCCTCGGAAACCCAAGGAGGGGTTGCTATGAGTCGGGGCCGACTCGATGGCACATAACAACAACAACAACATAGGTAATGATATCCTCTGTCAAACCTATATATATATTCCAAGGTGTAGTATCATTCATCTTCCCAAGCTGTGGAGATTGTGTTGTCTATCTATGTATCCCCTTGTAAATTATTGGTATTACTGCTATTGCAGGATTGTGTATGTAATAGTATTCACCTTTGTTTCCATTAACTCTGGTGCTCTTCCCTGTTTCTTCCACTCCTTTGATCATTTTGTGCTGACCTCCAACTTTTTTATATCACCTTTGCCTTCACCTTAGTTAATGCATGGCTACCCTCTAGTGCAGGGAGGATCTGGAATGAAGGCTATCATTGCTGATGTCAGATGGATCTTGGCTCAAAGAAAACAGTGCCAGAATGATCTTTACTGGTGTTGTATAGACCATGCAAAATCATTTGATTGTGTGGATCATAAGAAATTATGGATAACATTTAGAAGAATAGGAGTTCCAGAACACTTAATTGTGCTCATGAGGAAACTGTACATAGACCAGAATGGCTGTTCCAACAGAACAAGGGGATACTGCATGGCTTAAACTCAAGAAGGGAGTGCATCAGGGTCTTTTCACCATACTTATTCAATCTGTACGCAGAGCTAATAATCTGAGCTTTCCATACATGGATGGATGTAGTTTTAGGCTGTCAATTCTGTTCCATTGGCCTATGTGTCTGTGATTGTACCAATATCAAGCTTTTTTGAACACTGTGCCTATATAGTAGCGTTTTAATTTGTGGAGTGTGAGGCTGTCTCTTTGTTTTTAATCTTTAGTAGTGCTTTGCTTATCCAGTATCTCTTTCCTTTTCCCATAAGTTGATGATTACTTTTCCCTTTAAAAATGGTGATGGAATCTGGATAGGGATTGCATTGTATCTATAGATTGCTTTGGGTAGTATTGACATTTTCACAATGTTAAGTCTTCCTATATATAAGCAATTCTTCCATTTATGTAGGTTTCTTTTGGCTTCTTGTATAAGTGTTTGGTAGTTTCATTTGCATAGATCTTTTGTGTATTAAATTAGATTTATTCCTAAGTGCTTCATCTTTTGGGTGGCTGTTGTAAATTGTATTCTCTTCTTGATTTCCTTTTAAGAATTCTCTTAGTGTAGAGGAATATAACTGATTTCATTATGCCATCAAGAACCAATAGTATTGAAGGAAGAATTTGAGGCTGCACTGAAGGGAGTGGTGAAAAAGAAGGCTCCAGGAAGTGATGGAATACTCATTGAGATGTTTCAACAAATGGATTCTGCTCTGGAGATACTCACTTAGCTATGCTGAGAGATTTGGAAGACAGCTACCTGGCCAATTGACTGGAAGAGATCCATATATGTATCCATTCCAAAGAAAGGTGGTCCCACCGAATGTGGAAATTATCTAACAATACCATTAATATTGCACACAAGTAAAATCTTAGTGAAGATAATTAAAAAATGGTGGCAGCACTATATTGACAGAGAACTTCCAGAAATTCAAGCTGACTTCAGAAGAAGATGTTGAAAGGGGATCATCATTGCTCATGTCAGAAGGATCTTGGCTGAAAGCAAAGAATACCAGAAAGATGTTTCCTTGAGTTTTATTGACCATGCAAAAACATTGTGTGGATCATAAAAAAAAAAAAAAAATTTATGAATAACATTGAAAAGAATGGGAATTGCAGAACACTTAATTATACTCATGAGGAACCTGTACATAGACCAGGAGGCTGTCATTTGAACAGAACAAGGGGATACACCATTGTTTTAAATCAGGAAGGGAGTGTGCCAAGGTTATATCCTTTCACCATACTTATTTGATCTCTATGCTCAGCAAATAATTCGAGAAGCTGGACTATATGAAAAACAACATGACATCAGGATTGGAAGACAACTCATTAACAACCTGCCATATGCTGATGACACAAATTTGCTTGATGAAAGAGAGTATAACTTGAAGCATTTATTGATACAGATTGAGGACTACAGTCTGCAATATGGATTAAACCAAAAACCAAACTCACTGCCTTTGATCCAGATCCACTCATAGTGAAACTTGGGTTTCCTAGGGAGTATCCTTACTAAAGTTATTGCACAACCTTCTTTCTGAGGAGTGCCTGGTGGGTTTGAACCACCAGCCTTCAGGTTAGCAGTCAAATGCCTCAATATAAAGAAAAGAAAAATGTTCACAACTGGGCCAATAAGCAGCATAATGATAAATGAAGAAAAGATTGAAGTTGTCAAAGAATTCATATTACTTGGTTCTACAATCAACACCAATGGAAGCAGGAGTCAGGATATCAGATGACTATAGTTTTGGGCAAATCGGCTGCAAAAGACCTCTTTCAAGTGCTACAGAACAAAGATATGTCCTTGAAGATTAAGGTGTGCCTGGCGCAAGCCGTGATATTTTCTATCACCTCATATGCAGGTGAGAACTGGACAATAAAAAAGGAAGACCGAAGAAGAGTTGATCCTTTTGAGTTGTGGTGTTGGTAAATAATGCTGAAAGTGCCATGGACTGCTTAAAGAACTAACAAATTTGCCCTGGAAGAAGTGCAGCTGGAATACTCCTTGGAGGCAAGAATGGCCAGACTTCATTTCACCAACTTTGGTCATGCTGTCAAAAGGGACCATTCCTTAGAGAAGGATATCGTGCTTGGTAAAGTAGAGAGTCAATGAAAAAGGGGAAGGCCCTCAACAAGTTGAACTGACACAGTGGCTGCAATGATGGGCTCAGGTATAGCAAGGATCATAGAGGTGGCACAGGACCGGGCAGTGTTTTCTTCTGTGGTACATAGCTTTGCTATGAATCAGAGAAGACTCAATGGAACCTAACAGCTATCTATTTTTAAAAGATCATTCTTTATGATTTGCTGAGACCATGAAGTAACTGTTAAGAATGAGACAGGTAGTTTAAGGCTCATGTGAAATGTAGGTAAGTCATTGGAACAATGTGGGTACTGAGAGATTATACAACCTGGCTTACATCATAAAAGTAAAGCTGATAGGACACAGGACACACAGAAAAATGGTTGTGGGTTATGAGAGAAAACAAGTTACCAAAAAATATTTACACATTTTTTTAACTGAGTAGATAAATTTATGGTTCTTAGTTGTGGTTATACATTCGAATAGAGGTTAATGGAGAATTTTTAGATTGAGTACATTGAAAACCTCTGTGATGGGTGACATTTGAAGACAGAAGGCAACTTCCATGGGCAAACCAGAGGGAAGAGTATTCTAAACAGTATACTTAGAGGTGGCAAGAAGCTATCAAGTTTGGAACATGACAGGGACTAAAAGAATGTCAGTGTGAACCATAGCAAATAAAGGCAATAGTTACTTGTCAAGAGATGATTAACACATAGATAGCAGCTGGATTGTATTCTAGCAGGAAATTAGATAGATAGATAGATAGATAGATAGATAGATAGATAGATAAAGTTTCATTAGCCACTTTTGTACTTGTGGCTTGGGTCTCCCATGGTCAAAGTAAAAAGCAAATTTTGAAAAGTGACTGAAGGCTGGGAATGATATAAAAAGCATACTAGCATAATAAGGCATCCTGGATGGCACAAATTGTAAAGAGCTCAAATAATAACCCAAAACTGACCTTTTGAATGCACCCAAAGACACCTCAGGAGAAAGGCCTGCAGATCTTTTCTCAAAAGATCAGAACTATTGAAAAGGCTATGCACAGTCACACTTTAAAACACATGAGGTTGTCATGAGTTGCAATTTCCTCTAAAAAAAATTAAGGGGTGTTTCATAATAAGATATAGGGAAATGGTAAAATGGTTAGAAGGTTTCTTTCCTTCTTTCTCATAGAGATACAGTCCCACTTCAAAATTTGTACTTTTGTTTGGTACATTGCTTCTCAGATCTCCATATAGTCACTTGTTCATCACCATCCAGTCTTATGTCAAATGTCACTTACTCAAGAGGCTCCCCTGACTTCCATGGCTAACTCAGATTCCTTGATCTCTTTCAATTACATGAACATTTTGAAGCTCTTTTCATAGCAATTTTAGTGTCTGACATTATTTTACATACTTATTATTTTATCCTAATCTTCCTTTCTTTCCTCCCTCCCTCCTTCCTTCTTTCTTTCTTCATTCCTCCTGCCCTCTGGCCTTCTCTTCCTTTATGTTTTCCTTTCCTTCTCTTCCTTTTCTTGAAGGTAAGCTCTTTAAAGACAAAGTATGTGATTGCTTCCTATTGTATCCTCAGAATATATAAAAGTGCCTGTTACACATAAGGCACTTAATGAAGATTTGTTGTCTGTCACCTCACAGTTATTAAATAAGTTTTTCACGTAGAAGTAAGTAGATCAATGTCAAAGTTTGCTTAGTGCTTACTGTTTTATAATATCATATGTGAAATTTTGATGATACCAGATAATTTGTAGTAACTTTTTTCTTTTTTTATCAACTTAATTAAGAAATGCATTGTATTGGTTTTCTAGGGCTGCCACAATATAATCTCATAAATTGGGTGACTTTAAAGAACAGAAATTGATTTTATCATAGTTATGGAGGGTGAAAGTTCAAATTCAAGTTATCAGAGGAACTATACTCTCTGTTCATAAGTTCTAAGGAAAGATTTTCCTTATAACTTTCAGGTGCTGGTGGTGTTTGTTGTGTGCCTTTGAGTTGATTCTTTTCATAGTGACACTGCAGGACAGAATCAAACAGTT
>NW_006922001.1:1317453-1331618 GCF_000298275.1 Orycteropus afer afer | reverse complement strand
GTAGCTGGCTGTGACCAAACAGTGACAACCTTCCCCTTTTCAACTCTATTATACATCTGGGATTCTGATCATTCACATAAATGTATAGGAGCATTGTCTGCCAACCCTATATATGTTCTTGGATACACTCCCCATTTCATAGATATACCTAATAGTTCATCCTGTCCACCCATCTATCCACCCATATACCCATGCTTGCCATCACTGACAACACAGTACTGTATGTGCAAAAGGGTTCATCTTTGTTGTTTGTACCTCTCACGTACCTCTCTATGTCTTTCTCATCCTCAGATGGTCACTCACATTTGGTACATTGCCCTTCTCTTCACCCAAATCAATACTTATCTCTATCTATCTAACCACGTTCCCTCCCCTCCTCTCCCACCCCTGGTAATCAGCAAAGAAAATTTCCTTCTGTAGATAAACCTTTCTGTAACTTTTACAATAATGGACTAATATATTTGTCCTTTTGTGATTGACTTATTTCACTCAACATAATGTCCTCCAAGTTCATCCATGTTATGCAGTGTTTTGCAGATTCTACATTAATCTTTAGCATTGCATAGTATTCCATTGTGTGAATGTACCATAGTTTGGTTATCCATTCCTCAGTTGATGGACACGTAGGTTGTTTCCATCTTTTGGCTATTGTATAGTCTGTTTATACCATATATTAGGGCCCTTAAATTTGTCCCTAGATTTTCCTTGAGGAACTATATAGTTTTAGGTTTCATATTTAAGTCTTTGATCCATCTGGAGCTCATTTTTGTGTATAGTGTGAGGTACAGATCTTGTTACAACAGTCCATTCTATCTTGCAACCCTCTTGACTTCCTCACCACTTAGAAGTTCTGTGACTACACAGTCTTTTCCCTCTTTTTGTTTGTAGTTGTTCTCACTTGCCAATTGATGTCTCTGGTTCCCTGTTTACAATCATGTAAACTCATTTTAGTTTGGATATGTCCATAGCTGTAGTTTCTGGGTTATGTCATTTTGTGTATTAATGGTCGTTTGTTATTTGCTATTTTTGGTTCTCTGTTCAAAGGACTCCCTTTAGCATGTCTTGTAAGGTTGTTTGGTTTTAACAAATTCCCTTAATTTCTGCTTATCTGGAAATCTCCTAATTTCACCATTATATTTGAGGGACAATTTTGCCTGGTATACAATTCTCGGTTGAAAATTTTTCTCTTTCAGGGTTTTATATATACCATCCCATTGCCTTCTCGTTTACATGGTTTCTGCTGAGAAATCAGAGCTTATTCTTACTGGCTGACCTTTGTATGTAACTTTTTGTTTTTTTCTGTGCTGCTCTCAGGATTTTGTCTTTGTCCTTGGTTTTGGTGAATATGATGATATGTTTCGGTGATTTTCTTTTGGGGTCTATCCTGTTTGGGGTTTGTTAGACTTCCTGAATGGATATATTCTGTTCTTTCATCATATCAGGGAAGTTCTCCTCCAACAAATCTTGGACAATTTTCTCAGTGGTTTTATTTTTCTCCTCCTGTTCTGGAATTCCAATGACACATAGATTATTTCTTTTGATGGTATCCCACAGGAACCTTAGGCTTTCTCGATTTTGTTTTGATTTTTTTTTCTGACTGATCCCTTTCCAAAAAATATATTCAGGTATTTGTCTTCAATCTCATTAATTCTGTCTTCCATTGCACCAATTCTACCCCTTTGCCCTTAAAAAGCTAAAAGCACAAGGACAAAAAACACATCATGTAATCACACAGGAACAGGAACCAAAAAAAGAAAAAAGGGAAGAAGAAGAACTAAAAAACAAGAAAACCTGCAATATGTGGGGATAGGGCATTAAGAGAAAAAAAGTAAAGAAGGAGAATAATGAAGGCAAAAAAAAATGGGAAAAATGCAAAAAGAAAAAAACAAGGAACAGAGTTAACCACGTGAAAAAAGGGGGGGAAATAAAACTTAAATTAAAAAAAAAAAATTCAACCAAGAACAGGGAAAAGAAAAAATACTGAAAACTAGGACCTGGGAGGGGAAGATTAGGAATAATAGTAAAAAGAACAAAAATATTAATAATAATAGTTTTAAAACAGACAAATACAAGCAAACTAATCCCCAGAAAATAAGAAAGTGAAAAAGAAAAATAATAAAAGAGAGAAAAAAAATTGGTGGAGAACAGGGCAGGGCACCCAGGCTCTGTCTGAGCACACAGACTATGATGGATTTCCTGTGGGCCCAGAAGGTAGATGGGAGTGGGGGATGGCAGCACCTCCATTCACCAAGCGGGTGTGGGGTATAAGAGTAACAACAGGAATGTTGTACCTTTTCAGTCTTGCAGGTCCTGAGGGTCCCTGGGGTTGCTGGAAAGCAGAACGTGTTCTTAAGCCCCAGGAATCTGTGAGAGCACTGTCTCCTCTCTTTAAATATCCAAAATAGTCAAGCTGCTTTTAGACTTTCAAAATGGCGGGATCCTCCAGACCGGCAAAAGTCCACAACTCAGCCTGCCTTTCTCTCAACCTTTGCCGTTTATTCCCCAGTCACTGTGCACAGTCCTCTGTGCAGTCCCTGGCTAGCAGGGCTGCTTTTTAGGTTAATTCTTAGGTCCTACCACCACTCAGGATCTCCAAGCTGTCTGTGCCATTAGGATCACTCAGGATCGATGCCAGACCGCAGCTTCATATGTCTGCTTTTATGGTGTTTTCACATAAATTCTTCTGCTAGTTGGGGTTTAGTCCACTTCTATATCCTTCCCTTCAAAGCTCAGGGGTCCAGGATTATCTTCTGTGTCTGTGTTAATTGTTTTCTCTTTTCTTTGTTAAAGAGGGTCTGTACAGTCTTTCTGCCTAGTCTGCCATCTTGCCAGAACTGTCATCCAGTTGATGCTTTTGATCTGTGGTGTTGGCAAAAAATGCTGATTGCTGGATCTAATGGTATTTCTATTTCCAACCTTTTAAGGAACCATCGTTCCAATTTCCACAGTGGTTGTATCATTTTACAGTCTCACTGGCAGTTTATGAGAGTCCCAATTTCTCCATATCCTCACCAGCATTTGTTATTTTCTGTCTTCTTGAACTTTACTATTAATGCCGCTATGAGATGGTATCTTGTGGTTGTTTTGATTTGCATCTCTCTAATAGCTAATGATTGTGAATATTTCTTCATGTGTTTGTTGTTGGCTGCTTGAATAACTTCTTTGGTGAAGTGTCTGTTCAGATCTTCTGCCCACTTTTTAATTGGACTTTTTGTCTTTTTTGATGTTGATGTGTTGGGGTTTTCTGTAAATTTTAGAGATAAGTCTTTTGTCCCATATGTCCTTGCCAAATATTTTTTCCCATTCTGTAGGTTCTCTTTTTCTTCTTTTGAAGAAGTTTTCTGATGTACATAAGAATTTAATTTTCAAAAAGTCCCAATCATCTGGTTTATCTTCAGCTCTTTGTGCATCTTGAATTATGCTTCACAGTCTATTTATGCCATAATTTAGGGCTATTAAGTTTTTTTTTTTGTGTGTGTGTGTATGAGCATTATAGTTTTAGGTTTCACATTTAAGTCTTTGATCCATCTGGAGTTAATTTCTCTTTATGGTGAGAAGTATGGATCTTGTTTCATTTTTCTGTAAATGGATATCCAGTTTTGCCAACACCATTTGTGAGAGAAATGATCTCTTCTCCATTTAATGGATTTTGGCCCTTTGTCAAAGATCAGTTGACCATAGAGGTGAATGGATCTATTTCTGGGTTCTCAGTTCTGTTCCACTGGCCTATATACTTATCACTATACCAATACCAAGGAGCTGTGGTGGCATAGCGGATAAGCCAATCGACACCTAACCAGGTCAATGGTTCAAACCCACCAGCTGCTCCACGGAAGGAAGATGGGGCCATAAAGATTTGCACCCTCAAAAACCCAATGGAAATCTCTATGTGTCAGAAATGACTCGATGGCAGTGAGTTGTTGTTTTTTGTTGTTTTTTTGGTATCAATACCAAGGTGTTTTGACAACTGTGACTATAGAGTAGGTTTCAAGATTTGGGAGTGTGAGACCTGCTACTTTGTTCTTCTTCAGTAGTGCTTTGCTTATCTGATGTCCCTTTCCTTTTCATTAAAAAAAAATATATATATATAGTTATTGGTTTTTCCATGTGGTTAAATAATTTTAATGGAACCTAGATAGAGATTACACGGAATGTATAGATTACTTTGGGTATTATCAACATTTTCACAGTGTTCAATCATCCTATCCATTACCGTGGTATGTTCTTCCATTTATAAAGACCTCATAGTTTCTTTCTTTCTTTCTTTCTTTTTTTTTTTTTTTTAACTGTGATTTGGGTGTAGATTTACAGAGTAAATTCACTTTCCATATAGCAGTTCACATATATTTTGTCTTATGTCATTGACCATAGTTTACCACAATGCAACAGCTCCCCTCCCACTTCCTCCCCATAGTTACCTCTTCCCAGAGTTCATCCCTCCATACACTCCTGCCCCCTGAGCTGTCTCCCTGTGCATAAGCAGCCCTTCTTTCTCCCAAGATTGTATAAAGACCTCATAGTTTCTTGAAGTAGTGTTTTGTGGTTTTCTTTGTATAGGTCTCTTGTGTCCCAAGTCTCATTCCCAAGCATCTTATCTTTTTGGTAGCTATTATGAATGGTATTGATTTCATCATTGTCTTTTCAAAGACCTTATTGCTGGTATTGAGGAATCCAACTGATATTTGTATATTGATGTTGTATATTGTCACTATGCTAAATCTTTCAATAAGTTCCAGTAGTTTTCTTGCTGAGTCTCTTGGGTTTTCTATGTATAGGATCATTATTATCTTCAAATAGGGATAGTTTTTCTTCTTCTTTCCCAATCTGGATGCATTTTATTTCCCTTTCTTTTCTTATTGTTCTGGCTAAGTCTTTCAATACAATGTTGAACCGAAGTGGAGATAGAGGGCATCCTTGTCCAGTTTCTGTTTGCAAGGGATATGGCTTCTCTCTTTCTCCATTGAGAATAATGCTGACTTTTGGTTTTCTTTATATGCCCTTTGTTATGATGAGGAATTTCTTTTCTATTCCTACTTTTCTGAGAGTTTTTATCAGGAATGGATGTTGGGTTTTATCAAATGCTTTTTCTGATATGATCATGTGGTTTTATTTCCCTTTATTTTACATATGTGATGGAATGCATTGATTGTTTCTCTAGTGTTGAACCATCCTTGCATAACTGGTATGAATCCCACTTGGTCACGATGTACTATTTTTTTGGTATGTTGTTGGAGTGTATTGACTAGGATTTTGTTGAAGTTTTTGCACTATGTCATGAGGAATATTGGTCTGTGGTTTTCCTTTGTAGTTGTGTCTTTGCCTGGTTTTGGTATCGAGGTTATACTTGCTTCATAATATGAATTTGGGAGGATTCCATCCTTTTCTATGTTCCAGAATAGTTTGAATACTTGTGGTATCAGCTCTTCTCTGAATGAATGGAAGAATTTTCCAGTGAGACCATCTGGGAAGGGACTTTTTTGTTGGTAACTTATTTCATGATCTGTTCGATTTCTTCTTTTGTTGTGGTGCTGTTAAAATTTTCTACTTCAGTCCATGTTAGTTTACGTAAGTAATGTGTTTCTAGAAATCTGTCCATTTCTTCATAGTATGCTGATATTATTCCTTTTATCCTGATATTATTCTATCTTATTCTGTGGTTCTCTGGTGGCATAACACCTTAATTGCTTACTCAGGTTATTTGCATTTTCTCCTTCTTTTCTTCTGTTAAGTTTGCCAGTAGTTTGCTGATTTTATTCATCTTTTCAAAGAACCAAATTCTAGTCTTATTGATTTTTTTCTACTGTCTTTCTATTTTCTGTTTCATTTATTTCTGCTTGAATCTTTATTATTTCTTTTCTTCTGGTGACTGTAGGCTTTTTTTTTTTTTGGTGCTTTTTATCTAATTGTAGGAGATTTTGGTTTAAGGTGTTAATCTTGCCTCTTTCTTCTTTTTTTGATATATGCATCTCTTGCTATAAATTGCCCTCTGATAACTGCTCTTTCTGTATCCCAAAGATTTTAGTATGTTGTGTTTTCATTCCCATTGGACTCAAGGAATTTTTTCCATTATTTCATTTTTTATTTATTCTATTACTCAGTCATTTTTGAGAAGGGCGTCATTCACTTTCCCTTAGCTTTCTCTTTTTCTATTGGTTTTCCTAGTGTTGATTTCTAATTTTATAGTGTCATGGTCTGAGAAGATTCTTTGCAGTTTTCAATGTTTTTAAATATATTGAGGCTTGCTTTGTGGTCTAATATATGGTTAGACTATATGTTAGAATCTTCCATATGCAGTGGAAAAGAATGCATATTGTACTGTTTTTGGGTAAAGTACTCTGTAGATGTCTTTATGGTCAAGTTGGGTGATAATATTGTTTAGTTCTTCTGCATCTTTTTTGAATTCCTTTCCAGTTGTTCTACCTTTTATTGAAAATTGTGTATTAAAGTCTCCTACTATTATGGTGCAGTCATCTGGTTGTCTTTTCAATTCTGATAATGTCTGAATTATGTATTTTGAGTCTCATTCATTGGATGTGTAGACATTTATTATGGTTATGTCTTCCTGTTCAAACACTCCTTTAATCATTATATAATGTCCTTCCTTGTCTCTTGTGATTTTTGTCTTAAAGTCTATTCTATCAGAAATTAATGTTGCCACTCCTCATCTTTTCTTATTATTATTTGCTTGATGTATCTTTTTTCCTACATTTGATTTTTAGTCTATCTTTAGCTTTGTGTTGAAGGTGAGTCTCTTGTAGACAGCATATTAATGGCTCATGTTGCCTTATCCAGGCTACAACTCTCTGTTTCTTAAGTAGTGTTTTTAATCCATTTTACATTCAGTAATTATAGACAAGTATGAACTTATTGATATAATTTTGTTATGTGTTTTTTTCATGGTGTTTCTTGTTTCTTTGTTCCATATAATTTTCTGAGCTGAGCTAATTTTGTTTATGAATCATGTTATCATCTCCTTCATTGCTATTATTTGAGTATTTGCTAAATATTTGTGCTTATCTTCCTTTTAATTTTGATTGAAGGCTTGTTTTCTTTTTTTTCTTTGAGGTTACCCTGTGATTTATTATTTTCTTCCCAAGTTTAGAAATGTTTGTTCAATCTTGCAACTCTCTTGAGTTCCTCACCATTTAGAAGTTCTGTAACTACATTATATAATGTCTCTTTTTGGTTTGTTGTTGTCTTCAGTTATGAATTAATGTCTCTGGTTCCTTGTTTTACAGTCTTGTAAGCTTATTTTACTTTGAATACTTCTGTAACTGAGTTGGTTTCTCAGTTATGTCATTGTGTTGTTAATCATCTGTTGTTATTTGCTTTTGTTGATTCTCTGTCTGGAGGACTCCTTTTTGCATCTATTGTAAGGTTAGTCTGGTTTTAACAAATTCCCTTAGTTTTTATAAATCTGGCAATATCCTAATTTCATCATCATATTTGAGGGACAATTTTGCTCGGAATACAAGTCTTTTGAGAGCTCTGGTAGTGCAGTGGATAAGGCATGAGACTGTTAACCAGAAGGTCAGTTGTTCAAACCCTCCAGCTGCTCTGCAGAAGGAAGATAGAACAATTTGCTTCTATAAGAACTTACTGCCTTGAAACCCCAATGGGGGTTGCTATGAGTCAGAAATGACTTGATGGCAGTGAGTTTATAAAATTCTTGTTTGGAATTATTCTTTATTTCAGCATTTTGTATATATCACCCTTTTGGCTTCTTACCTGTATGGTTTCTGCCAAGGAACCAAAACTTAGTCTTATTGTTCGCACTTTGTAGGCAATTTTTCTCTTATCCCATGCTGCTTTCTGGATTCTTTCCTTGTCTTTGGTTTTGGTGACTTGATTATGATATGTGTGGTAGTTAAGGTTATGTTTCAACTTGGCTGGACCTGGTTTTGAGTGGCTGGGCAGCTAGTTGTACTTATTCCCCATGATGAGACTGGTGATCAACTTCATAGTGGAATATCCTGCAAGTAGCTAAGTACTGCTTTACAGATATAGTCTGCTTCCAGTATGTAAGTAGAAGCTTTGGGAAAGTTCTCTGCAGCTTTATGGCACACTTAGACCCTGCATGTAGCTGAGTCTTCATTTAGGAGCCTGCCATGTTTCCTGCTGATCTTGTGACTGTCTCTTGACTTGAACTACTTAGTGGCCTGCCATATTTGCTAATATTGGTTCTGTGCCATATTATTTATCAACCTTGGTCTTGTTAGCTTCAGCAGCCAGCAGCTTCAGTGGGCCAAGAGCAAAAGGCAGATCTGAAGCTCAAGGTCAAGGAAATTTCATCCAGTCTCTAGACCTTGGCACTTTGAACTCAGACTTCTAACCTCCAAAACTGTAATAGAATAAATTTCTATTTGTTAAAGCCAGCCATTTGTGGTGTTTTCTGTTTGAGCAGCATGAAATTACCAAAACAATATGTCTTGGTGATTTTCCCTTGGAGGTGATTTTCTTTTTTTTGGGGGTCTATCCTGTTTGAGCCTCATTGAACTTCTTGAAAGGGTATATTCTCATCTTTCAAGATATTAGGGAAATTATCTTTGACATGTTTCTCTGTAGTTTTATCTGTTTCTTCCTGTCCTAGAATTCTCATGGCACATACATTATTCCTGTTGTGGGCATCCCATATGAATCTGAGGATTTCTGCATGTTGTTTTAATCTTTTATCTCATTCATTCCTTGATAAAGTAATGTTGAGCTATATGTCTTCAATCTCATTAATTCTGTTTTCCATTGATTCAATCCTACTCTTTTGTCCATTCATGTGTTATCTATTTCTAAAATCTTAGTATTAATCTTCTGGATATCTATTTGTT
Source organism: Orycteropus afer afer (assembly GCF_000298275.1). NCBI lineage: Eukaryota > Metazoa > Chordata > Mammalia > Tubulidentata > Orycteropodidae > Orycteropus > Orycteropus afer. Next base: position 1,322,796 of record NW_006922001.1, on the reverse strand, counting down.
GTTTTGTATTATTTGTAATCTTTTTTTTTTTTGTTGTTGTTATTTTATGTTTGTTCTTTATTGTTTCCCCAAATTATTCCAGATTTTTTTCTGTGTTTTCCTTAATTTTGTCAGTGTTTTCTTTTATATTTCTCTCAATCTGTTGATGTACTCAAATATAATTCTTTTAAATTTCTTATCAGGGAGTTCCACTGCTACTTTTTCCTCAGGGATGTTTTCTGGGTTTGTATCTTGGTCCCTTGTTTGTACTACTTTAACTTGCTTCTTTAGACTTGGATGTTCACTTGTCTCTGAGACACTGTAATATTCCTGTATTATGTTTAATTTCTGGTTGTATGTTGGTGTGATTCATCTAAGTTCCACCCCCCCTCCATATTTTATTTTGCTATATCTCTGAGCAGGGTATCATGCTCCTCTAATTGCTGGTTGTTAGCACTACTTGGACACTCACCACCTGTCTCCTGGTGGATGTGATAGAGAACGAGACTGTGTGTACAGATCTGTGTTAGCTGTTTGAAAAAAGGACATGGAGGTGGCATCTTCTGGCCTCCTGTAACTTCATAAGAGGAATACAGGGTCATCATCCACAGCCCAAGGGTTATTCCTAGGAGACCAGACATGCCACCACCCTCCAGAATTTTACCAATTCTGACACCTACCATCTCTCTCACAGCACTCTCTGTCAGGTTCAATAAATCATTGCAATGGCCGCACAGAACTCACAGACAATACTCATGATTATGGGGTTAATTAAGTAAGTAACAGGCTATAATTCAGGTTCAGGAATGTGGTCAGGATACAATTCTTCTGTCATGACAGTCTCCCCTCTGCTATGCCTTCCGGCACACCTCTCTATCTTTTGGTCTCTCTTCCTGGCCTCTGACCTTCTTGGGCAAGTGTAACAAAACTCTTTAATCTCTGTCGATAGCTTCACCTAAGTGCACTCCACTCTTTCAGCAAGCCTCCTGGCCAAGGGCACTCAGCTTTATTGATCTGCAGCCAGGTAAACCAGCTACTCTTTCTTATGTCTCTTGGGTCCACTGTGACTGCATCTGTGCTGGGTGTCTCTCTCTGCTGTGTATCTCTCCTTGCTGGGAATCTCCTTCCAAGGAGGTGCAGTGCAGGGATGTTAGGTCCAAGGACTCTACTTCGCCTCCAGCTCTTCTCTCTTGATGGCTGTGAGATGTCCTCTCTGCCTCCAGGAGGGCTCATTTTAAGCCGGAGAATGTGACAAAGCTGACCAGTTCCAACATCAGAGTTCTATATACCTTATTTGCATGGTCCTATACAGTAATCCAGGAGCTCTTGTAGCATAGTGCCAAAGACACTTGGCTGATAACCAGAAGGCTGACAGTTCAAACCCACCAGCCAATCCTTGGAAGGAAGATGGGACAATCTACTTCTGTAGTGATACTGCCTCGGAAACCCAAGGAGGGGTGACTATGAGTCAGGTCTGTCTCGACAGCACATAACAACAACAACATACAGTAATCCAGTAGGAGTTACAAAGACTATGGCTAGAAAAGCCAATGCCAAGTAATTAAATGCAATATACTGTTCATAAAGAACAGTTTAGGATAGTTGAGCTGATAGTTGAGTATGTGGGGCTGCAGTGAGTGCCAGTATGGTTGGGTTGTAAGGGAATGGTTGCTGTCTCCCATTCAGTTAGACAAAAAATAAAAATAAAAATAAAATAAAGAAAGAAAAAAGAGAAACAAGGGAATATAAACCTCAGACTTTATAAACAAACAGGATCACACAATACAGAAAGGCAATAAATGAGGAAAAATCTTAAAAAAGTACATATTTAAAAAAGATAAAAGAAAGATAATGAGAGTAAGACAGAGAAAAAAAGCCACAATATCTGGGGAGGGAGGAAGGAGAGAAAATAACAAGGGTAAAACAATAGTGAAGAGAAAAATGGAAAACTGCAAAAGGAAAAACAAGGGATGGGAAGAACAAAAAAAAGAAGAAGAAAAGAAAAATGAAGCAACCAGGTAAAGGGAAGAGAGAGAGAGAAAAAAAAAAAAGAAGAAAGGAAGAAGATAAAAGGAATAATTTTAAAACAAAGAAAACTACTGGGAGAAGGGCAGAGCACCCAGGCTCTGTCAGGACACAGACCAGGATGGAATTCTTGCTGGTCAAGAAGGTGGGTGGAGGCAAGGGATAACCACACCTCTGTTCACCAAGATGGTGTGGGGTATAAGCGTACAAAGGGCAATATCACACCTTTGTAGTAGTCAGCCTCCACTGCAGTTACCCAGGCTGTCCTCATCAGGCAAAATCTATTTGTAGGTCACTGTCAACATAAGAAAGCCACGTGCATATATATTCAAAATGGCCATGCTGCTTGCAAATATACAAATGGCTGCATCTTCAGAACAGCTGTTGACAGTCCACAGGTTTGTTTGTCTCTTGTTTTCCTTTCTGGTTGTCAAGTGCCAATGCAGTCCTTGCCCATGCAGTGTTTTTTTGAGCAGAGCCAATTCTTAGGTTGCTATTGGGACATACTTGCAAATATTCAAAATGGCTATGTGCTCAGGACAGTTGGAAGTCCCTGAACTATGTTTGTCTCCTTCTTTGCTGTTTTCCTTTCTGATTATAAAGGCACCAGTGCAATCCTTGCCCATGTTTTCCTTGGTGAGCAGAGTTGATTCTTGGGTTGCTACTGGGACAGGGTTGCAAATATTCAAAATGGCTGCACCCTCGGGCAGCTGGCAGCCTGCAGCCCTGTTTCTCTTCTTACTCACTGTTTTCATTCAGGTTCCTCTACTAGTTGGTATTTAATCTACTTCTGTATCCTTCCCTTCAAAGCTCAGGGTTTCAAGATAGTCTTCTATATCAGTTTTATTTGGTTTCTTATTGCTTTGTTGCAGCGGGTCTATGTAGTTTTTCTGCTTATTCTTCCATTTTGCCAGAACTCCCATTCTCATAGCATTTTTAAGCTGTAATGTTTACAGAAGCAGACTTCCACAATTTCCTCCCCATGAAAGGCCTGATGGGTTCGAATTTCCAAACTTTTGGTCAGCAGTCAAACATTTAACCATTGTACCAGCAAGGCTCATTCACATTTCTGGTAGCCCTGGGCATTTCTTGGAGTTCCTGAGCTTGTAGATGGAATTTTGTGTAATGTTTACCACTGTGTGTGACTATTTTCAAGTCTGTCCTTTCCTTTTGTAAGATGCCACTCAGAAATTTTAGAATAGGAAGTACCCTACTCTTGTATGAAGGAGCTCTGGGGTGGTGTTGTCATTAAGGCATCAACCTGCTAAACAAAAAGTCAATGGTTTGAACCCACCAACCATTCTCCAGGAGGAATATGATACAGTCTGATTCTATAAAGATTTATAGCCTTAGAAACCCTAGGGGGGTCACTATGAGTCAAAGTTGATGCAATGACATTGGGTTTGGGTTTAATGTACAACATTCTTGATTTAACTGATACCATCTGCAAATAAAATAGTTTCCCCAAGGAAGGTCATATTCTTCAATATAGGTGTAAGGATTTCAACATACATTTTTGGGGACAAAAATCAATCAATTATAAATCATAAATTTCATATTTTTATATTCACAAAGGTAATTCTCATTACAAACAAGAATATTCTAATTGATGTGAGAAAAACATTATTGGTTTAATGATGGACATTATAGGTAGTGATGAGCACTGAAATAAATTTCCATCTCCTCCTGTCACTCTCTCTTAAGATATTTTAGAGTCATCCTGTGTGAAGTAACAGATTGATCATGTTATACTTTAAATAAATCCTGGCATAGAATGGAAATCAGTGGGGCCTGATTTGAAAGAACTCTTGAGCAGGGGGGTGGGGAGTGGCATTAAAGAGCAATTGAGTATTTAAAGAATCATTCAAAAGAGAACCCTCAGTAAGCATTAAAGTAAGCAATTTCATTTATTTGAAAAAAATGTGAAGAGCTGAGTCAACTCCACAGGGACTGAATATGTAATTTTATAGAGTTTCAATATGACAAAAATGAAACATGTATTATTAATCTACCTTGCCAGCTTATACAGCTTTTCAGAGTGAAAGGTTTTCAGTAATAACATTAATTATTATTAAATGTTACTAGCTTAGTGTTGTAGAGAATATAAACAACAATATTTACAGACCTTGCTAAAATATACTTCAAGTTTTTAAGGATATTGTGGAGTTGGCTATCAATTTCTAACACAACATATTGTAGAAATGCCATTTAATAGTTTTTAGAACTAGTTAGAGCAAGCCATTTTCTCTTATGTGGCCCATGTTCCATTTTTTCTCTTTTTCTTATATTTACCACCTGCTTGCAATGTTGCAGGCAACAAAACAGTAGTGTTCTCATCAGATAGTAGAACCTTGTACAATATGGTAGCAATTCAGATGTTTCACTATAAGATAAAATCTTAAAACCACACAAATTATTTTCTTTTTTTATTATTATTTTTTATTTTTTCTTCTTCTCCTCTTTATTGTTTAAACACTAGGTTGAAAAAGGTGATTTTTAAACCATGGGGCAGATGTGTGTACAAATGTGGGTATATAGATCAAAAATAGAGTTTAAAGAAATATTTCTCTATTTTCAATGATATATATTTTAGAATCATTTTTCTGTTCCTCAGAAATCAATTTATGGAGGAAAGGGCATTTTTTTTTTTAATAAAGCTTGCCTTCTATTGTTTGTGTTTGTGTGTGTGTATGTGAAAGTTTTGCAAAGAATATAAACAACTAACACTGAATATTGATTCTGGTTAAACAACAATATATGTTGAAAACAGAATAACTCAATTTAAACAGTTTAATTAGAATTAATTGTTCGTACAGAAGTATTTTTATTATTTTCTAAGCTGTTGATGTTTAATATTTATTGTTTACCCTGCATTTCAAAGGAAGATAAAACTTCTGATTAATTTTAAGGGAAAACCAAAGACCATTACAGTCAAAGTATAAAACAAGATAAAATATCTTTCAATTCACCTCTGTACTACAAAAAGAATAAATGGCATTAATGGTCAAACAGTTTTTAAGAACTAAACAGTTACAACTTCCTATCTATCAGTATAAAAACAAACTTAACTACAAATTGGGATTAGTAGAATGATATCTGCCAACTATTATTTACAATTTTTAAAAGAAAATTGTGTGGGTAGTTTTTATCATTTTATATCAATTTCACTAGGCTAGAGAACAGACTCAATGGAGCTAAAAATGGGGAAAAAAATATATACCACACTAGTTCAAGAATTTTGAGATAAAGAAATGTCAAAAAAGATATTTAAAATGATAAACACTGAAAGCACCCAAATATTTATTTTTAAATCATAGCACTCAAATATATATATATATA
>NW_006922001.1:1271833-1286926 GCF_000298275.1 Orycteropus afer afer | reverse complement strand
AAAGAAGCATCTTTGAAGACTAAAGTGTACTTAACCCAAATCATGATATTTTCATTAACCTCATATACATGTGAAACCTGGACAATGCATAGGGAAGATCAATGAAGAGTTTATGTTTTTGAGTTGTAGTGTTGGCCAAGAATAGTGATAGTGCCATGTACTGGTAGAAATGCAAACAAATCTGTCACAGAAAAAGTGCAGTGGGAATGCTCTTTGGAAGTGAATGATCAGACTTTTTCTCACCTACTTTGGTAATTTTCTCAGCAGGAACCATTCCCTAGAAAAGGGTATCATGCTTTGTAAAGTGGAGGGTCAGGAAAAAATGGGAAGATCTTAAATGAGATGGATTGACCTGGTGACAGCAACAGTGGGCTCAAGTATACCAAGGATTGTGAGTATGGCACATTGCTGGGCAGTGTTTCCCTTTGTTGTACACAGGGTCACTATGAGTCAGAACCAACAACAGATAGTTAATATTTAATTGCATTAGGCAAATCTTTTTCAAACCACTGTTTTAACATGTTAGAAAGCAAAGATAAAATATTGAGGACTAAGGTGTGCCTGACCCAAGACATGGTATTTTAAATGACCTTATAATCATGTGAAAACTGGAAAACAAGTAAGAAAGACTGTGGATGAAATAAAGTGTTTGAATTATGTGAGTGGGGAATATTGAATATATCATCAGGGGGGAAAAAAAAGTCACTACTGTTGAGTTGATTCTGACTCATAGTGACTCCTCTTTGGGTTTCCCAGGTAGTACTTCTATGGAAGTAGATTGCCCAGTCTTCTTCCAAGAATATCATCACATGCCAGAATAATGAACAAATCTGTCTTGGAAAGACAGCCTGAGTACAACTTAGAAATAAGGATGGTGAGGCTTTTTCTATGTAATTTGCACTTATTTTCAAGAAGGGTCAGACACTAGAGAAGGGCAACATGCCTTGTATAATAGATGGTAAGCATATAAAGAGGAAGACCCTCAACTAGATGGATTGATGTAGTGACTGCAACAATGAACTCAAACATAGCAATGCTTGTAGAGATGGCACAGGACCATGCAGTGTTTCATTCTACTGCACATAATAAATTCAGTATAACTTGGAATCAAGATAACTGCTACAAGAAGGTTTTACAAGAGAAAAACAATCAAAATAAACAACTACATAAATAAATCAAAGGAAAATAAAATAAAAAAAAAAAAACATAATCACCTCAATAAATGCAGAAAAGGCATTTGATAAAATTCAAAACCCATAACTCTTTCGGTTCTCTAGTGATTCTCTAACAGAAAATACCACAAGTGGATAGCTCTGACAAATGGGGATTTATTCTCTTACTGTTTATGAGGCTAGAGATCTGAGTTCAAAGTACCAGCCCTAGGGGCTGGGTGAAAGCCCCTGAATCTTGGATTTCATTTCTGCATCTTCCTCCCAGCTCAATGAAGTTAGAGGCTTCTCTTAAGTCAGGCAGCTACTGGCTGCTGAGGCTGACAAACCCAAAGTTGATACATAAAATGCTATAATCCTAAAGCTATCAAGCAACATGGAAGGCCCTAGTTCAAGTCCAGAAACAGTCTCAAGGTCAGCAAACAGCATGGCAGTCCTTTGAGATGAAGACTCTGCCAAATGCAGGATACAGATGTGTCAAAAATCTCAAGACCTTTTCCAAAGCTTCTTATACACTGGAAGAAGACCACACCCCTAAGACATCCACTCAGCTGCTCATAGTAGATTTCACTATGGAGTGGATTACCTGTCTCATCATGCGGAATAACTATATCCACCTGCCATGTCACTCAATCAAAACCAGGCCCAGGCAAGTTGACACATCACCTTAATTACTACACAGGTTAATGGTAACGATTTGAAAATCCAGAAATATATCTACCTGTGCATGGGCCTATTTAACAAATGAAGCAGAGACCAATGGTTATGCCCATATGTAAATAACATGAATTATGACACCTACTGTATGTGCCTAAGGCACTTGACTGCTAACCAGAAGGCAGGTGGTTCAAACCCACCAGCCACTCCTCGGAAGGAAGGTTGAGCAATCCTACTTCTGTAGTGATAACTGCCTCGGAAACCCAAGGAGGGGTCGCTATGAGTTGGTGCCGACTCGACGGCACATAACAACAACAACAACTGTATAAAACAACTGGAAAAGAATTTAAGATAGGTAATATACCTAACTGTAAATGCTAGTATCAGAATGCTTTTAGAAATAAGCCTACAAGAATACCTGTGATTTACATCATTATTTATCAGATAAATTCAAGTTAAAATAATAATGAAATACCACTAAATATCCACTAGAAAGGGCAAAATCATAAGTTTGACAACACTCAAATATCTGTGATGATGAAAAGCTGTTAGAACTTTTATACAGGGTCTATGGGAATATATATGACACAATAACTTAAGATAGGAAGATTAGGAAATTCTCACAAATTGGCTTCAACAATCCTACTTCCAAGTATATAACCAAGAAAAAATAATGTTTGTCCACAAAAATAATTGCACCCAAATGTTCAGAACAGCTTCATTCATAATCCAAAGATATAATTAATCCGTATTTTCAGAAAGGATAATTGATATGTAAGATACCCATACTGGATCAATATTATGCAACAAAAACATTAATTACTGACACAAAAACTAGATGGAAATATACAGAGTCACTGTACCATAAACAATTGGTCTATGTTCAACTATTTCAAGAGGTAGCATGTAATCAAGAACCAATCATACTGAAGGAAGAATGTCAAAACTGCACTGAAGGAATTGACAAAAAACAAGACCCCAGGAATTAACAGAATAGCCAGCAAAATGTTTCAACAAATGGATGCAGCTCTGGGGGTGCTTACCCATTTCTGTCAAGAAATTTGGAAGATAGCTACCCAACCAACTGATTGAAAGGCATCAATATTTGTATGTATTTCAAAGAAAAGTGATCCAACTGAATGTAGAAATTATCTTTGCTCTTCGGGTCTCTTGCAGAGATTTTCGCAGTACAATACATCATTTGATTTCTTGACCGCTGCTTCCATTGGTGTTGGTTGTGAAACCAAATATGAAATCTTTTACAACTTCAATCTTTTCTCCATTTATCATGATGCTGCTTATTGGTTTAGTTGTTAAGATTTTCATTTTCTTTATGATGAGGTGTAATCCATACTGCGGACTGTAGTGTTTAATCTTCAACAGTAAGTGCTTCACGTCATCTTCACTTTCAGCAAATAAAATTGTGTCATCTGCATATTGCAAGTTGTTATTGAGTCTTCCTCCAACCCTGATGCCACATTCTTCCTCATAAATGAGCAAAGATATCTCTTTGAATACTAACGTGCATCTAACCCATGTTGTTGTTGTTGTTGTTGTTGTTATGTGCCCAAGCCATGGTATTTTCAATCATCTTATATGCATTATAAAAGCTGAATCATGAATAAAGAAGACCAAAGAAGAGTTGATGCTTTTGAGTTGTACTGTTGGCGAAGAATACTGAAAATACCATTGACTTCCAGAAGAGCTAACAAATCTGTCCTGGAAGAAGTTGTAGACAGAATGTCTCTTGGAAGAGAGAATGGACAGACTTCATCTCATCTAATTTGGTCATGTTGTCAGAAGGAGCCTTTCCCTGGAGAAGGACATCATAGTAAAGAAGAGGGTCAGGAAAAAAGAGGAAGACTCTCAATGAGATGGGTTGATACAGTGGTTGGAATGATGGGCTTTGGGATAGCAAAGAATGAGAGGATGGTGCAGGACTGGGAAGTGTTTTGTTCTGTTGTTCACAGGGTAACACTATGAATGGGAACTGACTTGATGTAAAATAACAACATCAATAATTGAAATAAAAAAAATTAGGACCTGGTGGCCCAAAGGTTAAGCAGGGAGCAACTGAAAGGTTGATGCTTGGAACCCACCAGATATTCCATGGGTAAAAGATGTGACAGTCTGCTTTCATAAAGATTTACAGCCATGGAAATCCTATGAGGAACTTCTACTCTGTACTATGTTGTTGTTGTTGTTATGTGCTGTAGGGTCACTATAAGGCAGAGTTAACTTGATTGTAGTGGGATTGTTAAAAAAATTTGATTAAAGACATAGAATATTTTTTATTCCAATGAAGAGTTTTCAAATTTGCTCTGTTACCTTACAAGATGCTGTAAGTTATAGCAAGAGATAATTTGATGACAATGCACAGAATATTGAAATAAGGCTTAACGAATCAAGTTTGACCCAACATCTATGGTAAATTCTTTATAATTTGAGAAAGACATTTCCACCTCTTTGAATATCAGTTTATTCAACAATAAATAGCCTTAGCTTTAGCTTTCCAGCTCTATAGACTTCCAATATGTGAAAGCTAAAGGAATTTGATAAACAATTCCTAGATTTTTAATCTTAAACATATCAGTTTAGAAATTGCCACCAGAATGAGAAGGTTTTTGGATACAGATACCCTCTACCAATAAATATTTTTGGGGTTGTTTGTAACATTGATAATTAAGCTGGCCATTGTAGGAAAGTGTCCACTTTCAGAAAGCTTACATGTATTTGCACTGACATTTACATTGGGAAATGAAAAAAAAAAAAAAAAAGATATTTTGTCTTGACCAAAAATAATTAGACCCTAGTTAGTCACTTGGACCAAGTGAACACAATTATATTTTGATCATGAAAATTTATTGTGGCTGAGAAACTTTTTTGTGTGTACATGAAAATAAACAGGTAAACATGAGAATCCCGGAAAGTCATAGTCCACTATATAAGTGGGAGAATAGAGAAAATTTGGAAGTAGGGAGAAGGGAAGGAATGGAAAGAGAAAGAGTCTGTGTGACAGGAAGAAAAAGACAGAGAAGGAGAGAGAGAAAGGAAGAAGTTTGAGGAGAAGAAGAAAAAGGGAGAATAAGGATGAGGAGAGAAGAAGAAGAAAAAAATAGAGGAGAAGGAAGTAGAGGAGTAGAGGAAGGAGATTTTGGAAGACAATAGACAATAATAATGAAGTATAGGACTACAGCAGTGATAGTGAGACCAAGATGGGAGAGTAAGGAAACCCCTTTGAAAATAATTTCAGAGTAGAAATGATTAGTTAACTGTAACTGTTAAGAAGATGTAAATGTATATCTAATATTAGAGTAGAAAAATATAACAAAAGAGGTACTTAGTTTATCTGTTAAGCCACTATGGATGTCAGAAGAGACTATGAAACTTGCTTTTGAATGAAGAGTAACTAAAATAAATAAAAGAGATGATGAAGTAAAAGAGTTGAATAGAATATTTCAAAGGGAAGCACAAGAAGACAAAGTATAGTATGGTAATGAAATGTGCAAAGACCTGGAATTAGGAAACAAAAGGGAAAAGAAAAAAACATTTGGCATTTCTCAAGCTGATAGAACTGAAGAAAAAATAATCAAAACATCACTAAGGAAAAAGAAAACACAGAGAGGTGCACACGAGGTACAGACAATAAAGGTAAATGTTGTTGTTGTTGTTGTCTGCCGTCGAGTCGGCCCCGACTCATAGCGACCCCTCCTTGGGTTTCCGAGGCAGTATCACTACGGAAGTAGGATTGCCCAACCTTCCTTCCGAGGAATGGCTGGCGGGTTTGAACCGCCAGCCTTCTGGTGAGCAGTCAAATGCCTTAGGCACTATGCTACCAGAGCTCCTGAAAGGTAAATACTATTGCATACACAATGCTGCATTAATAGCAAACACCAACCTATGGGTGGATACATAGGGAGACAGGCAGGAAGATCAGGTATGGGTAGGTGAATATGACCATGCACAGGCTTGGCAGATGACATTTCTACATCCATATTTGTATGTGCTATAAAAATGTCCATTTACAATATAAAGCTAATGGGGACAAATTTAGAATAACCTCTTAACCACAAATATGCAACTTGAGAGAGTGAGTTACTAGGCTTGGAGGCTTAGAATCAGGGTCACTGGGATGAAAAGCTCAATTGACACTACATAAAATCAAACTCACTGCCATCGAATCCATTCTGACTCATAGCAACTCCATTGGGTTTTCAAGGACATAAATCTTTATGGAAGCAGACCGCCTCATCCTTCTTCCATGAAGAGTGCTGGTGAGTTCTAATCATTGACCATTTAGTTAACAGTCGAAGCTGTACATAGACTTAAACTGTGCTTAGACCAAGAGCACAATCTTAGAACACAACTAGGGTGTTCTAAATGGTTTAAAATCAGGAAAGGTGTGTGTCAGGGTTGTATCCTTTCACCACACTTATTCAATTTTTATGCTGAACAAATAACCCAAGAAGCTGGACTATATGAAGAAGAATGAGGCATCAGTATTGGGAGAAGGCTCATTAAAAACCTGTAATATGCAGGTGACACAACTTTGCTTGCTGAAAATGAGTAAGATTTGAAACACTTACTGATGAAGATCAAAGACTACAGCCTTCAATATGGATTACCCATCAACCTAAAGAATACAAAAATCCTCACAAATGGACCAATAAGGAACATCATGCAAAAAATTTTGAAGTTGTCAAATATTTCATTTTACCTGGATCCACAATCAACATCTATGGAAGGAGCAGTCAAGAAATCAAGGAATGTATTGAACTGGGGAAGTCTGGTACAAAAGACCTCTTCAGGAAGAGAAAGACATAGAGAGGTGCATGGAAGGTACAGAGAACAAAGATGAACCCTTTTGCACATACAGCACTCTATTGTTAGTGATGGCAAACATTGATTGACAGTGGATAGATGAGTGGACAGGATGAATGATTAGGTATGCCTGTGTAGGGGGGTAGTCTGCCCATGACCATGTGTAGGGTTGGCTGACAATGTTTCTACAAGTGTATTTGTATGTTCTGTAAGAATTTCCAGGTATATAGTAGAGCTGACAAGGGACAAGTTTGTAGTCACTTCTTGGTCACAGCCAGCTACCCAGAGGGAGCAAGTAGATGGACCTGTGGGCTCAGAAACAAGGTCTCTGTGAAAATCAAGCTCAATCGGCATAACTTACCATACAAAAATGTTGTTTCACATTCTACTTTGGTGAGTAGTGACTGGGAACTTTAAAGCTTGCAAGCAGCCATCTAGATGCAATGATGTTTCTCTCCTCATCTAGAGCAAAAAAAGAATCAAGAAAACAAAAGACACATGGAAACAATTAATCCAAGGCCCTGGTATACCATGAGATCCTCAGCTATATGACTATGAGACCAGAAGAACTACATGGTGCCTGGCTACCACTTTCAACCACTCGGAGGGGGCTCTATATAGGAGATCCTAGATAGCATAGAAGAACAATGTGGAACAAAACTCAAAATCATAATAAATAAATAAATAAATAAATAAAAGGGACCAAGATTGCTGGTCTAATAGAGCCTGGTGGAACCCCTGACACTACGGCTCCAGCTGCCCTTTAGGTCTGGAATTGAACCCACTCCTATGGCTTCCAGCCAAACAAAAGACAGGCATACAAGCTGAACATTTACATTAGGTAGATACACTTCTTGGAAAGATCAATCAAGGGAGAATAGAAAGGTTGTATATGCACAAGGAAGACACCTCAGGGCCAGGAGTGCATGGGATGGAAAGACACAGGGAAGAGGCAGCTATGGGAAGGAAGTGGAAGGAGAGATGCTGCATTGTGGGAGATTACAGTCAATGTCATGATACAAATATATGTGCACTGCTGTATGGAAGATGAATTTGCTCTGTAAACTTTCACCCAAATCACAATAATAATAATAAATAATAGTAATAATAAACCTCTTTAATGTATTAAAGTGCAAAAATGTTACTTTGAAGACTAAAGTGTGTCTGACCCAAGCTATAGTATTTCTAGTAGCCTTGTATGCATGAAAAAAATGGGCAATAAATAAGGAAAACCATGGAATAATTGATGCATTTGAATTGAGGTGTTGTTGTGTTGTTGTTATGTGCCATGGAATCGGCCCTGACTCATAGCAACCCCTCCTTGAGTTGCCAAGACAGTGAAGAATATTGAATATACCATGCACTGCTAAAATAATCAACAAATATTTTTTGGAAGAAGTACATCTGGAATACTCTTTAGAATAGAGAATAGCCTGACTTTGTCTTTTGTACTTTGGTCATGTTATCAGAAAGGACCAGTTCCTGGAAAAGGATATTATGCTTGGTAAACTGGAGGGCTAGAGACGAAGGGGAAGACACTCGATGAGATGGATTCATACACTGGCTGCAAGGATGGGCTCAAGAATAGCAACGATTGAGAGGACAGTGCTCCTTCCAGACAATGCTTATTTCTGTTGTACATAAGATCACTATGGGTCAGAACTGACTTGACAACACCTAACAACAACTTAGGCTAATGTTACAAACTAAGCTTATTAATATGTGTTTCTTTACCTCATCTTGAGAAAAGAAAGGAAAAGGAACAGATGTAATTGATAAATTTGAAACCTAAGAAATATTTTATTAGTATAAAACAATAGCCTTTAAATCTTGGGAAGGAATTTAGAGAAAATATATCTTAAATATTCACCTTATTTTTGAACAAACCAGATTTTATCTATGTCTATATCTTTTACATGTTCAGAACTTTAGCTGCATGATCAAATTTCAATTTGATTACTGAAGAAATAAACATGGTAAACATTTAAAATAGCATTACATTATTAAGATAATACAAAAAACAAAATATTAATGCTTTAATTGTGTTAGTTATTTCTATATATAATGATTTGTAAAAGTACTGCAAAGGTAAATTTTACGTTCTGTTAGAAGGTGGTAAATGATATACAAGAGCATGGTATTTCCAAATTTTGTATTTTATCCCATTCCATAATTAAAATTGCATTTAGAACAAAGACACATAACTTTTTTTAAAAAAAAAAATTAGTCATTAGCATGAGGTTTTACTTTATGTTTTCCTTCTAATTTTATTTTTAAAAGTGTTGTTTAAAGTGTTGTTTTGTTATTAGGTAACATAGACTGGGCTCTGACTCATAGTGACTCTGTGTACAACAAAAATAAACACTGCTTGGTCCTGAACAATCATTACAATCCTTGCTAAACTTGACCTAAAGGATTGCAGGCAATGTGTCAATTCATCTTCTTGAAGGGCTTCACCTTTTTCACTGACCCTCTACTTTACTAAGCATATCTTTCCTTCTCCAGGGAATGGTCTGACAGCATGAGCAAAGTAGATGAGACGAAGTGTAGCCATTCTCTCCTCCAAGGAGCATTCCTGCTGCACTTCTTCCAGGACAGATTTTTTTTCCTGTCAGTTCATGGAATTTCCAGTATTCTTCACTAAAACCACAATTCAAAGGCATCAACTCTTCTTCAGTATTCTTTATTCGTTGTCCAGCTTTCACATGCATTTGATGCATTTGAAAATACTGAAAATACCATGGGTTGGGTAAGGATCACCTTAGTTTTTAAAGTAACATGTTTGCTTCTTAAAAATTGAGATGCTAATCCAGCCAGTATATCCCCAATACTGCATTACCATTAACACCAAACACCAGGCTACAGATAAACACATAAATATCTGAGAAGATAAGATAAGGGTCAGTGAATAGGAATATACTCTAAACCAAGGAGAGATTCAGCAGAGGCTAATCTTGCAGATACCAGTGATAGAAAATATCCACAATCCTTATAGAAACAACAGAAAACAGACATAGAGTAAATCCACACAGACACCAGACACTGTGGGAGAGAGATCCAATGGATCCACAGACTCAGGACCATAGTACTGGTGGACACCAGACTCAATTGGCGCAACAAAATACATAAAACTCTTGTTCTTCATCCTACATTGGTGAGTAATGACTGAGGTCTTAAAAGCTTTCAAGCAGCCATCTAACATGGAGCTAATATTCTCCTATCGTAGGAAGCAGAGTGCAAAAAAAAAAAAAAAACAAGGACATTTGGAAGAAATTAGCCCAAGGATACAATGGCCCTTGAGACCAGAAGAACTAGATGGTGCCTTGCTACCAATGCCAACCATTCAGGTAAGGATCAAATCTGGAGATCCTGGATAGAGTGGGAGGAAAAATGTGGAATAAAATCCCCAAACTCAATGACCAGAATTACTGATCAGATGGAGTCTGGTGTGACCCCCAATACTATTGCCCTGGGATCCATTCTGGGCCTATAATAAAACTCACTCCCGAGGTGGGCTCTCAGGCCAATAGTTAACAAGATGTACACACAGAACACTCAACCCAGGATGACGCATCCACATACTCTATGGCAATACATCCCTTAGAGCAATAGACCACAGGGCACCAGAGGGCCAACATTCCTATGGAAGAAATCCAGGACACACAGGAGTGCACAGGGGGTGGTGGGGTTACTGGGCAGTAACCCAAGGGAGATACACTCCTTGTAAGTGGAGGAAACTGGGTTAGGATTGGGGATGGCAAATGGGGAGTGAAACTAAATGTACATGTAATGTTGAATGTAAAACAAACTCTGCTCTATAAACTTGCACCTAAAGCACAATTATATATATGTATATATATAATTGAAAGTTGTCTTTCCCAGCAGATTTTCCCAGTGCAGTACAACATCTGAGTTCTTGATTGCTGTTTCCATGGGTATTGGCTGTGGATCTGAGTAAAATGAAATCTCTGACAACGTCAATCTTTTCTCCATTTATCATGATGTTGCTTACTAGTCCAGTTGTGAGGATTTTCATTTTCTTTGTGCTGAGGTGTAATCACTCAGGAGATCTTTGAAGTCTTTCATCTTCATTGGTAAGAGCTTCTAGTCATCTTCACTTTCAGCAAGGAAGATTGCATCTTCTCCAAATCACAGGTCTTTAACGAGTCTTCCTACAGCTCTGACACTGTGTTATTCATATAATCCAGTTTCTCAGATTATTTGCTCAGCATGCAGATTAAGTACTGTGAAAGGATACATCCTTGATACACACCTTTCCTGATTTTAAACTATGCAATGTCTTCTTGTTCTAGTTGAATAATAGCCTCTGAGTGTATGTATAACTCCCTTATGAGTACAATTAAGTGTTCTGGAATTCCCATTCTTCTCAATATTATCCATAATTTGTTATAACAAATTATTCATAACAAATTATTATGACAATTATTTATAACAAATTATTTTTACAATAGGTGTATCTAATAAATTAGAGTCCAGAATGCCACTGGAACCTATCTTTGTGGTGATTTTAAATATTTGTACTTTCATTTATGTTATAAGTACTTAATACATGAAGGTTGGGCAATCTACTTCTGTAGTGATACTGCCTTGGCAACCCAAGGAGGGGTCCCTATGAGTCAGGTCCGACTTGACAGCACATAACAACAAGAACATTATTTAATAATGATATATTACTTAACCATTTTCTATATATAAAAAGGAGATATCACTGTGTTATATTTTACATTTCAATTTATTAAATATTTCTTATAAGTTAATAAAAATACTTATAAACTCAACTATCATTTATGGTTCTATATGCTAGTTTCCCTAATAAGGGGTTTCCATGTAGTCACACATGTAATGCTAACAAGAACTCTCTGTCTCTGTAGTAGTGCTTTTAATCTTAGTTTTATAAGTGAAGAAACTCCCAAAAAAAGAGGTTAAGTGATTCCAGTAACTATAGTAACTTTAAGTAACTAATGTAACACAATTAACAAATGACCAAACCCTGATTCCAACCTAACTGTATCTGGTGACAAAGTGTACTCCTATTATTCCTCCAAGCTCTTTATGAACAAATACTAAGTGAATATATAATGCACATGTCAGCTTTCATGTGATAAATACCAGAAATTCCCTTTTATAAACCACAAAAATAAACATTTTCAGAATTCATGTTTTGTGAGAGTGAGAAGATCAAAAGTGAGGATTGGAGTTGATCATCTGATTATTAAATTGGTTTTCTCTTATTTCTTTATTTTCTTTATATATTGTGCTTTGGGTGCAAATTTACATAGCAAACTTGTTTTACTTTTAACAGTTCATACAATTCTGATCTGGCCCTGATTACCGTCCCCAACTGGAAGAAACTCTCCTCCCCTCTCCTCCTTGCAACCAACCCCTCCCTGTACCCTTGTTATCCATGAATTCCTGCCTGTCCAGTCTTCCACCTATGTGAATGCTACACCTCTGGTGTCACATGGCTGCTTGATCCAAGGAGTGTATCTCTCTAGAGTAGGTGGATGCATTGACCTGGGATAGGTGTTCTGTATGTGGGTCTTTCTATTGATGGGCTGAAAGCCAGTCATGTGAATGAGTCCATTTACAGGCTCAACGGATAACCTGGGACCATAGTCTCGAGGGTTCCACCAGTCTCCAAACAACCAGAAATTCTGGTCATTTTTGTGTTTTTGAATTTTATTGCACCTTTTTCTTCCCACTCTATCCAGGATCTCCAGGTTTGATCCCAATCTGAGCAATTGGTATTTGTAGCCGGGCACCATCTAGTTCTTCTGGTCTCAGGTCATGGAGGCTGAGGTTCTCATAGTCCATCTTGTCTTTGGACTAACTGTTTCCAGACAACCTGGATTTTCTTCACTCTTCTTTGCTCCATCCAAGATACCAATAATTGCATGTTAGATGGCTGCTTGAAAGCTTTCAAGACCCCAGTCACTACTCACCACAATAGGTTGTAGAACAAAGTTTTTATAAACTATGTGTGCCAATTGAGCATGATGTCTCCTGAGACTGTGGTCCCAACCCCCCAGCCCTCACAAGATGCTTGGTTATCTCTGCAAAGTTACCCCTGCCCAGTCCTCTGTTGTTTCTGTAATGCATGTGGCTAATTTTGTAACACAAGTGCATATGTAAAATTATCTTCAGCCACATCTATCCTTGGTCTAGTGTGTGTTCCTGTTTGTCTACCTCCACCTGCTCTTCTAACCTGTCGATACTTTAATCTGTAGCCTTATATTTGGTGCTAGTGGGACTGTAGTGTTGTTTGCCTCTGTTGTCTATATCCTTTGTGTACATTTTGGTGTCTTTCCTTTCCCCAATGTCACCACGTTGGTCACAGATTTTCTTGTTTTTAGATATATGAAGATTTGTAAGAGTGAAGAAATGCACAGTTCAATTGAAAATAACAGAAAAGCATGTATGCCACAAGTTGCAGGAAAGTGCAGACCTCATGCATTTAAGCCAATGACCTTATAAACAATAATCATTACCTTGAAGTAGCAAATTCTCTCAGTGTAAATAATTGAAATGTTTTTAATATGATGATAATTATAGCAAAGTCATATAAGTACTTACTATGTGTTAAGTACTTTTCTAAGAGCTATAAAATATTAAATTATGCTGTATTCACAATAACCTTATGAAATATGTACCATTATCTGACTTCATTTTTCAGATGAGGAAAAGTGAGCCATAGCATGGTTTAACTACCTTACTCAGGACCACACAGAAGAAATCAGTGATAGCACCACAAAGGCTATCTGATTCAAGGGTCTGTGCTCTTAATTATTACTTTATACTCAATCTTAAATATATCTGGGACATGTTATCAGGAGTCACCCGTCTCTGGACAAAGCCATCATACTTGGAAAGTAGAAGGTCAGCAAAAAGGAGGAAGACCCTCAACCATGTGAATTAACACAGTGGCTGCAACAATGGGTTCAAGCATAGCAATGATTTTGAGGATAGCACAAGACCAGATAGTGTTTTGTTCTGTTGTGCATGGAGTTGCTATGAGTCAGAACTGACTTGATGGCACCTAAAAATGTCAATAACAATATGAAATGATATAATAGCTTTCACAATAGTTTAGTCTGCCCCATCATCCACTCTTTTCTCTGGCAGTGTACGTTATTGATCATTCTCTTTGTTTTCTTTGTCCACAACTATACAAATTTACTAAATTCTTACCTACAGCATTTACTTGTATTTGAGTTTCCCTTGTCTAAAACTGTAATTCTGTCTATCCATCATCCTGTATGGTTAAAGTACTACCACATTATTTTCTTCCTCAGAATTTTCTTAAGAGAATTGGCTACATTATTACTACTATTTTGTTGTTGTTGTTGTTGTTGTTAGGTATCATCCAGTCAGCTCCAACTCAAAGGAAAGCACAGTGATTGATCCTGAACCAACCTTAAAATATTTGCTTTGCTTGAACCCATCGTTGAAGCTGCTGTGTCAATCCATCTCCTTAAGAGTCTTACCCATTTTCAGTTACCCTCTAGTTTTACCAAGCATGATATCCTTCTCCAGGGATTAGTCCTTTCTGAAAACATAAATAAAGGATGTAAGACAAAATCTGGCCATTCTTGCTTCCAAGGAGTATTCAGGCTGTACATCTTTTAAGACAGATTTTTTTGTTCTATTGGCAGTACACATTTTCAGTATTCTTCACCAACACCACAATTCAATGGCATGAACTCTTTGGTTTTCCTTATTCACTGCCCAGCTTTTACATGTATGTATATGATGCTATTGAAAATACAATGGCCTGGGACAAGGACCACTTAGTCTTCAAAGTGACATCTTTATTTATTTATTTTTTTAATTGTGATTTGGGTGAAGATTTACAGAGCAAATTCACTTTCCATACAGCAGTTCACATATACTTTGTCTCATGATATTGAGCACAGTTTACCACAATGCAACAGCTCCCCTCCCATTTCCTCCCCATAGTTACCTCTTCCAGTGTCCATCCATCCATGCACTCCTGCCCCCTGAGCTGTCTCCCTGTGCATAGGCAGCCCTTCTTTCTCAATGATTGTTCTCTCTAAGGAGTGTATCTACCTCAGGTAAATGATCAACTCATATGCCTGTCTTCTGTTTGGCTAGAAACCACAGGTGTGGGTTCAATTCCACACCTGAAGGGCAGCTGGGGCCATAGTCTCAGTGGTTCCACTAAGCTCTATTGGACCAGCAAACCTGGTCCCCCCCCTTTTTTTTTTCCTCCAAATGATGTTGAGTTTTCTTCCACATTGTTCTCCCTCTCTATCAAGGATCTCCTACATAAATCCCCTTCGAAGTGGATGACAGTGGTAGCCGGGCACCATCTAGTTTTTGCTGGTCTCATAGTTGTATAGGCTGCATATCAGATGGTGTACCAGTCTCTAGGACTAATTGTTTCCATGAATTTTGGTTTTCTTCA
>NW_006922001.1:1250990-1255350 GCF_000298275.1 Orycteropus afer afer | reverse complement strand
TGTTAATTGGTTTACCTTTTCTTTGTTGAAGAGGGTCTGTGCAGTCTTACTGCCTAGTCCACCATCTTGTCAGAACTCCACAGATTTATTTTTAAATGATAAACTGGAAATTGCTGATATCAAGATTACAGGATATATTTCACAAGTTTGGAAAAAAATTGAGGAGCAAAACTTTAGTGCCTTTTTTTTTTTTTATAATCCTGTTGTTGTTAAGTGCTGTTGAGTTGCCTCTGACTCATAGCCACCCCATATACAGCAGAAGGAAACACTGTCCAGTCCTCCATCATCCTAACAATCCTTGCTATGCTTCAGGCCATCCTTGTAGCCACTGTGTCAGTCCGTCTTGTTCAGGGTTCTGCTTTTTCACTGACCCTCTATTTTACCCAGCATGATATCCTTCGCTAGGGATTGGTCCCTTCTGACAACATGACCAAAGTATGAGAGACAAAGTCTGGCCAGTCTCAGTTCTAAGGAACATTCTGGTTGCACTTTCTCCAATACAGATTTGTTCGTTCTAGCAATCCATGGTATCTTCAATATTGTTTGCCAACAACACAATTCAAAAGAATCAATTCTTTCCTTATTCACTGTCCTGCACTCACATGCATATGAAGCTATTGAAAATACCATGACTTGGGTTAGGAACACCTTAGTCTTCAAAGTGACATCTCTCCTCTTGAACACTTAAAGAGGTCTCTCGCAGAAGATTTGTCCAGCACAACACGTTGTCTGATTTGTTGACTGCTGCTTCCATGGATGTTGATTGTGGGGCCAAGTAAAATGAAAGTCTTAACAGCTTCAGACTTTTCTCCATTTCTCAAGATGTTGCTTATTGGTCCAGTTGTGAGAATGTTTTATTTTCTTTATGTTGAGGTATAATTTGTACAGAAAATGATAGTCTTTGATCTTCATTGGTAAGTGCTTCAAGTCATCTTCAATTTCAGCAAGCAAGATTGTGTCTTCTTCATATTATATATTGTTAATAATTAAATCCTGATGCCATGGTTTTCTTAATAATCTAGCTTCTTGGATTATTTGCTCAGCATACATATTTAATGAGTAATGTAAAATGATACAACTCTGACACATATCTTTCCTGATTTAAACCGTGCAGTATTCTCTTGCTCTGTTTGAATGACTACCTAGTATTTCTGATAACATAGTGAATGATGTTGTTGTTGTTATGTGCCGTCAAGTCAGACACAAATCTCAGTGACCTCTCCTTGGGTTTCCTAGGTGATATCACTATGGAAGTAGATTGCCCAACCTTCCTTCCGAGGAGTGGCTGGTGGATTTGAACTGTCAGCCTTCTGGTTACCAGTCAAGTGCCTTAGGCACTACACTACCAGAATGATTGTGTATGTATTTCTAGAATCAGTGACATCAACACAACTGAAGTGAGCTTGACTATTAATGGGGAAAAAAAATGTTAACATTATTGAAATGATTTTACTTACATGTAGTTTTTTCTGTGTGCCTGATATGTGATGAAATTGGCCCAAATAAATTTTCAAAGCATAGCATATAAATGACAAGAAAGCTTTATGCTTAATTTAATTTGCAAGGTTTATTTATTTATTTTTTAAATTCACTTAATGGTGAAACATAGCACAGCTTGCAATTGATGGTGTTTCAGATTTGATAATATATGTAATATGTATATTTCTTTTTAATACTATCCATTTTCTCTTCTAGGTTGTTTCTCTTCCATTTTACCTCTAGAGTGAACACTCTTTTGTTTACAATACTATTCCAAAGTCTGTCAAAATGCTTACCACACAAAATAAATGGAGCTTCTTTTGTGTTACAAAATTATAAATTGAGTTTTATTTGTTTCATAATTTTAATTCTTAAATCAATCTTTTCAGGTTTGAAAGACCGATTTCTACTAAGGAAATGATTATAAGCTTTAAACTGTCCTGAATGAGATTTCTATTGGCCAGAGAAATCCCCAGACTTAGAAACATTATGAAACTTTTGTCCTTGATATCTATGGAACATTCAAAGTTCTAAGCATAGTGATATTAACAGCAGCCTCCTAAATTCAAGAAATGGATATTCTTGGGACCTACATTTGTGGGTTTAAGTCACATTATCTGTCAATTCTGGCTACTCATTATTTGTGTAAATTTTCAAACACTTCTTAGATTTAGAATTTCTTTGGCTTCCTTGAAATATTTAAAATGTTTCCTACCTACTTCTAAAGACCATTTAATAACATTTCATTGGATACCTTATATTCCTATATAATTCTATTCTACTTATTTGATTTTTTGACAGACATGCGTACTCTTTTAATGTCTATTACTGTCATATAGACTAAGACTAAGGTATGCCTAAGTCATATAAGACTAAATTGTGCCTGACCTAAGCCAAAGTATTTTCAATCACCTCATGTTCATGTGAAAACTGGACAATGAATAAAAAAATCTGAAAAAGAGTTGATGTCTTTGAATTGTGGTATTGACAAACAATAATGAAGAAACCATGGACTGCCCAAAGAACAAGCAAGTCTGTCCTGGAAGCTGTGCAACTAGCATGTGCATTGGAAGCAAGAATGGCCAGACATCATCTCACCTATTTTGTTCATGTTGTCAGAAGAGACCATTCCCTGGAGAAGGACATCATGCTTGGTAAAGCTGAGAGTCAGCAAAGAAGGGGAAGATCCACAATAAGATGAGTTGTCGTAGTTGCTGCAATGATGGGCTCAGGCATAGCAAGGACTGTGAGGATGGCACAGGACTAGGCAGTGTTTCATTCTGTTGGACATGGCATCACTATGAATCACAACTTACTGGATGGCACCTAACAACAGTAACACTTTCATATATGCAAGGAGAGCAAATAACTACAGATATTAAAATCATATGTTATTGAATTCTGGCTATCTTTTATAACATGGTTTTGAATGACTCTGTATTTATAAACTTAAATTCATACCAATGGTATATGGCACCAAAATCAAAACCAAACTCACTGCCATGGAGTCGGACCCAACTCATAGCAATCCCTCCTTGGGTTTCCAAGGTAGTATCACAGCACCAATGTATTAAGGGTTAAGTCAGAAGTTGTGACCATCACATGGATGGAAAGGCAGTTAACTTCTAAGTATTATAGAACAGTTATATGGAAACAATCTACCTGCAACTTATTTCCTTAAGGTTCACCACCCTGTAAGCAGATACTCTCTGTATGGCAAGTAAATGATTGTTGTTGTTGTTGTTATGTGCCATTGAGTCAAACCCGACTCATAGCGACCCCTCCTTGGGTTTCCGAGGCAGTATTACTACGGAAGTAGGATTGCCCAACCTTCCTTCCGAGGAGTGGCTGGTGGGTTTGAACCACCAGCTGTCTGGTTAGCAGCCAAGTGTCTTAGCCACTATGCTACCAGAGCTCCCAAGTAAATGATTATTTATTATTATTTACTATTATCTGTTACCTGTTAGCATACTGGCAGCTTACCTCTAGGATGGATGGAAGAAAGTTAATGCTGAACAAAATCCCCCTAGTGGATATTTCAGAGTGTCTCACATTTTCTTGCAAACAAGTCTGTACACACCAACTGCCACCACCACTCTCATGATTTCCCTCTGGGCAATGACACTGCCCTACTTATCTTCATGGTTTCCCTTTGAGCCTTTGTTAAAATACTGCTGTTTTCCTTGGTACTACAGTCTCTGTCATGTGCTGTTTGCTGTCACTCTGTCACATGCCCCTGCTTATGAATGAAAATCTTAGTGCCAAATAAGCAAGGTGGTTTTTGGAAATGAGAGAGAACACTGTATATTCCTCTGATTTACATTGTGTCCAACCAGAGAGGAATCCATGCTGGGAAACTTTTAGTGAAATAACCTTTGGCTTTGTAAATGTATTGCCCTGTGTCTTCACAGAACTTATTACAACCAGTTTTCAAGAGTCAATTCTGACTGAAGGTAACCTTGACTTGTGTCAGAGTAGAAGTGATCTCCATTGGATCTTCAATAGCTGATGTTTTAGAAGCAGATTACCAGTTGTTCCTTCCAAGGTGCCTTTAGGTAGACTAGAGCCTCTACCCTTTTGATTATAAGTAAAATATATTAACCATTTGCAGCACCCAGGCACTCCCAAGCACTGGGATTTCAGATATAATAAAGGGGTTAATACTTCACAATCACATGGTCTTAATGAACAAGCTGTCCATGTGTGAGTCTAGCTCCTGTAATGGCTCTTGCCTTAAGATATTAAGCCAGAGATTCCTCCATCATTTCTCTTAGGCCTATACCACCTCTTTTTCTAGAAAAATCTACTCAAACTAGTATTTCTAAACAAAGCTCAAAATTATAATATGGAAAATACACAACACTAACTGAGACTGTTGTCC